>NC_088806.1:4388914-4725771 GCF_011386835.1 Chrysemys picta bellii
GGAGGGAGGGCCGAGTGACAACATGGCGTACAGGTACAGGTACAGGGAATTAAAATCAAGAAAGGTGGCTGTGCATCAGGGAGAAACACAAACAACTGTCACACAGAATGGTCCCCCCAAAGATTAAACTGAAAACCCTGGGTTTAGCAGGCCGTTGATTTCACGGAGGGAGGGGAAGCAAATGAATACAGAACAAATCTATTTTTTACATCTTAAGCTGGCAGCCGACGGTGCAGCATGAGTGATAGCCTCTGCAGTACGATGACGATGGATACCAGTCGTAATATACCATCTTCTACCAAAAGGCAAGGGGCTGCTGCTGTGTAGCAATGCAGCCCCACGTCTGCCAGCCCCACGTCTGCCAGCACCCAGATCGCCCTCAGCCTCTTCTGGGTGCTTAGCAGACAACACTGGGCAATTGGCAGAAAATAGCATACTACGACTGATAGCCATCATCATCGAGACAGTAGCATGTCTGCCCAGGTGCCCATGATTGACAGCCACTGCAGTACAACGACGATGGTTACCAATCGTAATATACCATCTTCTACCAAAAGGCAAGGGGCTGGTGCAATGCAGCCCTACGGCTGCCAGCCCCACGGCTATTAGTCATGCTACACCGTCTACCGCCAAAAGGCAGTTAGCAGCTGCTGCTGTGTAGCAATGCAGTCCCACATCTGCCGGCACCCAGAGGACATATGGTGACGGTGAGCTCAGTTGAGCTGAGCGGGCTCCATGCTTGCCGTGGTATGTTGTCTGAACAGGTAACCCAGGTAAAAAGGCGCGAATCTATTGTCTGCCGTTGCTCTGACGGAGGGGGAGGGGCCTGACGACATGTACCCAGAACCTCCCGCGACACTGTTTTGCATCATCCGGGCATTGGGATCTCAACCCAGAATTCCAATGGGCGGCGGAGACTGCGGGAACTGTGGGATAGCTACCCATAGTGCAATGCTCCGGAAGTCGACGCTAGCCTCGGTACTATGGACGCGGTCCGCCGACTAGAGCACTTAGAGCATTTTATGTGGGGACACACACAATCGGCTGTATACAACCGATTTCTATAAAACCGGCTTCTATAAATTCGAACTAATTTCGAAGTGTAGACATACCCTGAGTGACAGTTCATTGGCTTTCCTAGGTAGGGAGTTAAATTGTAATGGGTGAGCTGAGAAATGGCAAGTTGGGAATGGCAGAATGGTGATAACATTTTAAGCTTGACATCGCGAGTAGAGCTGAGCCCCAGTTTGGGAAAAGGGGGAAGTGAGAAACTCCTAAAAAAAGACAAAAAAAGTAGAGCGTAGTGAGTAGGAATAGTGCAGCATCCCTTAAATTGTTTGAGTCCTTTAGGGCAGGGGTTCTCAATCTTTTTTTTCTGAGCCCCCCTTCCTCCCCAAACATGCTATAAAAACTCCAGGGTCCAGCAGGGGAACGGGGGACTTGGGGCTCTGGGCTGGGGATGGGGCGGGGGGCTCGGGCATAGGTGTAGTTTGACTTCTATTTTGGGGGGGCAGGGACCAGCGGGCTTGAGCCACCTGAGCCTCCACACAGCAGGGTCCAGGGAGGGAGTGCCACCTGCACCCCGACTCACCTCAGCCACCCAGCCTGTCTGGGGGAGGTGTGTGCAACCAAAAATTATAACTCAAAGGTGGGGGGCTCAGCTCAAAAAGTTTGAAAACAGCTCCGGATGCAGGGAGAGGGGTAATTAGGGGCCGTGTGCAGGCAGAGGCGTAGCTCACGGTGCAGGAAGAGGGTAATTAGGGGCTGTGTGCGGGTGGGGGCGTAGCTCAGGGTGCAGGGAGGGGGTAGCTGGGGCTGTGTGGGGGTGGAAGGGTAGTTCAGGGTGCAGTAAGGGGGATAGTTCAGGGTACAGGCAGGGCGTAGCTTGGGGGTGCAGGGAGGGAGTCACTAGTAGCTGTGTGTGGGCAGAGGGGTAACTCAGGGTGCAGGGACAGGGGTAAATAGGCGCTGTGTGCAGGCAGGGGGTAGCTAGGGGCTGTGGGGAGGTGGGGGGATAGTTCAGGGTGCAGGGAGGGGGTAGCTGGGGCTGTGTGCGGGCGGGGGCGTAGCTCAGGGTGCAGGGAGGGGGTAGCTGGGGCTGTGTGGGGGTGGAAGGGTAGTTCAGGGTGCAGTAAGGGGGTTAGTTCAGGGAGCAGGCAGGGCGTAGCTCGGGGGTGCAGGGAGGGAGTCACTAGTAGCTGTGTGTGGGCAGAGGGGTAACTCAGGGTGTAGGGACAGGGGTAAATAGGCGCTGTGTGCAGGCAGGGGGTAGCTGGGGCTGTGGGGAGGTGGGGGGATAGTTCAGGGTGCAGGGAGAGGGTAGCTGGGGCTGTGTGCGGGCGGGGGCATAGCTCAGGGTGCAGGGAGGGGGTAGCTGGGGCTGTGTGGGGGTGGAAGGGTAGTTCAGGGAGCAGGCAGGGCGTAGCTCGGGGGTGCAGGGAGGGAGTCACTAGTAGCTGTGTGTGGGCAGAGGGGTAACTCAGGGTGCAGGAAGAGGGTAGCTAGGGGCTTTGTATGAGCAGGAAGTAGCTCAGGTTGCAGGGAGAGGGTAGCTGGGGCTGTGTGCGGGCGGGGGCGTAGCTCAGGGTGCAGGGAGAATGTCACTAGTGGCTGTGTGCCGGCAGAGGGGTGGCTCAGGGTGCAGGAAGAGGGTAGCTAGGGGCTTTGTGTAGGCAGGAGGTAGCTCGGGGTGCAGGGAGAGGGTAGCTGGGGCTGTGTGCGAGCAGAGTGGTGGCTCAGGGTGCAGGAAGAGGGTAGCTAGGGGCTTTGTGTGGGCGGGGGCAGCTCAGGGGGCAGAGAGGGGGTAGCTGGGGCTGTGTGCGGGCGGGAGTGTAGCTTGGGGGGTGCAGGGAGAGAGTCACTAGTGGCTGTGTGCCGGCAGAGGGGTAACTCAGGGTGCAGGAAGAGGGTAGCTAGGGGCTTTGTGTGGGCGGGGGCAGCTCAGGGGGCAGAGAGGGGGTATCTGGGGCTGTGTGCGGGCAGAGGGGTAGCTCAGGGTGCACGGAGGGAGTGGGTAGGGGCTGTGTATGGGCAGGGGGTATCTGGGGCTGTGTGCAGGCAGGGGGTAGATCGGGGGCAGGGAGAGGGTAGCTGGGGTTGTGTGCAGGCAAGGGGTAGCTCAGGAAGCAGGGAGGGGGTAGCTGGGACTGTGTGCAAGCAGAGGTGTAGCTCAGGGTGCAGGGAGAGGGTAGCTGAGGCTGTATGCAGGCATGGGGTAGCTCAGGGAGCAGGGAGGGGGTAGATAGGCGCTGTGTGCAGGCAGGGGGTAGCTAGGGGCTGTGGGGAGGTGGGGGGATAGTTCAGGGTGCAGTAAGGGGGTTAGTTCAGGGAGCAGGCAGGGCATAGCTTGGGGTGCAGGGAGGTAGTCACTAGTGGCTGTGTGTGGGCAGAGGGGTAACTCAGGGTGCAGGGAGGGGGGAGCTAGGGGCTGTGTGTGGGCAGGAGGTAGCTCAGGGTGCAGGGAGAGGGGTAGATAGGCGCTGTGTGCAGGCAGGGGGTAGCTAGGGGCTGTGTGGGGGGATAGTTCAAGGTGCAGTAAGGGGGTAGTTTGGGGCAGAGAGAGGATAGCTGGGGCTGTGTGTGGGCAGGGGAGTGGTTCAGGGTGCAGGGAGGGAGTGGGTAGGGACTGTGTATGGGCAGGGGGTAGCTGGGGCTGTGTGCAGGCAGGGGGTAGCTCAGGGGGCAGGCAGGGGGTAACTGGGGCTGTGTGCAGGCAGGAGATAGCTTGGGGGCATGGAGAGGGTAGCTGGAGCAGTGTGCAGGCAGGGGTTAGCTCAGGGAACACGAGAGGGGCTGTGTGCAGGCTGGTGGTAGCTAGGGGCTGTGTGGGGGTAGGGGGGTAGTTCAGGGTGCAGTAATGGGGGTAAATTATCAGAGGGGTAGCCGTGTTAGTCTGGATATGTAAAAAGCGACAAAGAGTCCTGTGGCACCTTATAGACTAACAGATGTATTGGAGCATAAGCTTTCGTGGGTGAATACCCACTTTGTCAGATGCATGTGGTGGAAATTTCCAGAGGCAGGTATAAATATGCAGGCAAGAATCAGTCTAGAGATAACGAGGTTAGTTCAATCAGGGAGGATGAGGCCCTTTTCTAGCAGTTGAGGTGTGAACACCAAGGGAGGAGAAACTGCTTTTGTAGTTGGCTAGCCATTCACAGTCTTTGTTTAATCCTGAGCAGATGGTGTCAAATTTGCAAATGAACTGAAATTCAGCAGTTTCTCTTTGGAGTCTGGTCCTGAATTTTTTTTGCTGCAGGGTGGTTACCTTTTAATCTGCTATTGTGTGTCCAGGGAGGTTGAAGTGTTCTCCTACAGGTTTTTGTATATTGCCATTCCTAATATCTGTAAGGGGGGTAGTTCAGGGTGCAAGGAGGGAATGGGTAGGGGCTGTGTGCGAGCAGAGGGATGGTTCAGGGTGCAAGGAGGGAGTGGGTAGGGGCTGTGTATGGGCAGGGGGTAGCTAGGGGGTGTGTGGGGGTAGAGGGGTAGTTCAGGGTGCAGTAAGGGGGTAGTTCAGGGTGCAGGGAGGGGGTAGCTAGGGGCTGTGTGAGGACAGGGGAGTAGCTCTGCAGGGAGGGGCTGTGTGCCAGGAGAGCTCCCCTGCAGTCCCCATTCCCTGCGGGCTCTGCCAGCTACGGAGCTGGGTCCCCCACCCAGGCAGCTCTTACCAGCTGCATGAGCAAAGCGGGGGGGGGGGGGGGAGGGGTCTGGGAGCTGCGGAGCAGCTTCAACCCCCTGCAGCAGCAGGAGACGAGAGAACGCCGCGGCTGCCTGCCCCATGGCATCAGCCAGAGCAGCAGCTGTCCTGCATGCCTGGCTCTGGCTTCCTGCCTCTGACCTGGCCAGGGGGTGGGGAGAGAAGGAGGTGGAGGGTGTGTGTGTGTGGAGCTGCCTTGGGACTGCCCTACTCTTGCCCTATAGTTTGGGGGGAAGCAATGCCCCTTGTGCCCCCCAACTCTGCCCATGGGCTATGACCTTCTGCCCTGTGGGGAGTACCGGGGCTTGGGAATTCAGCCTGCTGTTCCTGGCTTTAGCCCCATGGGGGGTGCTGGGGATCGGGGCTTCAACCCCGCAGCACGGGCCAGGGTTCAGGGCTTCAACCTTGTGGCTCCTGGCTTCAGCCTCACAGGAGGTGCTGGGGCTTGGGCTCTGGGTTTTAGCCGCAGGGCCCTGTGCCCCCCCCCCCGTTGAGAACCACTGCTCTAGGAGCATTCACTGTGTTTTATTGTCTTAGATGCCACAAGAATCAAACCACAGCTGCAGCAAGTATACGGAGCTAGGCCTTGCATATGTAAGCGGAGTCTGAATGAGCCCTCCTCTGACATCTTGATGAGCCTAGGTGCGCCGCATGAGGGGATTGCTTGCCCAAATGATCACTTTTGACTGGTGTTGGCTCTCCAGTTTCCTTGTTATTGGGGCAGGAGTAATAGAGGGTTGTTATCCTCATTGTGTGACGCGAGGGCAGCAGAACTGTACAGTAACTCCTCCCTTAACATTGTAGTTCTGTTCCTGAAAAACGCTACGTTAAGCAAAACGATGTTAAGCGAATCCAATTTCCCCATAAGAATTAATGTAAATGGGGGGGGGGGGGATGTTAGGTTCCAGGGAAATTTTTTTCGCTTGGTTGAGGCGGTGGAGTCAGAGGGTGGGATATCTCCCAGGGGATGCCTTGCTGCTAAATGATGAACTAGCACTCGGCTGAGCCCTCAGGAGTTAACTCGTTGTAGTTAATGTAGCCACACACTCTACACAGCCATGTTAGTCTGTATCAGCAAAACGAAGGAGTACACTCTACAAGGCAGCACGAATGGAGGAGACACAGCATGGCAGCGAGACGTACACAGTGTGTGTGTGACAGAGACGTGTGTGTTCGTGCATGAGAGGCGTGCATTGCCCCTTTAAGGAGGCGGGCCCCACTCTAAGGACATTGCCTTTTTAAGTAGCTGGCAGCTCTGTGGCGATGGGGTGCAGGAGCAGGCAGAGGGGGCGGGGACAGCCTGACGTCAGCACACCCCGGAGACTCCGGGGCGGGAGCGGGCCAGGAGCCGCTGAGAGCCTGCTGGGGAGGGGGCTGCTCTCGGCGGCGGCCCAACCACGTGACCCGGGAGCGTCGCGCGACTTTACGCCAGCACGTTCGCTAACGGATCAGTGACGTCACAACGGTCACGGGGAGACGTGACCGCCGCTTTTCCCGCCGCCCCGGAAGTGGCGCTGACGCAGCGGCTGAGCGATGGCGGAGGGTCCCGGAGCCGCGCCGCCGCCGCACGGTGAGGGGAGCTGGGCGCGCGGCGCGGGGGGCCTCGGTGGCGGCGGCGTCTCGGCTCCCCTGACCCGGGTCCCCGCCCGCTCTTTCGCCTTCCCTTGCAGGCTGCCCCGGCACCAGCAGCGCCCAAGCGGGCAGAGCCGCCGCCTGCCAGGGGTGTCCCAGCCAGGGGCTGTGCGCCGCCGGCGGCCCCGCCGCCTCGGACCCGGGTGAGTGCGCTGGGGGTCGGGGAGCCGCGGGGGGGGGGGTATCTGGGGGGTGCATTGAGCATGTCTCAGGGGTGGGGGTGGGGGAGTTATTGGGGGGTGTCTAGGGAGTGCGTGGTTGCATGTCTCTGGGGGAAGGGTTTGGGGAGGGGGGGTGTAGGGATGGGGGAGGGGTACTAATTGGGGGTGTCTGAGAGGTGCATGGAGCATGTCTTTCGGGGAGGATGTGGGATACATGGGGGGGAGGGGTAGCTATTGGGGGTGTCTGGGGAGTGCATTGAGCATGTCTCTTGGGAGGGGAGTGGGCAGAGGAGGGGGTAGTAATTGGGGGTATCTGGGGGGTGCATTGAGCATGTCTCTCAGGGGTGGGGTGTGTGGGGATGGGGGGTGGGGTAGTTATTGGGGGGTGTCTGGTTGAGTGCATTGAGAATGTCTCTTGGGGAAGAGGGGTGGGGTGCATGGGGAGAAGAATCGAAACTCTGGCCCGCAGCCCTTTCAGGTGGCGGGGGGCCTAGGCTGAGGGTTCCTAGGGTGCCATCCCTTATGCTCATGGCGCAAACTCTTGGGAACACCTTTGCAGCTATAGAAGAAATAAAGGAGAAAATGAAAATTGTGAAGCACAAAATACTAGTTTTGTCTGGGAAAGGAGGAGTCGGCAAGAGCACTTTCAGTGCCCACTTGGCTCATGGCTTAGCAAAGGACGAGACTAAACAGGTGAGAAACCCCTCTCCAGTAGGTCTTTGTGTGGATATACAGAGACTGCAGCTTGGGGTAAAAATATAGGCAGGAATATCTGATTTTAAACTTCATTTTAACACGTCCAAGGTGCTGGGAGAAAAGACTACATAACTTTTTTTTTTTAGACAAATGCTAAAAATTATATACCAGACTTTTGTTATTTATCAGACAACCTAAAACTACAGTTACAGTTGGTTCTTACAGATGGTATTTTACTTGGTTTTCATTACTGTTGTCAAAGTCTAGTAGTTTGATGGTACATGAATAAAAGAAATGCTCTAGGTTTTTTTTTTATTACAGACATTGAGGACAAGTGGAGTATCTATCGTTTTTAAGTCTTTGTAATAAAGTTTTGAGAGAGTGTCTTCATGGTTTTCTACAATGCAAATAAAGTTCTAACAAATTTGGGCAGTGTTTTCCAGGGTAACCGGATGTATAGAAAATTCTAAATATAAAAGTTGAATAGAACAGACAGACATGGCATTGAATGATTAATATAGAGACATGATGCTAAAGTGCAAAATCTGGATTTGCTATTGACATACTAGTATGGAAGAGAGAATATATTAACATAGTTAGCATGTGGGATAGACAAACTTGTATATTCGGATGTGATCTAACCACACTATATCCCTAGCAGAACCAAGGAATATGGGCTCAGATCTTTTTAAATGCATCTGACAGTTCCCTGGCATGTTTAATGTCAGTGGACCCTGCTGCTAGAGCATAGGACTATTGTATTCCTTCTCATTTTAATATTGTAGTATCTTCCAGAGGTCTCAGTGAGGATAATTGATGATGGAGTCCAGAATAAATCCTCCAGAAATAATTTCTTCTTCTCTAATCTGTTTTATTAATCTCTTTGGGTGTGTGTTGAAATGTTTGGATAGTAAAGTTTTATTTTATACACTTCTTATCTCCATGATGTGTTGTGCTACAGTTTTCACAGTTTTAACTCTGTGGGTCTCTGCATATATTCTAGTCATGTGGAAGTCGCATCTTTCTTTGCTTACTTGTAATGTAAGGCCCTGAACTTGCAGCCACTTAACCATATAAATCATTCCATAGGACTAGTCATGGACAAGTTACTTATATAAGCGTTGATGGGAGTGGTTTGTAGGTAGCTACTAGTTTAATAACTTATAATTTCATTTTAGAATGCTACTTGCTCTACTATCCTTGTCTTAAAGCATTCAGGGAGCGGAGATAGCTCAGTGGCTTGAGCATTGGCCTGCTAAACCCAGGGTTGTGAGTTCAGTCCTTGAGAGGGCTATTTAGGGATCAGGGGCAAAAATCTGTCTGGGGATTGGTCCTGCTTTGAGCAGGGGGTTGGACTAAATGACCTCCTGAGGTCCCTTCCAACCCTGATATTCTATGATATGTTTAAAGTGGTAGATATTTAGTAGGGCTGTCGATTAATTGCAGTTAACTCAAGTGATTAACTCAAAAAAATTAATCAGTTTTAATCGTACTGTTAAACAATGGAATACCAACCAACATTTATTAAATATTTTGGATGTTTTTCTACATTTTCATATATATTGTATTCTGTGTTGTAATTGAAATGAAAGTGTGTGTTTTTTTTATTACAAATATTTGCATTGTAAAATGATAAACAAAATACAGTATTTTTCACTTTACCTCATACAGGTATTGTAGTGCAAGCTCTTTGTCGTGAAAGTGCAAGTTACAAAAAACCAACAACCTACATTTGTAACATAACTGCACTCAAAACCAAAATAATGTAAAACTTCAGAGCCTGCGAGTCCACTCAGTCCTACTTCTTGTTCAGCCAATTGCTAAGACAAACAAGTTTGTTTACATTTACAGGAGATAATGCTGCCCTCTTCTTATTTACAATATCACCAGACAGTGAGAACAGGGATTTGCATGGCACTTTAGTAGCCGGCATTGCAAGATATTTATGTGCCAGATATGCTAAACATTCATATGTTCCTTCATGCTTCGGCCACCATTCCAGAGTACATGCTTCCATGCTGATGACGCTCATTAGAAAAATAATGCATTAATTAAATTTGTCACTGAACTCCTTGGGGGAGAATTGTATGTCCCCCTACTCTGTTTTACCTGCATTCTGCCATATATTTCATGTTATAGCAGATGATGACCCGGCACATATTGTTCATTTTAAGAACACTTTCACTGCAGATTTCACAAAACGCAAAAGAAGGTACCAATGTGCGATTTCTAAAGATAGCTACAGCACTCGACCCAAGGTTTAAGAATCTGAAGTGCCTTCCAAAATCTGAGAGGGACGAGGTGTGGAGCATGCTTTCAGCAGTCTTAAAAGAGCAACACTTCGATGCAAAAACTACAGAACCCAAACCACCAAAAAAGAAAATCAACCTTCTGTTGGTGGCATCTGCCACAGATAATGAAAATGAACACGTCAGTCCACACTGCTTCGGATTGTTACCAAGCAGAACAAGATCAGACGAGATCTTGGGGTCATCGTGGATAGTTCTCTGAAGACGTCCACGCAGTGTGCAGTGGCAGTCAAAAAAGCAAACAGGATGTTAGGAATCATTGAAAAAGGGATAGAGAATAAGAGGGAGAATATCTTATTGTCCTTATATAAATCCATGGTATACCCACATCTTGAATACTGCATATAGATGTGGTCTCCTCATCTCAAAAAAGATATACTGGCATTAGAAAAGCTTCAGAGACAGACAACTAAAATTATTAGGGGTTTGGAACGGATCCCATATGAGAAGAGATTAAAGAGGCTAGGACTTTTCAGCTTGGAGAATAGGAGACTTATGGGGGATATGATAGAGGTATATAAAATCGAGTGGTGTGGAGAAAGTGAATAAGGAAAAGTTATTTACTTGTTCCCATAATGTAAGCTTAACTGCCAACAGACTCAATGTGAAGCCTGGGTTCAAGTTATGTGGTGTGCAGCTCTTCCTCAGTCACCATAAACCAATATTTTCTTAAATATGAGCTTAGACATTTGTGTTGCTCATACGTGAGGTAGTCTAGAATGTAGCCGACTCTTCTAATGCTGTCTGGATTCCTCAATGCTGATAACGGTAAAAAGTTGTTTTTGTCAGTATGCACAAAGAGAAATTTTGGGCAAGACAAAGAGCACATGGGTTCAGTAACAACATCTTGAACATGTGTGCTATGTGCTTAGTACTGATTGATTTTTATTTTTATGAACTTTTTTCCTAAAATCTGTCTCAGTAGGCTTGCAGTTAATGCTATGAAATCAGCTTCTGTTTTTCAGGAAAGAACTTTCCTTAAATTAATAGCTTTTAAATCCTTTCCCGTGCTTTTGAGTTTCCACATGTGGTATTACTTCATTCAGAAAGACAAATCTTTCACAAACACTTCATATTGGATCAATTCTCATTTCCCGTTACCTTGATGTGGCACAACTGATTCCTATATGGAACAGGTTTCTACAGAATATTGTTTGACCTATACAATCATTATTTCAGGCATGTTAAAGAAATAAAAAAAACCCCTAGAAATAAGTTACTTTATTTTGTGACATATTATACATTAGACAAATCACAATATGTAACAACTAAGTGAAATATTTTCTTATGCTGCTTGCCTGTTGGCAAGTGAAATCTGTGACTATGTGGATAGTTTGGCCTTCATACTACTGAATAAGTTAGTTCAGTCTGCACTTTCCCAATGTAAATTAAATTACCTGAGTTTGACATTGCCTCCATGCAAGTAGAACTAGGGTTGCTGAGGCCTGACAAGGTGAATCTTCATAAGCAACAGTATAAATTCAGAACATTGGTAATTTGCCTCTAAGAAAATGCAATAAAAGTTATTAGATCTTTTCAACCATACAATGCAGTTGCTTAAAATTTTATTTGATTCATATGCTTTCACTATCAGCCATTGACGGTTGCATTCTAATTACATCAGTTTGAAGGTAGTTGGTGCAGTTTGTTGTATTATCCAATAATTTGATACTCAAGATTACATGCTTGAGCAGTGCCATCTAGGTTCTAAATCTTTTTATAAACCCACCACTCTGTTACTGAGACATTAAATACATACACAAATATAGAAATTGTTTTTCTGTATAATTTATATACCGCTCAGTCACCAGAGGGAGCATGAATTACACCCAGGTCCAAGAGCTGTGTTTTGTGAAGATCATGTTACATTTGTGCCTCTGAAGGTGGGGAGGGGGTGGAATTTGTTAGATGTAAACGATTAAAACAGATAAAGACAGGGTTTCAAACTTCTGGGAGGATACTACCAATCATTTTGTTATTCAGTGCCTCTTTTAAGGTGGATCTATATTCTTTGTAGGCATACTAAGAATAAAACTGAAGGATTAATGCTCAGTCAACTACCAAGGAAGATACCAATTAATTTAAATTGAGATGGTGAATGACTGCCCATTAGAACTGGGCCTGCTACCAAAAATGAATTTAGTAAAGGCAGTGATGTCTTCACGCCAGTGATCTAATGTCAGAATGCTTCATTTCCCATTACTAATCTAAGCTAAATATTCTCCAAATTTCAACTCATTTTAGTGTTTGCTTCTAATTTATATCATGTAAACAACTCTGTGCACTTATTTCCAACTTTTTTTTTTCTTAGATTGCTCTGTTGGACATAGATATTTGTGGACCATCAATCCCTAAAATAATGGGTATAGAGGGAGAACAGGTAAGATTGTTTTTGCTTTAAAAACAGTAAGAGCAACTTGTCTCAAGTGGCCTAATAGGTTATTTACTGGGAGTTCTGCTTGACTTAGTTTGCCTTTTTTTTTGTATATTTAGGGCTTGTTCAAGAATAAATTCCTGGGGAATATGTGTGGAAATGCTTACATAATAAAAAGCAAGCTGAGCCGCTCCAAATTCAGTACAGCTTGACTAGCTTGTACAAATGAGTTACACACTTCAAGTAAACAGTTAATGCCAGGATAACACAACATAAAACGAATTTTATTGCTTTTGAAGACTGTAATAGTGCAGAATCATCACTTTGTACGAAATTCTGAAGTTTTAGTGATATGCAGCCTTATTATAGCTCTGTTTTTCAATTTTTGAGAAGTAGAGGCACACAGTGTTTTGGTACTAATCACGTACACCATTAGTGTTAGTAAGGTTCACCTTTGTTTCCTTAAAGACTAGCTAACTGGCATAGGAGTAAGACACTTAACATGCTGTACAGGGAATTTACTTTTAAACATTGCTTATAGGGTATGGTACTGTTTGTATTAGAAGGATATTTGAGCCTTCTTTGCCATGCGATTAGCAGCCTCTAAGGGTATGTCTACACTACGAGAGTAGTTCGATTTTACTTAAAGCGAATTTGTGGAACAGATATTACAAAATCGAACGTGTGTATCCACACTAAGGACAGTAATTCGACGTTGTGAGTCCACAGTAACGGGGCAAGCGTTGACATTGGAAGCAGTGCACTGTGGGCAGCTATCCTGCAGTCCCCGCTGCCCATTGGAATTCTGGGTCGAGCCCCCAATGCCTGCTGGGGCAAAAAATGTGTCGAGGGTGGTTTTGGGTAACTGTCGTCATTCAGCCGTCACTCCTGCCCTCCCTCTGTGAAAGCGCCGGCGGGCAATCAGTTCGCGCACTTTTGCTGGTGATTGACAGCGTGGATGCCACAGCACTGCGAGCATGGAGCCTGCTGCGATCATCGCTGCAGTTATGGCCGTTGTCAACAGCTCGCACCTTATCATCCACCTTTTTCAGAGGCAGATGCTGAGAAATCGGGTGAGGAGGCTACGGCAGCGCGGTGAGGACATGAAGTCTGAGAGGGGCACAGACCTGTCACAAAGCACGGGACCCCGCGCCGTGGACTTCATGGTGGCAATGGGTCATGTTGATGCTGTGGAACGGCGATTCTGGGCCCTGGAAACAAGCACGGACTGGTGGGACCGCATAGTGCTGCAGGTCTGGGATGAATCACAGTGGCTGCGAAACTTTCGGATGCGTAAGGGAACGTTCCTGGAACTTTGTGAGTTGCTGTCCCCTGCCCTGAAGCGCAAGGACACCCGGATGCGAGCAACCCTGACTGTCCAGAAGCGAGTGGCCATAGCCCTCTGGAAGCCTGCAACGCTAGACAGCTACCAGTCAGTCGCAAATCACTTTGGAGTGGGCAAATTTACTGTGGGGGTTGCTGTGATGCAAGTAGCCAACGCAATCGTTTAGCTACTGCTCTCAAGGTAGTGACCCCGGGAAACGGGCAGGTGATCATAGATGGCTTCGCTGCGATGGGAATGCCAAACTGTGGTGGGGCTATAGATGGAACTCACATCCCTATCCTGGGACCGGCCCACCAGGCCAGCCAGTACATTAACCAAAAGGGCTACTTTTCAATGGTGCTGCAAGCACTGGTGGACCATAGGGGACGTTTTATCAACATCAACGTCGGATGGCCGGGCAAGGTTCATGATGCTCGCGTTTTCGGGAACTCTGGTCTGTTTAGACGGCTGCAGGAAGGTATTTACTTCCCGGACCACAAAATAACTGTTGGGGATGTGGAGATGCCTATAGTGATCCTCGGGGACCCAGCCTACCCGCTAATACCCTGGCTCATGAAGCCCTATACAGGCGCCCTGGACAGTGAAAAAGAACTCTTCAACTACCGGCTGAGCAAGTGCAGAATGGTGGTGGAGTGTGCTTTTGGATGTCTGAAGGGGAGATGGAGAAGCTTACTGACTCACTCTGATCTCAACGAAAATATCCCCATTGTTATTGCAGCTTGCTGTGTGCTCTACAATCTCTGAGAGAGCAGGGGGGGAGACATTTATGGCGGGGTGGGAGGTTGAGGCAAATCGCCTGGCTGCTGATTACGCCCAGCCAGACAGCTGGGTGATTAGAAGAGCCCAGCGGGACGTGCTGTGCATCCGGGAAGCTTTGAAAGCTAGGTTCCAGAGTGAGCAGGGTAACCTGTGACTATTAAGTTTGTTTATTCAGAAGGTGAAGTTTCCCCCGTTTCTTTATCCAGTTAATGTTGACTATCCTCTCCAGTTACCAACCCCCTTCCTCCCCCTTCTAACACACCTTTAAAAATAAAATAAATGAAACTTTGTTCATTAACACCTTTTTCTTTATTAAGGCTTTCGTGGTAAAGTGTTGCAACTGGGACGCAGACTGTGGTGGGGAGTGGGTGTAGTGATGGGATGGAAAGGACGCTTCTAAACTCGAGGAATGACAGGCTCCTGCTCCTAGAGCGGTCCGCAGTGGTGGACTGGTTGTTTCAACGGAGCCTGCCACCCCTCCTTTTCGGGACTCTGTGTGTGGGGACTATGTGAGTTTGTGGCAGGGGAGGGCGGTTACAGATCCCCTGCTGCGTTGCTCTGTCATCCAGGCTAAGGACTGCTGCATAAGATCTTTAACCGCCCTCCCCTGCCACAAACTCACATAGCCGCCCCCCCCCCCCCCGAACATGAAAACCACCTCCCAGACTGACCAGGGTGCCTAGTGACTGCAATGTGTGTGTGACTTTCTGCTGAACCTACTCCCGTGTCTGTACCCTGGTAAAGGTGACCGTCCTCTCCAATTACCAACCCCCTTTCCCCCCTTCCTCTAAAAGAACATGACGGAAACAATAATGAACAGAAACATATGTTTTATTAACAACAACACAGGGGATGAAACTGGGACGGGGGCTTGGGTGAGGTGCTTTTGGAGTGAAGGAAAGGACTTATCAAATCTTTGGGAATGAGAGCCTTCTGTTACTTGAGCAGGCTGCAGGGGTGGAGTGACTGTTTTCACGGCCCCTGCCGCCCCTCCTTCTTGGGACTTTGGGTGAGGGGGGGATGGGACTTTGTGGGGGGGGGGGGGCGGTTAGAGAGAGTGCAGTGGGGCTCTGTCCTCCTGCCTCCGGTCCTGCAGAACATCCACAAGGTGCCAGAGCATGTCCGTTTGCTCCCTCATTAGTCCAAGCAGCGTTTGAGTCGCCTGCTGGTCTTCCTGCCGCCACCTGTCCTCCCGTTCGCTGTGTGATCGCTGGTATTGCGACATGTTCTCCCTCCACTGGGTCTGCTGTGCCGCCTTGGCTCGGGAGCAGCCCATAAGTTCTGAGAACATCTCGTCCCGTGTCCTTCTCTTTCGTCGCCTGATCTGCGCCAGCCTCTGGGAGGGGGATGTCAGGGTAGCTCGGGAGACACTCGCAGCTGTGGGATGGGGAAAAAGGGAGTGAATTCCTCAGAAAGATACAGTTTTGCGAACAATGAATATAGTCTTTCTCTGTGAACAAGACCATGCACAGCACCTATCACATGCGCACTCAGTACAAGGTCGAATTTTCGGCCTTCCCATTGAGTGCCTGGGGACTTGCTGTACAGATCACACAAGCGGGGCCGGACAACGGAATTCGGCTAGCAGGCGGACATAGTAAGCCGTAGACTTTTGGCTGCTTAAAGCTTAATTTATAGCAGTGCCTTCCTTTCACGTTCCAAGCACTGCTCCTAGGGTCGGCCAGTTCCTGCTGCCAGCAGTCCGGCCAGCATGAACTCTGTCCCTGTCCCACGCCCCCTCGCGGCTGTCCCCGGGAAAGATCCCTGCATGCTGCCCCTGTCACGCCTCCACCGCGTGGCTGTAAACGGCCAGTTACAGTTACGTAAAGGAACAGGCAATCAGTCCGAATACTAACATTTCCCTAATTCAAAGCAGGTCACCATGAGCGATATCACTCTGATGAGGATTTCGGAGACCGAGAAAGACTGCATGCTGCGTGAATGCCAGCAAGCACCAGGGCCGTATGCCGCCATGCTTTGCGAGGCAATGATCCCAGAGTACTTGCTGCTAGCCTGGCGCGGAAAAGTTTCCTACAATGGAGGACGCAATAAGGCTGCTCTCCCCAGGAACCTGATGCAAAGGCTTTCACAATACCTCCAGGAGACCTTCGTGGAGATGTCCCAGGAGGATTTCTGCTCTATCCCCGGACATATTGACAGAATTTTCCAGTAGCTGCACTGGCAAGGACTAAAAACTAAAGCGCCTAGGGCACACTAATCATGAAAAACCCATTGTTAAGATACCATTCCTATTCTGTTCAAAATAAATGTTTAAAACACTTACCTACTGATGTTTCCCCTGATTCACAGTCTGGGTTACCGCCTAGGGAGGATTGGTAGGGGATCTCCGTGAGGGTGATGAAGAGATCCTGGCTGTCGGGGAAATCAGCGCTGTCGACTGCCTCGTCCTCCTCATCTCCTTCCTCATCTTCCCCGTCCGCGAACATCTCTGAGGAAGCGGCCGTGGACAGTACCCCATCGTCAGAGTCCACGGACAGTGGTGGGGTAGTGGTGGCGGCCGCACCTAGAATGGAATGCAGTGCCTCGTAGAAACGGCATGTCTGGGGCTGGGATCCAGAGCGTCCGTTTGACCCTTTGGTCTTCTGGTACCCTTGTCTCAGCTCCTTGATTTTCACGCGGCACTGCGTTGCATCCCGGCTGTATCTTCTCTCCGTCATGGCTTTGGAGATCTTCTCATAGATCTTCACATTCCGTTTTTTCGATCGCAGCTCCGAAAGCACGGACTCCTCGCCCCACACAGCGATCAGATCCAAGACTTCCCGATCAGTCCATGCTGGGCCCCTCTTTCTATTCTGCGATTACATGGTCACCTCTGCTGGAGAGCTCTGCATCATTGCCAGTGCTGCTGAGCTCGCCACGATGTCCAAACAGGAAATGAGATTCAAACTGGCCAGACAGGAAAAGGAATTAAAATTTTCCCGGGGCTTTTCCTGTGTGGCTGGTCAGAGCATCCGAGCTCGGACTGCTGTCCAGAGCATCAGAATGGTGCACTGTGGGATAGCTCCCGGAGCTATTCGCGTAGAATTCCATCCACACCTACCCTAATTCGACATGGCCATGTCGAATTTAGCGCTACTCCCCTCGTCAGGGAGGAGTACAGAAATCGATTTAAAGAGACCTCTCTGTCAAAATAAATAGCTTTGTGTGGACGGGTGCAGGGTTAATTCGAGTTAACGCTGCTACATTCGACATAACCTCCTAGTGTAGACCAGGCCTAAGACATTTATCTATGATCAGGCTGACACATTAATAGGAAAGTAATGCCATTGGCATAAGGAAGTATTGTCTTTGAGAGAAATTTGTATATGCTTGTGTTTCTCTGGAGTTGGTTGCCAGTCCCCTTTCTGGTTTTGTTGTACTACGTAGCAAACTTTTAGCAGGTATCCCTATATTTACAGGCAATGGCTAGCAGCATCTGACTCTTTCCTTCAAATATTTGAGTGGTGTCCTTCAGGGTTAACTTTTCTGCAGTAAGGGAATGACAGCTATATTGCGGATTGTTAGGCAGCTTGTTTGCTGCAACAGCCATTTCATCAATAGAATTCATTGTTTACTGACTAATTCAGGAACTCTGCCTTTTTGCAGTTTCTTACATGGCCATTTGACTCTTTCAATATGGTTACATTTCAAACCAGATGCCAAGAAATCCGCTATCATTACAGTGTATCTTATATTTTACATACTTTGTGTGTATATATGGGTTTTTAAAACATTGCTTTTATCCTCAGGTTCACCAGAGTGGTTCTGGATGGTCTCCGGTGGTAAGCTAGTGAGGTTTTTTCTTTTCTTTAAAAAAAAAAAAAAAAAAAAAGCAGTTTAGGGGGGCCTATTCCAGAGAGAAACTAGAACTATTTTCTCCCTCCTACCCACTCTTTTTCCATACACAGAAGTCCTGCTTCTTAAAGAGGCACTACAGGTTAAACATCATAGCTTTATAAAAATTCCTTCTGTTACTAACATCACAGTGGGTTATTATAACTGAACATTTTAAAACAAAGTAAAGTTTCGCTTTTTCAACTATTTCCCTTTGCACTTATTTTGGTTTGGACAACGAAAAGAGACTAGTCGGTTTCAATTATTTTTGGTTCTCATGCACTTGCATAATACTTCACTTCAGTTTATAATAAAACTGCAGATAATTAAATCCCAAGGAATAACAGCGGTGATGTTATTAACAAAATGCATGGAAATAGTTCAGATTTTGTTCAAACTTTTGTACATGCCACCACACACACATTTTTCTGATGCTGAGAGAGAAAGGGAAGTCATTTTAGCCACATGCCTTCTCAGTAGTGATTCTGTGAAGATTTATTGCATTATCTGTTTGTAAAAGGCTCTTTAATATGTAAATATAGTCAGATTACTGATTGTTGTACAGAAATCGTGCAGCCTTTGACTGATGGAGGAAAAGTAGGGACGCTGCATTTTTTTCAAACATCCATTTTCTTAAACTATGTTTTGATCCATTAAAATCTTTCAAGAACTGGTAAGGATATTATTTTGGTAAGTAAATTTCTTTCTGGGCTATCTTAATAGTATGCTTCCTCTTTTCTAGTATGTTGAAGAAAACTTGTGTGTAATGTCTGTGGGGTTCTTGCTCAGTGGTCCTGATGATGCTGTTATCTGGAGAGGACCCAAAAAAAACGGTCTGTATCTCAAGTATTTTCATTGTTGTTGATTGTTGCATCGGGGAGCATAAACTATTGCAATTTAGACAGTGTTTCCTTTTTTCCATATAAAACTTGGTTTGTTGGCAAAGCAGTTATTCTGAGCATTTCCTTTCACTCTGGGGTGGTTATCGTATATTGAACTGAGCTCTCTAACATAATCAGAACAACTTAGTTTAGACTGGCTAGATGGAAACTAAGGAGTCTATATTTGATAAAATATCATTGCATGCATACTACTGATTAACGTGTACATTTGATACTTTTTTTCACACTTGGGCAGAATTTATATCTATAGTTTATTGCTCCTTGTTAACACAGGTCTGATGAACTTTCTAAATAGGCATGGATATTGATCACGTTTTAAAAAAGATTCCTAAATTGATTGCATATCTGAAAGAAATTGCAATATTCAACATCATAATTTTCAAGTTACCTGATGTTCAGGGTGTGTGTGTGGTGTGTGGTTTTTTTGTTTGTTTTTTTTGTAAATGAATGTAGCTAGCAAAACTTATTTGGTTGATAATTCAACCTTTTACATGTATACTATTTGTTTTTACTATCCTTTTGTGCATAAAAGAAAACTGGAAGTAGACCATTTGGTTATGGCAATAGATAATATTCTTTTGAGCCAGTTTTGCTGATGAATTTATGTAAAAAAACTGCTTATCCTTTTTTCAGAACTTAACGTGTGATTTCCATGTTACCGCAGATTTAAAATTACTTTGTTTTAGCCCTTTCGGTCCCACATCTCATTGCTTTCTGCTTACATTTTCTGCTGAATTTTCTGAAATAGAATGTACCTAGCTTTTTATTGATAACACTCAATTCTAGTTTGACAGTGCATATGTTAAAGTATAGAGAAATTTGAGTAGAATGCTCTGGAAGTATAACTTAAGGGGCAGATCTTTCTGAAACAGTGATTCTGTACTGATATTAATAGAGAGTCCTGTGGCATCTTCTAGACTAACAGATGTATTGGAGCATAAGCTTTTGTGGGTGAATACGAAATTATAAGGTGCCACAGGACTCTTTGTTGCTTTTTACAGATCCAGACTAACATGGCTACCCCTCTGATACTGTACTGATATTGTGAGGGTCCAGGATTGTTGTATCCAAAACCACCTATATTTAAAATGATCAGCTGAAAAGATGGGATCTGAGAGTAAAACTGAATTCTTTATTTTATAGCATTACTACCAGTAATGAAACTTCTGACAGCAAAATTATGGCTTCAGTGACCTCTTTTATCACTTGCCATAGATGCACTTTTGCAGATGTAACTGACTGGAACTTGCTAAATAATTCCGATACATGTGAAGTAATAGAATCCACCTCACTCATCTGTGTTGGCTCTGCACTGTTCTGTTAACAGGAGTAAAAATATATATTTGCTGAAGTCAGACAGAGCAGATATTTTGAGTGAGAAGGTCCCATTTTACATACTCTCCTTGCAGAATAGACCCATGCTTTGAGATTGAGTGTGGCTGCAGTCATATTTGGGGTAATCGTTTAGCACAGAACAGATTCTCAAAGTGCCTTTCAGACTTTCTGAACAACCGACCAAATTCTGAATGTCTCACTAAAGCTTTTGGCTCCTTTAAGTTTACAACGGAGATTGAGGAAACTGCACACCTGAAATTTAGAAACATACAAGCTAGAAAATAACAAATTTGTTATTCATCTTGCATCTGTTTTTAGGAATGATCAAACAATTTCTTCGTGATGTGGATTGGGGTGAAATTGACTACCTTATTGTGGATACACCTCCAGGTACTTCAGATGAACATTTATCTATTGTGCAATATCTAAGTTCCTCACACATAGATGGAGCAGTTATAATCACTACTCCTCAGGTAAGAGAAGTATCGCTACAAATTTAATACCAGTTAAATCAAATCTTTGCTTTGGAACACTTATTAAATTTACAGAAATGACTATGTCCATCAACTATAGCATGTAAGCACAAAGGAATGCCTCTCCATGGAAGGAGATGATTTAACTCCGCCAATTGGCTTCAGAATCTTCTTCCTGCCCTTTGGGATCCATGCCCAGGACAATCCTTTCATCACAACCAAATTATTGGATGCTGATCCTTAGAAATCAAATAATTTTCTCATTGAAATGACACTATGCTGAACTTCTATACAGCTCTGTGGCATGTTAGAGACTTCCTGAAGGCAAAGGACTCTGAACTTGCAATACTGTTGACTTACAGATGGTGCTAGGAGGGAAGTAAGGAATGATAACATTAGACAGCAGGAAGATACTAGTGATGTTGGGGTGGGGGGAATGGTGGTGAGCTTTTATTTATTTAAGGACAGTAGAACCTCTGGGTTAGTATACTTTTCCTTGGGATGTGTATAGTGGTTGGTTGGTTGTTTTTTTGGGGGGGGAGGGGGCGGCTTTTTGTTTGAAGTCAGGCACCAGTGCTAAGATTAGTGGCAGAAGTCTAGCTAAATCAAAGGTAGAGAAGAGGCCAATTGTGCAGGAAGAGGCACAGTTTTCCAGGAGTAGGAGCAACAAGAAAATGTCCAGAGGCACAAGTGGCAGGAAACAAGTGGAATACTAAATAGGGATTAGTGAGCAGAATGCAAGGGATGTGGTAGGAGGGAGTGGAAGGGAATGAAGTCAAACGTGGTTTTAGTAAAGGGAAATCATGCCTCACCAATCTACTATAAATATCTGAGGGGGTCAACAAGCATATGGACCAAGAGGATCCAGTGGATATAGTGTACTTAGATTTTCAGAAAACCCTTGACAGGGTCCCTCACAAAAGGCTCTTATGCAAAGTAAGCTGCCATTGGATAAGAGGGAAGGTGTTCTCATGGATTGGTAACTGGTTAAAAGATAGGAAACAAAGGGTAGGTATAAATGGTCAGTTTTCAGAATGGAGAGAGGTAAATAGTGGTGTCCCCCAGGGGTCTGTTCTGGGCTCAGTCCTATTCAACATTCATAAATGATCTGGAAAAAGGGGTAAACAGTGAGGTGACAAAATTTGCAGATGATACAAAATTACTAAAGATAGTTAAGACCCAGGCAGACTGCGAAGAGCTACAAAGGGATCTCTCAAAACTGGGTGACTGGGCAACAAAATGGCAGATGAAATTGAATGTTGATAAATGCAAAGTAATGCACTTTGGAAAGCATAATCCCAACTATACATATGAAGCGATGGGGTCTAAATTAGCTGTTCCCACTCAAGAAAGAGATCTTGGAGTCATTGTGGATAGTTCTCTCAAAACATCCACTCAATGTGCAGGGCAGTAAAAATAAGCAAACAGAAGATGGGAATAATTAAGAAGGGAATAGAAAACAGGACAGAAAATATCATGTTGTCTCTATAAATCCATGGTACGCCCACATCTTGAATATTGCGTGCAAATGTGGTCACCCCATCTCAAAAAAGAGGTATTGGAATTGGAAAAGGTTCAGAAAAGGGCAACAAAAATGATTAGGGGAATGGAATGGCTTCTGTATGAGGAGAGATCAATAAGATTGGGACTTTTCAGCTTGGAAAAGAGACAGCTAAGGAGAGAGATGATTGAGGTCTATAAAATCATGACTGGTGTAGAGAAAGTAGATGAAGTGTTGTTTACTACTCATAACACAAGAACTAGGGGTCACCAAATGAAATTAATAGGCAGCAGGTTTAAAACAAACAAAAGGAAGTATTTATTCACACAACGCACAGTCAGCCTGTGGAACTCCTTGCCAGAGGATGTTGTGAATGTGAAGACCATAACAGGGTTCAAAAAAGAACTAAATAAATTCACGCAGGATAGGTCTATCGATGGTCTATTAGCCAGGATGGGCAGGAATGTTGTCCCTAGCCTCTGTTTGCCAGAAGCTGGGAATGAGCGACGGGATGGATCACTTGATGATTCCCTGTTCTGTTCATTCCCTCTGGGGCACCTGGCCCTGGCCACTGTTGGAAGACAGGATACTGGGCTAGATGGGCCTTTGGTCTGACCCAGTCTGGACATTCCTATGTTATGTAGGCATGTTTAATGAGAAAGGGGAGGGTTAGAGAGTGGTGTTAGAATCATAGAATATCAGGGTTGGAAGGGACCTCAGGAGGTTATCTAGTTCAACCCCCTGCTCAAAGCAGGCCCAATTCCCAAACAGATTTTTGCCCCAGATCCCTAAATGGCCCACTCAAGGATTGAACTCACAACCCTGGGTTTAATAGGCCAATGCTCAAACCACTGAGCTCCCACCATTAGAATTGACTTTGGAAAGAGCAAGTAAACCCGTTCCTGCACATCTTCCTCAACACCTTCACCAGATTAGTTTACAGAAAGACATCAAAAAACTAAACTAGTAGGTGCAAAAGTAATATTTGCATAATCCCTTTATTTAAAGAATACTTTTCTCTGAAGATATGACATTAATGCAGGTGATATGCATAAAGATGGTTGATCCCATGCCAGAGTTGTTGGACAGATTTAAAGATGTTGGAAGCTAAATTGGTTGAATAAAGATCTAAATAGCTTGATAATCTTTGGTCAGTCTCAAGACAGAAGATACCTTAATTCAGTAAACCAGATAATAGGTTATATGTTTAATCTGATGGTGGAAAACATGCTCAGTTGCTGGAAAGATTTCTGTGCTAAGAAAGTTTGCTTTGCAGGGAAAATCAATAGATGGAAAAAGTCCGGTACATGTGGACTGACAAAATAACACTTGCTTTTGATAGGAAATATCACTTCAGGATGTTCGAAAGGAGATCAACTTCTGTCATAAGGTGAAATTGCCGATCATAGGTGTTGTTGAAAATATGAGTGGCTTTGTATGCCCAAAATGTAAGGTAAGACTATCTAAAACTTATTGCTAAGATTTTCACTCGTCTTAATATACGCAGTCCAAATGTATGTATGTTTTGTGGTGACCATATGGGAAGGGAAAGGATTTACTTATCATGGCACAAACTTGCTTGATATCTTGAATAAAAAAAAAAATCCTGTTTCTGTTGGTGGAAACAGTATCAAGCTCCTTTATACAGGAACTGTTGTCCTTAGATAGTTACGAAAGGTGCATTCCCGAGGCCAAGGATTAGTTTTGTAGCTCCTTTTAGGAGCCAGAACACTGTATAAAAATAGCAGTTTTGAAATGGAGGCTTCAGCTACACAGCAGGATGTTACATGTTAGACATCTGTATTTGAACAATAGACCTACTTTAAGATCTGTGTTTAACAACTCTGTCTTAAATGCTCCTATTATGAGGAGCCACTGGCTGGCATCTCTGAATAGCTGATGTGGGTTGTTGCATCCTCCCTTCTTGTTTAGTTTTGCTGCTAAAAGCTTATGCAAACATTTAGATGTTTCTGTATTACTAACAATTTCCTTTCGATGTTGAACTCCTGATACCCATTATATAAGTGACCTACATGTACTGCTTTTGCTTCAGAACTTTCCTGGCACTTTCAACACAGGAAAGTACAAACTGGGGGCATTATGGAATGGGGTGTAGCTACACTGTGTACCTTAATCGTTTTCTAAAAACAATCCGGCATGGGAATGTATGTGCCAGTCATGATAAACATAGAATCTGAGGATTGGGCTAGGAAGGGAACAAGATGACAAATGACATGTTACTGACCCAGTTAGAGAAGGAACTGAAGGATGGTAACGACCAATCAAACATGCAGACTAATGCACGATCAGCTTGTCTTGGGGATGTGGGTCCATGGGTTTCAGGTGAGTTCCTTGGCATCAACCTATTACCCATTTGAACACATCCTCAAAGCAATATGAGTGCTTGAAAAATCAGACATAATTGTCAGTCTCTGCTCACGAGTCCCAGGTATTGGAAAGAATTAGGTTTTTGCAGGTCAGAATTAAAAAATAGTGACAGCTTTTGGCTGGCCACGCTGTCTGCTTTCAAATCCCTTGCTCTTGCAAATTTAAATTCTAACACACACCGCTTTAAAATTAGGATTTTGTATATACCACAATAAATGTCTTGGAGAAATAGTAACCTAAACTAGACAAATAGAGGACAAATGTATTTGAAATGGTACTTGTGGTTTATATATACACCTAAAGTGCTCTTAATGATTTGTGTGAAAGCTTAAGTCAAATGTTTTAATTGGGTAGAACTCTAATGTGTTTAATGATAGTATGCCAGGAACCTACTGCACATAGCCATCAGAAGCCCACAATGTTGGTCCTGTTTTAATTGGGATTTCAATAAGTGATGTTTGGAACATACCACTAAACAAAACTGAAGAACTGTTGTTCTCAAAATGATCTTTTCTGGCGTCGTCTTATATTACTTGTCCTTTTTTCTTTTATGTTACAGATTGAATCTCAGATCTTTCCTCCAACAACTGGAGGAGCAGAGAAGATGTGCCAAAATTTAAATATTTCTCTCCTGGGGAAAGTGCCCCTAGATCCTCAAATAGGTAAGCTTGGCAAATTGCATAATAAAAAGCAGCAATGTGCTTGCCATTACTTCAGGGTTATTTTTGGTGTATCAGCTAAGGTTTAGACATGCTCACTTTGATGAACACAAAACAGTGTCCAATAGCTGACTTTTTTAGAATGAAAATTGTTGTAAATATAGTTTGTGGAACGGTGATGATATGGTTTGGTCTGAAATGAGTAAAACGATGAGAGAACTTCCTGCTTAGGTTTAAATCAGGCCTGCACAACTTGTAAAACAGTGAGGGCCACATTACTCCAAAGAAAACAGCTGAGGGCCGAAACCCCCGGCCCCGCCGAACCCCCCCAGCCCCTGCCCAACATTGCCCCCCATGGAACCCCCCAGCACCACTCAGCCCCCCCAACAACCTCCCCCTCCCCGCCAGTGCCACCTGCCCCCCGAAACAAACCCTCCTTCCCCAGCGCTGCCCCACCGAAACAGCGGTATTGAACCTTGGTAGTATGTTATAGTGGGCCCCTAAGGTAGTATAATTAAGGTAAAAGAAAAATGTCTTTTTGCTAGAAGTAGAATAAGATCTCCTCCCCCCCCCCCCCCCCCCCCCCCGACACTTTGTAATCAATTGCCCTGTGAGTGAATGAGGAAGGCATGGAAGGCAGCATCTCCAGACAGCTGCAACCTTTGGAGAGGGGATGGGAGCCAGACCAGATCAGTAGAACAGGTCAGCCACGGACTTGCCACTCGCCTCCTCAGCCCCCGCCACTGCCCGCCCACTCGCCTCCTCAGCCCCCCTCCCTCACCTGCTGCTTGCCTACTCACCCCCCGCGGGCCACACCGAGAGCCCACACGGGCCGCATGTTGTGCAGGCCTGGTTTAAATAGTAATCACCTTTAGTAACATGACTCATATAGAGTGTGCCATTTTTTTTTTTTTTGAAAAACTGCTAATTTACAATTGCAGACTAGATGAAACCATACCACAAGGAAGAATAAAATCTTGTAACATCAAGTTTTGATCTAGTTAAAACTAGAGCTGCTATAACTGAAAAAATGCTCGTTGTATGAATTTAGGTAGATTTTTTTCAGTGGATAATTAGATGTACTAAAAGAAAAGAAGTAGTATGTAAAGAACCAAGTTACTAGTAGATAATATACGCCAGTCTACATAGTATCCAAGTGTAAAGCAAGACCATCTTGGTGCTACTCTTCCATGGAATTAAGGAACAGCATCCCATGTAGATGGAAGGATGGTATAGTCAGGGCATGTGTCACGGAGTCACTGGGCAATGCTCTGGAGCTACTCCATACAAAGGCAGTCAGGACTCTGGGGGAGTCTCCTCTCTGTGAGCAGATTGTCTCCAGGGCAAGAAACTTCCACCTTCCTGGGTCTGACCTCGGAGCAGTCAGTATCCCCTGCCCCACCGTGCGCTTCCCCCAGCGAGTCCGCGAAGGCGGGACTTCTGGGGAAGCCACAGGGCCTGCACCCCACCTCCGCAGTCAGACATGACTCTCAGCCAGCCAGTAAAACAGAAGGTTTATTAGATGACAGGAACACTGTCCAAAACAGAGCTTGTAGGTACAGAAACTGGACCCCTAAGTCAGGTCCATCTTGGGGTCAGGGAGGCCAGACCCCAGGTCTGGGCCTCCCTCTCTTTCCCCAGCCAGCTCCGAACTGAAACTCTCCAGCCCCTCTTCTGGCCTTTGTCTCTTTCCCGGGCCAGGAGGTCACCTGATCTTTGTTCTCCAACACCTTCAGTTGCCACCTTTGCAGGGGAGGGGCCCAGGCCATCAGTTGCCAGCAGACAGGGTGTTGGCCATTCTCTGTGCAGACAGCATCACACTGGTCCTCTAGGGCTCTGCAACAATCGCACACCCTTATCCAACCGGCTAGATACTTAAGAAAGACATAGGGGAAACTGAGGCACCCACACATTATTCAGAGAGAATATTAAGAACATTCCCACTTCGTCACATTGTGCATCGGAAAACCTAGGACCTCAATCTGAAAAACGACATTGTTCTGCTACTTAGTTCTAATAGCTATCTATAAGAAAATAGCTACCGTGTTTCATTTATGTGTTACTGACCCAGGAAGAACATAAGCCCTTGGTTCACTGGACTGGTACAGCAATTTTGGGGAGGTAAATTTCAGGCAATTTTTTTTGTTTTGTTTTTCCTGCATCACAAGGTTTTTAGCTTATTTCTTCCCCCCCCTTTTTTTTTTTTTTAGGGAAAAGTTGTGATCAAGGCCAATGTTTTTTCTCTGAAATACCTGAGTCCCCAGCTACTTCATCTTACAGGAATATCATCCAAAGTAAGAATGTCATGTTAAAAGGCTGACGTGTGAATTACTTGTCTGAGCAATTAGTTTCTAAAATATGTTATGAAGGTGTCAACAGCATAATTTTGGCAGAATGGGGGGAGGGATAGCTCAGTGGTTTGAGCATAGGCCTGCTAAACCCAGGATTGTGAGTTCAATCCTTGAGGGGGCCACTTAGGGATCTGGGGCAAAATCAGAACTTGGTCCTGCTAGTGCAGGCAGGAGGCTGGATTCAATGACCTTTCAGGGTCCCTTCCAGTTCTATGAGATAGGTATATCTCCGCATATATATTTTTTTATATTTAGAACGTACAGTATAAGAATCATGAAATTGCACCATTTGTTATCTCTTTACTTGTCTCAAATTACTTCAGCCACTTATATTTTAAACAATTAAATTATGTTAAAATGATAGCTAGTTAACTCCAGGTAACTAAAATAAGTGTGGCTTTCTTTTGACCTTCATTGAGTTCCAGCAAATACATCATGTACTCTTACTGACAAAATAAAATAGTTTTGCTAACTTTCTATGAGCAGGCATTTCTTAAATGGAATTTGGTAGTTTACCAGTGAGTGAAGTTTTGAATATGTCACTCTTACTCTTCTGGAAGAGCAAATGTACAAAATGCAGAAAGTATTCAAATAGCAGAAGAAAAATGGGTCTAAAATTCTTTAAACCATTTCAAATATAAGTTAGGGTAATATGACAGACAAAATTTTGTGACTTATGCCCACAGCAGGCAATAGATCCATGCAGTGATCAACAGTACATAAAATAAGTTCACTACTACCTTGTTTTTGCCTCTTTGCAGGGATTCAAGAATATTGTGCCCTACACCACTCTCAAGAAAAACTATCTAACCAAGGAATGGAATAAATGTGCAGTTAATTATAGGAAAGCAACAATTGTCATGAATCAGTAGGAAGAATGTAAAGATTTGTGCTCCCTTTCTGTATTGCAAATAAATAATTTTTAAGTTAATGTCCTTGCTTTACATTCCTGTTCTTGTGTGCGATCACCATAATATTTGAACATCTAGTCCACCTGATGTCTCAAAGCTTTGTTATAAGTTTATAGAAATAAGTCACTTAGTGCATCAGAGGTGAAATCTAAACGCAGAATTTTGTGATACCTGTAATCTTGCGTATGTCGTTAGTGAAATTAATCTTCAAAGATGTTCAAATAGACTTTCTTCAGAAACTCTTGTATATTAAATACATATTTTCATTGGAACATTTACCTGAGTCTTTTTAAATTAGTATTTTCAAGCCTCCTTCATTTGAGGATTAATTGTAGTGTGCATTTCCATGCTGTGTTTCATTGGATGAGATCACTTGGACATCTTTTTCTTTGATTAGTAGAGTTCCATGTTTAGAGTGCAGTCACTTAAATTTAGGATTGTCTCCTCTTTTGTGATCAGAGTGTCTGGGAAAAGAAAAATAAGTTTCAGCCTAGTGGGAACAAATTACTAACCTTTTTTTTTTTTACTTTAAGTTAACATTAGTTTCCTTGTTTGTAATACAAGAAATTAGAGGGCAAGTGTCAAGGGAAAATAAACTGCATTTGCCTTCAAATTAAAATCAATATAAACTTGTGTGTGTGACTGCAGAACAGAATGAGTTGACTTGAGGGAGCTTGCTGCCTACTTGATTTATAGCAAGGAAATAAGTCAGTGTTCAGGCTTTATTTTACTTGGTGAATTAAACTCCTACAAATAAATTAAGTGCTGTGTTGCCAGAAATCCCTCTCAAATGGGCCTTTCCTCTGCTCTCCTCAACCCAATCTCTGATTCCAGACCCCCCTCCTTCATGACAGAAATTAGCCAAAGGGAGGAAAGAAAAAGGGGATGGGTAACTACCCTACTCTGCACTCTCAAGAAAGATATTCGCATCCTGAGTGTTAACAAGTCTTTTGACTTGTCCAATGGTTAAACCTCCCAATCTCTGAGAAATGAGTAGCACATTCTGTAGGAAAATTGCAGCTATCTTTTATATTACACTACTGAAATTATGCTCCCTGATCTATGTAGTATGAATATCACAGAACTGAGTATTAGAAACATCCAGAAATCAGGAATCCTCCAGAGGCTTTTATCTTAATGACTAAAATGACCCCAATCATTATCAAACAAATTCTGTATTAACTTCTCAAACAGAAGCAAGGAATTATTTTCATAGGATATAAAGCTAGTCTTTGGCCTGTTTTAAGTAAAAATTGAAATTTTCCTTCCTGCACACATTGCCTTTTTATGTTAGCTTATAACTGCAACCAAGGAACTCATCACTAAAAATCTGAGTTTGACATGTTTTGACCACACAATTCTTTACTCTTGTTCAGACAGAGTTGATGCTCTAGAATAGTGTTACTTAATAAATGTTGTCTTATTGCTTATCCATTTTTCCAATATCAGTCCTCAACTTACACAGTCACCTAGTGGTTATGTATTTCCATATCCTTCAGGACATCCATTCCCTGAATTTCTTCTTCTCTCTCCTGTAGAATGAACACAAGAAATCTAAAGACGATGTTCTACTAATCTAACGCTGCTCCAGCATTAGTATCTAGAACATCTACTGCAATCATTTCTCAGTTATTTTTGTTGCCGCCTCTAATGTACTTTACAAAATCTTAATCTTAACTATTCCAGGGCGGTAACACAAGAGCACACAGTGGGTTTGTTATAAAACACGTTTGTGACGTTGCACTCCATATGCTTTATGAAAATACGCTTGGAATGGGAATATAATGTAATTGGAATGTGCTTTTATGCAAAAGGTCTCTTGTAAGGTATTACAAAGCTTATAACCTACTGAGTGTGGTCATCCTATTTGTATGTATGCATCAGTCTTGTATCTAAAACTAGAAATATGAAGTTAACTCTTAATGGTGGTTTAGAATCTTGATGGCTCCTATTGACTAGGACAATTGGCTGTAAATGGCTGTTTACCTGCAAGCCTTCCTGTGTACGGGATGAAGAATGAGGTCTCACAGGACATCTGACGAGGTCACATGATTCTGGAATCCATCTTAAACCTGGTGCTTTTCCATTTAAAAGGAGGGGTGGAAACCAAGAGAGACACAAGATTCCCGCCTTGTGCCAAAGAGATAAAAGCAGGTGGAACAGAACAAAGGAGGCTGCCAGTCATGAGAAATCCCCTAGTTACCACCTGAGCTGGAACTAACTAACTGTACCAGGGAAAGGATTGGGCCTAGACTAGGAAGGAGCCTAGTCTGTGAAAGAAGCTTATTGGAACATCTCTGTGGGTGAGATTTACCTGTATTCAGTTTCTTAAATGTATTAGGCTTAGACTTGCGTGTTTTGTTTTATTTTGCTTGGTAACTTACTTTGTTCTGTCTGTTATTACTTGAAACCACTTAAATCCTCCTTTTTATAGTTAATAAAATCACTTTTGTTTATTAACTAACCCAGAGTAAGTGATTAATACCTGGGGAAGCAAACAGCTGTGCATATCTCTCTATCCATGTTATAGAGGGTGGACAATTTGAGTTTACCCTGGGTGGACAATTTGAGTTTACCCTGGATAAGCTTTATACAAAGTGAAACGGATTTATTTGGGGTTTGGACCCCATTGGGAGCTGGGTGTCTGGGTGCTGGAGACAGGAGCACTTGCTGAGCTGTTTTCAGTTAAGTCTGCAGCTTTGGGGGTGTGGTTCAGACCCTGGGTCTGTGTTGTAGCAGGCTAGTGTGTCTGGCTCAACAACACGGGGTTCTGGAGGCCCAAGCTGGCAAAGAAAACGGGCTCAGAGGTAGTTTCAGCACATCAGGTGACAGTCCCAAGGGGGTCTCTGTGACCGAACCAGTCACAATATTGTCTAATTCTTTTAGACCTCAGGCATGCAGACAATTTAGAAAAGTTACATGGTCACTTTTTCCACACTGCATGGGAAAAAATGGTGCTTATTTTCTTGAGCCACTCAATTCTGCCTCTTTTGGGAAAGTAGAAATTGATTTGTTGGTCTTTGCCATCCACATCCATAAAAGAAAAGAATGTAGCAGCAGCAGTAAGATATTTTCTTGTACCATGAACAGAACTCAAACAAATACCAGGACAATTTTATAGGCCCTTTTTACAGGCCACTTTTCAAGGAAATACCTTCATTTATTGCAAAGCAGTCCTTGTCAATGGGTCCTTTTGGCTTCTCTGTTCAGGTCACACTTACTCTTTTGCAGTGCAGCAGTTAGTCCGCGCAATTCCCAAACTCCTCATTCATGTCTATCAAAGTGTAAATCAGCATAATGCCCAATTCCTAAAAAAGCTGCTGTGGAAAACACATACATGATGCGGCTATTGAGAATAACTAACCTTAATACAACCCTGTGAAACATCTGTGGTGACAAAAACCTTGAAGTTAACTTGCTGATGCTTTCCCCCCCTCCTAATTTACAGTGGATGTAGCCATATAAGTTAGCTAGAATCTCCCTTCAGCTGCTATCACAAGAGCCTGCAGAAGTTGGCCCAATAAAAGGTATTACCTCAGCCAACTTGTCTCTCTATGAGGCTATAGACAATCAACAGCTTAGTATGGACAAAATAATTCTGCTTAATGTAAGAGCAAAAGAAATTACTTTAAAATAAATTAAAACTTGCATTTTAGGAAGTTTAAATAACCAGTAACATCCCTTCCTACCACTGACAGATTCACCTTATTTTGGGAAGTCTCATTTAACATTTTGAGGATGGACATCATTTCCCCTCCTCCTCCTCCCAGCTCTGGTCTCACTCCTTCCAGCTGGACCCATTTTGTCAGTGCTTTGTGCCAAACTATAAGACATCAGTCTGACTCCAAAGAGTAACTTTAAATCTATATCCAGTCATGTTCCCTTCATTTTAAGACATTCACAGCCAAATTCTTACTACCAGCTATTTACAAGACCTTTAATTGAATTTACCCTTGAATGGCACTGCCCCTTTACCTACAAAGGAGGGTCTATAGTAATTTGCACGTTTATGAAAGACTTAAGAGTACTGTTTAGAAGATGTGCTAACCTCTGCAGAAAGCATTGTTGCCAGCACAGAGTGCCCGAGGCAAAGCAACAGTGGGTTCGTTGACCGGTGTGCTTCGTGCCAATAAACCACCAGGGGGAGAAGCAAACAAAGTTTATTTGGGATCCTAAAGCGGTGCTAGGAGACAGGCACGTCTCAGATCAAGCACACTAACAGGAACAGTTTTTCTTCTTTTATACGTTTTGCAGTTAAGCCTCACCCCCCCACTTTCCGCTCTAGCCCTCCCTTTCTCCCCCCCCCCCATTCCTCCCTCTACCCCTCCCGTCCCTGGTAATAGTTACTAAGCAAATAACGATTACATTTAAGCAGTTAAATCATTCTTGGCAGCTATAAGCCTAGCTTGTTAGCAACTTCTTTATCTTGTCCTTTTTCCCTTCAGCAAGAAACATGCAGGCCTCATTATTACCGCTTGAGCAGGGGGTTGCACACAGATAACTGGTTGCTTACATATTCCAATTGCACCTGGCTTTTGAGGTTGATTAGAGTTTAAACATGGAAGGATAGAGTTTGGTTCACTTAGGCCTAGTGCAGGAAGGCTTCATTGACACTTTGTGGCCTTCCACTCTCCCGAGTTACTTAGGGTGAGGCCTAGTGACGTCAACAGCATCATTTTAGTAGCACGACTATTTGGTAAACATTTTCTAATAGGTCAGCTTTAAGAATCCTAGCAATGTAGGCAGGCTGGAGGGAGAGTTTATCAAGTCCAGCCCCCTGTGCTGAGACTGAACGAACCAGATGTAGACCATCCCTGACAGATGCTTGTCTAACCTGTTCTTAAAAATCTCCAACAATGGGGCTTCCCGACCTCTTGGCAGCCTTGTCCAGAGCTTAACTATCCCTATAATCGAAGTTTTTTTCCTAATATCTAACCTAAATCTCCCTTGCTGCAGATTAAGCCCATTATTTCTTGTCCTGCATTCAGTGGACATGGAGAACAATTGATCACTGTCCTCTTTATAACAGCCCTTGACAAATCTGAAGACATAACAGGTTCCCCCCCATCTGTTGTCTTCTCTCCAGACTAAACATGCCCAGTTTTTTTAACAATTCCTCAAGGGTCAGGTTTTCTAAACAATTTAGAAAAGTTACCTGGTTACTTTCCCCACAATGCATGGAAAAAATGGTGCTTATTTGGTTCTGAAATGGTGATAGGTCCAAGTCTTTCCTAATGTGTGGCGCCCAGTACTGGACCCAGTACTCCAGCTGAGGCCTCACCAGTGCCAAACAGAGTGGGGGCAATTGCCTCCTGTGTCTTATATATGACACTCCTGTTAATGCACCCCAGAATATTAATGGTTTTTGCAACTGCATTGCACTGTCATTTCATATTCAACCTGCGACACCCAGATCCTTCTCACCAGTGCTACGGCCTAGGCAGTTATTCCCTAGGGCGTAGCTGTGAATTTGATTTTTCCTTCCTAAGTATAGTACTTTGCACTTCTCTATCTAGTTGTCTAATGAACTGAAGAACACTATTATTGGTAGTACTGTCTTTGGAAGACAGTACTACCAATATTAATTTTCTGATGTTCATTAGACAACTAGATAGAGAAGTGCAAAGTACTTCTCAGACATTTTCTAGAAAACGATCTTATTTTGGAACCAGTAACTGTAACTGAAGTTTAAAAGGCCTCATTTCAAACTGATTGCGGGGCGCAAGACGTTTTGCTGATGTTGACAGTTTGCAGGCATGGCCCCCGGCAGCTCCCAGTGGCCACAGTTTGCTCCCAGTGGCCAATGGGAGCTGCGGGAAGCGGCGGCAAGCACGTATGAGTCCTGCTATATAACTTGTTACATTACAGCCCTAGAAAGGCCAGTATGGTGGTATTGACAATAAGCAGCAACTGCTTATTTCCAGGAAGGCCTGCCAAAACATTAAATGACGCAGTGTGACAGAGTGGTCTGGTGCAAGCCATGGAGACCAGGAGGCTGGGTGGTGAAAGGATGTTAGTACAAATATTATCCAAGTCCCAAGAAGACATGCAGGATCCCCTGGGAGAATAACATGAAGGGCAAAGGGGTCCAGGAGAGCTGGCTGTATTTTAAAGAATCCTTATTGTGGTTGCAGGAACAAACCATCCCGATGTGTAGAAAGAATAGTAAATATGGCAGGCGACCAGCTTGGCTTAACAGTGAAATCCTTGCTGACCTTAAACGCAATAAAGAAGCTTACAAGAAGTGGAAGATTGGACAAATGACCAGGGAGGAGTATAAAAATATTGCTCAGGCATGCAGGAGTGAAATCAGGAAGGCCAAATCGCACTTGGAGTTGCAGCTAGCAAGAGATGTTAAGAGTAACAAGAAGGGTTTCTTCAGGTATGTTAGCAACAAGAAGAAAGTCAAGGAAAGTGTGGGCCACTTACTGAATGAGGGAGGCAACCTAGTGACAGAGGATGTGGAAAAAGCTAATGTACTCAATGCTTTTTTTGCCTCTGTCTTCACAAACAAGGTCAGCTCCCAGACTGCTGGACTGGGCAGCACAGTATGGGGAGGAGGTGACCAGCCCTCCGTGGAGAAAGAAGTGGTTCAGGACTATTTAGAAAAACTGGATGAGCACAAATCCATGGGGCCGGATGCGCTGCATCCGAGGATGCTAAAGGAGTTGGCGGATGTGATTGCAGAGCCATTGGCCATCATCTTTGAAAACTCATGGCGATCGGGGGAGGTCCCGAATGACTGGAAAAAGGCTAATGTAGTACCCATTTTTAAAAAAGGAAAAAGGAGGAACTATAGGCCAGTCAGCCTCACCTCAGTCCCTGGAAAAATCATGGAGCAGGTCCTCAAGGAATCAATTATGAAACACTTAGAGGAGAGGAAAGTGATCAGGAACAGTCAGCATGGATTCACCAAGGGGAAGTCGTGCCTGACTAACCTAATTGCCTTCTATGATGAGATAACTGGCTCTGTGGATGAGGGGAAAGCAGTGGATGTGTTATTCCTTGACTTTAGCAAAGCTTTTGATACAGTCTCCCACAGTATTCTTGCCGCCAAGTTAAAGAAATATGGGCTGGATGAATGGACTGTAAGGTGGATAGAAAGCTGGCTAGATCGTCGGGCTCAACGGGTAGTGATCAATGGCTCCATGTCTAGTTGGCAGCCAGTTTCAAGCGGAGTGCCCCAAGGGTCGGTCCTGGGGCCGGTTTTGTTTAATATCTTTATTAATGATCTGGAGGATGGTGTGGACTGCACTCTCATCAAGTTTGCAGATGACAATAAACTGGGAGGCGTGGTAGATATGCTGGAGGGTAGGGATCAGATACAGAGGGACCTAGACAAATTAGAGGATTGGGCCAAAAGAAACCTGATGAGGTTCAACAAGGACAAGTGCAGAGTCCTGCACTTAGGACGGAAGAATCCTATGCACTGCTACAGACTAGGGACCGAATGGCTAGGTAGCAGTTCTGCAGAAAAGGACCTAGGGGTCACAGTGGACGAGAAGCTGGATATGAGTCAACAGTATGTTCTTGTTGCCAAGAAGGCTAATGGCATTCTGGGCTGTATAAGTAGGGGCATTGCCAGCAGATCGAGGGGCGTGATTGTTCCCCTCTATGCAACATTGGTGAGGCCTCATCTGGAGTACTGTGTCCAGTTTTGGGCCACACAATACAAGAAGGATGTGGAAATATTGGAAAGAGTCAAGCGGAGGGCAACAAAAATGATTAGGGGTCTAGAGCACATGACTTATGAGGAGAAGCTGAGGGAACTGGGATTGTTTAGTCTCCAGAAGAGAAAAATGAGGGGGGATTTGATAGCTGCTTTCAGCTACCTGAGGGGGGGTTCTAGGGTTACCATATTTTGTGCCTCCAAAAGGAGGACACTCCACGGGGCCCCAGCCCCGCCCCCTGCCCCAACTCCGCCCCTTCCCCAAAGTCTCCGCCCCCTCCCCTGCTTCCTGCGAACATTTGATTCGTGGGAAGCCTGAAGCAGGTAAGGGGGGTGTGGGGGGAGGAGGCGCGGCCCAGGCTGGCCCCCCCGGCGTTTCCAGCCTGGGTCGGCTCGAGCCCTGGGGTGCCGGCCCCGGGCCCGGCCGAGCACCCCCGGCCCGCCCAGCACTGCCGGTCCCCGGCCCGGCCCCCGGGCCCCCGGGCCCCCAGCACCGCACCGCCGGTCCCCAGCCCAGCCCTCGGCACCGTACCGCTGTCCCGGCCCCCGGCACCGCCGGCCCAGCCCCGGAGTCCCCGGCCCGGCACCGCACCGCCGGCCCGGCCCCCGAGCACCCGCACCGCTGGCCCCGCATGTCCGGATTTTCCCGGACATGTCCTGCTTTTTGGGATTTCCCCCCGGACGGGGATTTGGAGCCCAAAAAGCCGGACATGTCCGGGAAAATCCGGATGTATGGTAACCCTAGGGGGTTCCAAAGAGGATGGAGCTCAGCTGTTCTCAGTGGTGGCAGATGACAGAACAAGGAGCAATGGTCTCATGTTGCAGTGGGGGAGGTCTAGGTTGGATATTAGGAAACACTATTTCACTAGGAGGGTGGTGAAGCACTGGAATGGGTTCCCTAGGGAGGTGGTGGAATCTCCTTCCTTGGAGGTTTTTAAGGTCAGGCTTGACAAAGCCCTGGCTGGGATGATTTAGTTGGGGATTGGTCCTGCTTTGAGCAGGGGGTTGGACTAGATGACCTCCTGTAGTCCTTCCAACCCTGATATTTTATGATTCTATGAAAAGTGAAATCCAACTGCAGAGTGGTTTCTCTGGAACAAATAGCGTTTTAGCTTGGGGTATTGCATAGGTGGAGTTTGCTGAACTGAAGCTGCAGTGGTGGCTTCCAGCAGAAACATTTGACTTAGGAGAAAAGGGCTGATTGACCAGAACCTAGTGGGGGTGCAGAGTAAGGAATTATACAGTCTGTGCCAGGCCTAAGGGATTCACTTCAGTTTGGGAACAGAAGCCTGCTCTACACCTTCTTGAAGCTGTCATTGAAATCTTCTAACTTAAATTCTCACTTCCTAGGGAATCTAACTTAAACCTATGTTTTTAATAGACTTGTTTTTCTGCTCCTGTCCCCTTCACTGTACTTATCACCCCCAGCTCAGATGCAGTTACCTCATGCTTACCAGCCTTGTCAACTTCAAGGAAAACGAAGTGCTAAAAGAGAACACTGTCCAAATAATGGGACAGATAATCAGTCCAAGCCAAAAGATTCGAGCTTCAGCTTCAGTTGAGGCAGCTATGCTTGAAAATACCTAGAAAGAAAAACCTTAACAGTGGGTAAGGACTGAGACATGTTATTTATATGCATTGTCATGTTCCTGTTTCTGCTGTTTTATATAATATCAGCTGTAGCTACCAGATATAAATGATTTCCTATTGCCTGGCTGTATGCTTCCTTAGGCTGGCATTCAGTTAACTGAAATCATTGCAGCATGGGAGAACAATTTACTGGTTCTAAATACAGGATTAATTTTCTTTACACAAACAAAAATTGATCATGCCCTGAACTCTACTTAGTACCATAGTTATGCAGGGTAACTAGTTGAACCACCAAGCATTTTAGACATTTATATTCTGCATGAAATAGCCATTCAAATCCAAGTTTATCTTCAACAATATGAAAGGAAACATACTAACTGGTAGAACTCAGTTGATTTTATTTAAATGCTACCAAATTATGAAGTACCCTGGGGCTAGAATGAGTACGTCCAGCACTCTACACTGTTTAACAGGCAGGATAACGTTTTAGGAGCAATTGTGAACCGAACCGCCTCTTACTTTTCAAAAAATCAAAGTGTCATTTTGGCTTTTATTTTATATTCTCTTATTTAATCTCACCTTGGATTTTAGAAAAACTAGTACAGATCAGTCTACTCTAGTGGTCACTAACTGGTTGATCCTAGAGACTCTCCCAGCTGCTCGCAGAAGTGGCCCGGTTTGAGGGAAGACGGCGGGGGGGGGGGGGGGGGCGGAAGGAATCTATGCACACTGCTCCTGCCTGCAAGCACCACCCCCTCAGCTCCCATTGGCCACAGTTCCCCGTTCCTAGCCAATGGGAGCTGTGGGGGCGCTGCCTCCAAAGAGGGGCAGCGTGCGGAGCCATATGCCCCCTGGTCCCCCCTGGTCCCCCCCAGGGGCCGCAGAGGCACGTTGGTCCCTTCCGGGAGTGGCATGGGGTCAGGGCAGGCAGGGAGCCTGCCTTAGCCTCCCTGCGCCGCCGACCTGGAGTCCCCTGAGGTAAGTGCTGCCCGGAAGGAGACCGCACCCCAGTCTTGACCCCCGCCTCCTGAAGCCAGTACCCCATACTCCCTCCTGCACCCCGAACCCCCCAGCCCTGATCCCTCTCCTAGAGCCAGCACCCCATACCCCCTCCTACACCCTGAACCCCCCTGCCCTAGCCCTGAATCCCCTCCCAGAGCCAGCACCCCATATCCCCTCCTGCACCCTGAACCCCCCTGCCCCAGCCCTGCCCCTCTCCTGGAGCCAGCACACCATACCCCCTCCTGCACCCCAACCCCCAGCCCAGACCCCCCTCCCAGAGCCAGCACCCCATACCTTCTGCCCCCTGGACCTCCTGGCCCCCTCCCAAAGCCAGCACCCCAGCACCCTCCTGCACCCTGAACCTCCCTGCCCCAGCCCAGACCCCCCTCCCAGAGCCAGTACCCATACACCCTCCTGCACCCTGAACCTCGCTGCCCCAGCCCTGACCCCCCTCCCAGAACCAGCACCCCATACCCCTCCTGTCCCCTGACCCCACTCTCAGAGCCAGCACCCCATACCCCTCCTGCCCCCAAAGCCCCCTGCCCCAGCCCTGACCCCTCTCCCAGAGCCAGAACCCCATACATCCTCCTGCCCCCTGAACCCCCCTGCCCCAGCCCTGCCCCCCTCCCAGAGTCAGCACCCCATACCCCTCCTGCCCCCTGAACCCCCCTGCCCCAGCCCTGACCCCCCTCCCAGAGCCAGCACCCCAAACCCCCTCCCCCTGCCCAGACCCTCTCCCATACCTCCTGCACCCCAACACCCTGCCGCTGCCCAGAGCCCCCTCCTGCACTCAAACTCCCTCCCAGAGCTTGCACCCCTCACCCCAACCCCCTACCCCAGGCTCAGCCCGGAGTCCCCTCCCACTCTGCAAACCCCTCAGCCGCAGCCCAGAGCCCGCACCCCCTCCCAAACCCCAATCCCAGCCTGGTGAAAGTGAATGAGGGTGGGGGAGAGTGAGCGATGGAAGGGGTAGATGGAGTGAGCGGGGTGGGGTTTTGGGGAAGGGGTCGATCCTGGGTTGCCCTTAAATTCAAAAAGTGATCTTGTGCATAAAAAAGGATGGAAACCACTGGTCTAGATATCGAGATAATACTTAGTCCTGCCAGGAGTGCAGGGGCCCTCTGGCGATCCCTTCCAGTCCTACGATTCTATCACTGATATAAAGCTGAGATCTTATCTAGACAGTGAAATCTAAGGTGCCTGTACTACTATCAGCCACCAGGTACTGGGACATCCATTTTCAGACACCCAGGTTATCAATCTCCCCATGACTGTTTTGGGAAGGGAATTGTATTAATTTTCTTTTCCGATGGTTTATCCCCCAACGATTCCTATAAAGTCTTCGGTCAAGTGATACTGACAATGCTCAGTAATACGGGAGGTTGGGGGGTGGGATATGGGGGGGGGGGTTCTGCAAAGTCAGTTTCATGCGCTGCAAAGCAGATTTGTGCTACTGCAAAATCTTGACAGCAGGGAGTGCAGCTCATATCTGTGTTTCTTAAACATCTAAAAGGCACCGAAGTTTTTAAAGGGGCCCGGGAGAAGAGGAGAGGAGGTGGCGGGGGGACACCCAGGCCTAAACCCTCCACAGCAGCAGTGAGCAGGGCCTTTTCGGTGAAAATAAATGCCAGATGTGTAGTGGCAGTAACTGAAATGGCCTTTTCTCCCCATCTCACACAATTTCCTTTCTGTTCCCCCCCCCCCCCCGAAAAATTCCCTACCCCCCAAAAGTCAAACTCCTCTTCAAGCCCAGCTATCTGTAACCCAATAAGGATATAATGTCCAGTGCTGGACTTTGCTAGTGATGTGAAATGCGCTCCAGTACTAGGGTGCTGGCTGTCAGTTTTAAACTAGAGGGATGCCTAGATGGGGAGCCAGGGAGTGGAGGAGAGGGCAAGAGGGAAATAACTGATGGGGAGGGTCTGGGGTTAAAGGATCCAGGGGTAAGACGCCCTGGAAATAGGGACTGAAGCTCCATTCTGTATCCACAGGAAGTTCAGAGTAGCTAAAGAGTTGACAGTGGTGGGATTCAAACCCACACCTCCAAAGAGACTGGAGCTTTAATTCAGCGCCTTAGACCACTCAGCCACACTACCAGCTGTGAAAAAAAACAGCTGCCTGCTCCTCTCCCTGTGAGGGCTTGTCTTCACTGCTAAATTAGGTCAACAGTGTAAACTGGAGGAGGGACCCCTCAGCAGCTCAGGGGAGTTTCTGGTAACAAAAAGAATTTCTTGCTCACGAAGATGCAGTAGAGAATCTGATGATTTCAGGAGCCTGGGGAAATGGACCTGGGGAGACAGGTCAGGTTTCTAGGAAGATAACAGGATGCTGACCCCATCAGGAAAGGGATAGATAAGAAGACAGAAAAGATCCGATTGCCTCTATATCAATCCATGGTAGGCTGGAAGGCGTTTGCAGCTGTCCCTCCATCCGTCTGGGAGGGAGGCCACGCCCCCTTGCTACAAGTTCCCTGGTAGGGCCCAGTTCGGGGGGAATTAGCACCCTAACTCTGCGGGGTAGCACAGTACTGAGGGTAGGGGGCCCTGGCCCTCTGACAGGGTGGGGCACCAAACACTTAGAGCCTCTGACCTACAATCAGGGTAGGGCAGCAGTGTCCATAAGCGCCGGCCCTCAGGCAGGGCAGGGCAGCAAAGTCAGGAGGCTCTGGCCTGTATTCAGGACAGATCAATACTGCGTCTGTATGCCCAGACCCTCAAACAGGGCTGGGGGGTTCTGGCTCTGGCAGACTGCCAACAAACACAGGTCTCTTGGCCTATGTCGGGGAGGCTGCCAACCCAGGGGTGGGATGGCAGGGGTAGGGGGATGCGGGGCCACCCGACTGCACCACGTCCCAGCCCAGGACAGGAGGGAGACATCCTTCCCCTCTGGTGACTCGTCTCCAACTGAGCTGGAGGTATTGCCTTTTGTACTTCCGGTTCCTCTCCCACCGCTCTGCTTGCGTCAGGGCACATGTGGGTGTCCTGGCTCTGCCCACCGTGGAGAGATGGGGGAGGGCAGCTGGGACATGCCCCCTTGCTACACACACCTACATCTTGAATATGCATGCAGATGTGGTTGCCGCATCTCAAAGAAGATATATTGGAATTGGGAAAGGTACAGAGAAGGGCAACAAAAAATGATGAGGAGCATGGAACAGCTTCCATATGAGGTGAGATTAATAAGACTGGGACTTTTCAACTTGGAAAAGAGACGACTATACATATACAACTATATATACAATATAACTATACATATGTACTATACAACTTGGAAAAGAGATGACTATACAATATAACTATATATATACACACAATGATGGGGTCTAAATTAGCTGTTACCACTCAAGAAAGAGATCTTGGAGTCACTGTGGATAGTTCTCTGAAAACATCCACTCAGTGTGCAGCGGCAGTCAAGAAAGTGAACAGAATGTTGGGAATCATCAAGAAAGGGATAGATAAGAAGACAGAAAATATCATATTGCCTCTATATAAATCCATGGTAAGCCCACACCTTGAATACTGCGTGCAGATGTGGTCACCCCAGCTCAAAAAAGATATATTGGAATTGGAAAAGGTTCAGAAAAGGGCAACAAAAATGATTGGGGTATAGAACGGCTTCCGCATGAGGAGAGATTAATAAGACTGGGACTTTTCAGCTTGGAAAAAAGGCAACTAAGGGGGGATATGATAGAGGTCTATAAAATCATAACTGGTGTGGAGAAAGTAAATAAGGAAGTGTTATTTACTCCTTCTCATAATTCAAGAACAAGGGGCCACCAAATGAAATTAATAGGTAGCAGGTTTAAAATAAAAACAAGAAAGTATTTTTTCACGCAATGCACTCTCAACCTCTGGAACTCCTTGCCAGAGGGTGTTGTGAAGGCCAATACTATAACGGGGTTCAAAAGGGAGCTAGATAGATTCATGGAAGATAGGTCCATCAGCAGCTATTAGCCAGGATAGGCAGGAATCATGTCCCTAGCCTCTGTTTGCCAGAAGTTGGGATTGGGTGACAGGGCATGGATCACTTGATGATAACCTGTCTGTTCATTCCCTTTGGAGGGGTTCAAAAAAGAACTAGAGAAATTCATGGAGGATATTAGCCAGGATGGGCATGGATGCAAAACCATGCTCTGAAGTGTCCCTAGCCTCTGTTTGCCAGAAGCTGGGAATGGGCGACAGGGGATGAATCACTTCCCTCTGTGGCACCTGGCATTGGCCACTGTCAGAAGACAGGATACTGGGCTAGATGGACCTTTGGTCTGACCCAGTATGGCCGTTCTTCTGTTCTTAGAAAGTGTGTGAGGGGCATTGAAGATCCAGATGGGGAATGTAGGAGAGGGAGCTGGGGGGGAAAGTCTGGGGGGATTTGAGCTACATCAGGAATCACACAGGGGTGCACAGGATGGGGTGGAGCAGGATGGGGAGTGAGTCTGGGGTCCCAGCTCACAGTAATGTCCCGAGCTCCCCAAGTCCCACTGACAGCTGAGCTCTTCCTGCCCATTGAAGCCTGGAGAGACAGTGGGTGGTGGGTGAGTTTGTTCCTCAAATAACTGACAGAGCCAAGCAAGGAGCAAAGAAATGTTTGCTTCAGTCAACAGGTCTCTGTTTCTGTTGCTCATTCTCTCTCTCCCCTTTGATAATGAGCAACAGGAAGAGAAGAAGAGGTTGAAACATGTGCTAAGTGGTGGCTAGGTTTGGATGACAAATTTAAAACCATCACAGCGCCCTCTAGTGTGACACTGACACTATCAGATTCTGACCTTTCACTGACACTTCACCGATACATGTTTCCCTGAAGTACGTTGCTATGATTATTTCAATGGCCCCTACACCGATACCTACTGCCCCTTCTGGCTGGTTCATTGTGCTATTTGGAATCTGCACCTAAAATTACCCCCTTCCTGGGAGCAAGACTCAGAACTGCCCAAGGAAACCCCATTGGGTTTCAAGTGCAGCACAGGCAGGGAGGTGAGGGGACAGCAAAGGGGTCTCTGAGCTCCTCCTTTGTCACAGGGAGTGGGGTCTAGTGGGCTAGAGCGGGGAGGGGGGCTGAGAGTCAAAACTCCTAGGTTCTAAACCTGCTAATGTGAGGACAGTGGGGACCAGTGGTTAGAGCTCAGGGGTGGAGGCTGCGAGTCAGAACTCCTGGGCTTTATTCCTGGTTGGGGGGTAGGGGTGGGGACTAGTGGGTTAGAGCAGGAGGGGCTGGGAGCCAGGACTCCTGGGTTCTATTCCTCATTGTGTGTGGGGGGAGTGGGGCCTAGGCTAGTGTGTTAGAGCGAGGGGGGCTGGGAGTCAAAGAGAAAACACCTCCCTTTTCAGCACAATGCACACTGAAGAAGCACAGGGCTTCTCATTCCTTAGGTTCTGGCACCATCATGTGGTCGTTTCATTTCACTTCTTATTGTTAAAAGTTTTGGGTACTTCACGCAGAAACGTTATTTCCTGGGGAGAGACAGAGGAGTGGAAGCTGCATTGATTTAATCCTCCGAAAAATAGATAAGGATTAAAATATTCCCCAGACAGCTCAGTCCCAACCGTTCCCCCTCGCTGCTGCCAGTGCAGCTCAGTTCTGCCCACAGCCCCAAGAACTGCGGGGTGCAAGTCCTGGGCCTGATGTGAAGTGAATTTAGGGATGGTGTTTGATTGTTTTTCTCATTTTAAATGTACTTGATCATTTCCATGGCAAAAATATTTGTACGACACCGTGAGAAAAGGAAGAAACCGTGAAAATACCCATGGGAGAGAGGGGGGTTTCTGAGAGCTGGGGTAGAGACGGAGATTTTCATGAAAGGGGGAGAGGCCAAAGTAGGGCCTTTAGCTGGAGCAAAGGGGGAGATTTTTTGTGCAGTTCCATTTTATCCAGCCTCAGATCCTGTAGTCCCTAGTGACCCCCCAACATGGGACCTAGAACCGACCCACTGGCAAAGCCACCTGTGACTCCTGAGACAGCCTCACTGGTCTGGCCCCACTGTAAAACTGCAGAGCCCCCCAGCACTCACTCTCCTCCTGGCAGCCAGAGTTCTCTGCAGAACTGCCATGGTTGCTCTCCTGGGTGTCTGGTCAAGGACAGCTACCGGCTTCTCCTGAGAATGCAGCTGAGAAATGACTCGCCCTTCTCTAGACTGTCTCCTGTGGGCTCTGAGAGGCAGGCTGGGGCCTGTATGATAAAGTTTTCAGGGTCCTTCCCCACTCTGAACTCTAGGGTACAGATGTGGGGACCCGCAAGAAAGCCCCCTAAGCTTATGTCTAGCAGCTTAGGTTAAAACCTGGTACGCTGCCACCACCAAGTGATTTAACAAGAAACAGGGAAAGGACCACTTGGAGTTCCTCTTTCCCCAAAATATCCCTCCAAGCCCTTAAACCCCCTTTCCTGGGGAGGCTTGAGAATAATCTCCTAACCAATTGGTTACAAAGTGATCAAAGACCCAAACCCCTGGGTCTTTGGACAATGGAAAAATCAGTCAGGTTCTTAACAGAAGGATTTTATTAAAAAGGAAGGGTAAAAATCATCTCTGTAAAATCAGGATGGAAAATAACTTTACAGGGTAATCAGATTCAAAGAGCCCAGAGGAACCCCCTCTAGCCTTGGTTTCAAAGTTACAACAAAACAGGGATAAACCTCCCTCTAGCAAAAAAAACTTCACAAGTTGAGAAAACAAAGATAAACTAATACACGTTGCCTGGCTGTTACTTACAAGTTTGAAACGTGAGAGGCTTGTTCAGAAAGATTTGGAGAACATGGATTGATGTCTGGTCCCTCTTAGTCCCAAGAGTGAACACCACCAAAAACAAAGAGCACAAACAAAAGCCTTTCTTCCCCCCACCCCCAAGATTTGAAAGTATCTTGTCCCCTTATTGGTCCTTTGGGTCAGGTTTCAGCCAGGTTACGTGAGCTTCTTAACCCTTTACAGGTAAAAGGATTTTGGTGCCTCTGGCCAGGAGGGATTTTATAGTATTGTATACAGGAGGGTTGTTACCCTTCCCTTTACAGTTATGACAAAAGTCCATGCAACATTCCCCTTTCATCCCAGCCCTGGGATGTCTCCAGTTTCCCACTGTCCCCTGGCTCCCACTGGCAACAGCAAATGAGGCAATTTCAGGCTTCTCCTCTCTCCCTTCCTGGAATCAAGTTCATGTTTTTACCACGTGTTAAAGGAGTGCGACCCCCCCGAGTCTGGATTAAGGTCACAAGTTCCCAATGTCTCCATGGAAGAGAATTTTTAAATTCCAGCTGTGTAGAGGGGCCATTTCCCACCTCTCTTTCACACACAAGCACAATTTGCTTTGCACAGACACAGGAACAGCAAGATCTTTCTCTGTCCCTTGTGCAAAGCAAAGTGTTAAATTCCATGGAACCTTTCTCTTCTGCAACAGAAACAAAGGACGAACCGAGAGGGCCTGGGCACATCCAGTCACTCCCCGGCTGCTTTATGCTGCTACTGTTATTTCATGGAATGCCTCTGGGATGGGGAAAGAGCTGAGTTCACTCCATGTTGAGGGGAAAAAAGGACCTTGAACCGCTGTGCCCAATATCATAAATTGTCTTCCATGGAGACACTGGGAACTTGTGACATTGATCCAGACTCGGGGGGTTCGGGCTGCTTTAACTCTTGTTATTTCTCCTTCTGCCGTGTGGCTGGAGCTCCCCCAGGGGAAAAATGGTGGTTGGCAGCCTCCCTATCAGCACCTCCCCCTCCCTCTACAACTAGATCCACCTCATTAACCACCGACACAGGCTAATCATGCTATAGATAGAAGGGAAACCGGGAGCGATTCTTTGCTGTCAGCCATGGAAACAGTGACCCAACTGCACTGCAGTGAATGTGCTGGGGAAAGCTGGACTTTACAGGCAGGTGGAACTACTAGATCCTAGAAACACCTGGAGCTCCCCACACCACTTCTACCACCAGGGTCAGGTGTTGAGCTGCTCACAGCGCCCCCCCACCACCATGACCTTCCAGCAGGGGATTGCAGCACCCCCCACCCAATGCAGGGGAGAGGGCTGAGTGTATCTCTGCACCCTGAGTCCAGGGCATGCATTCTCTCTGCCCCACACACAGAATCTGGCCCTGCTGCAAAGTGACCCCTATGAACCAGCAACCTCCAGGAGCACACAACTGGCCCTCAGAGCAGGGAATGTGTCCCCCATGCTGCTGTTAGGCCTTTACAACATCCTCTGGCAAGGAGTTCCACAGGTTGTGTGAAGAAATACTTCCTTTGGTTTGTTTTAAACCTGCTGCCTATTCATTTCATTTGGTGACCCCTAATTCTTGGGTCATCAGGAGTAAATAACACTTCCTTATCTACTTTCTCCACACCAGTCATGCTTTTATAGACCTCTAGTGGTCTCTTTTCCAAGCTGAAAAGTCCCAGTCTAATTAATCTCTCCTCATATGGAAGCCGTTCCATACCCCTCATCGTTTTTGTTGCCCTTTTCTGAACCTTTTCCAATTCCAATACATCTTTTTTGAGATGGAGCAACCACATCTGCACGCAGTATTCAAGATGTGGGTGTCCCATGGATTTATATAGAGGCTTGTCCTAGATAGAGAGAAAAGACAGTGGTCCCATGGAGGAGAACCTGGTTGGGAGTGGGGTGAAGGTTTCCTCTGGACAAAGGGAAGCTGAAATCCCTCAGTCATAGAATTTAAGCAATGCAAGCTTCAAATGCTGTAGGGCTGAGGTGCATCAGCAGAAGGTTGGGCTGGAGGAACCTGGAGAGTACATTGGTCCGAAGCTACATTTCTGCTTGTTTGTTTTTTGGTAGGTTAAATGAATGCAGCCTCTACTCTGGTCTCTCCCAGCTTAAGGGCCTAACGTTGCTTTGCACAATGATAAATATTGGAGCAGGATTGAAATGGAATGGAAGCAGCATAAGGCGGCAGAACCTAAGGAATAAAAAGCCTCCAGATTCTTCTGTGTGCCCTGACTCCGAACTTGAACTGTAATTCGACTCGTTTTGTGGCTGCAGCCGGTACAATATCAGGACAAAATCATTCCAGTGATTGTGACCCTAGGTTTCAGGAGGGTTTGATCTTTTTAAAATATAATTTTATCATGTTACACTTGTGTTTTTAAAGGTGGCTTCCCCAGCAATTCTAAATTGTTCTTCCCACAGCTGGGTGATGGTGGGCAGCAGGAGATCTCTCCAATCTGTGGGGGACTCTCTCTGAGCCCCACTGTTAGTTCTCCAGCCTTTCTCCCCTTAAACACACAGATGCCTTCCCCCCACACCTACCCATTAGCAATGTTACATAAGAACGGCCATCAAACCCAGTGTCCTGTCAGGACCAAATATCCCTAGGCCATCCCGGACAGGTGTTTGTATAACCCCTTCTTAAAATCCTCCAATGAAGGAGATTCTGCAACTTCCCATTGAAGCCTCTGCCATGCAATTGACAATACTTGGCTTGTGGTTAAGGGCCTAGCTCTGACTCAGAAAATTTGGATTCAGTTCCCAGTTTGGGTCTATTATTCTCTGTGCAAACATGGACAAATTACATCACATCTTTGGTCCTCAGTTTCCCCATCTGTAAAAGGGACAGTTACCTGTTCCGTAACTGGCATTCTTTGAGATGTGTTGCTCCTGTCTATTCCACGGTAGGTGTGCGTGCTCGCCATGTGCACCGGTGCTGGAGGTTTTTCCCTTAGCAGTACCCGTACTGGGGGAGCACCGCAGCGGCCCCTGGAGTGGTGCCTGTATATTGCGCTATAAGGGGAGCCATGGGCTCCCCCCACCCTTGGTTCCTTCTTGCCGAACAACTCGGACAGAGGGGAAGGAGGGCGGGGTGTGGAATAGACAGGAGCAACACATCTCAAAGAACGCCAGTTACAGAACAGGTAACTGTCCTTTCTTCTTCGAGTGATTGCTCCTGTGTATGCCACAGTAGGTGATTCCAAGCAATATCTGCTGGAGGTGGGTAGGAGTTCACGAAGGTTCAGGACGAAGTATCGCCCTGCCGAACCCGGCGTCATCCCTAGACTGGGAGATGATCGCGTAATGCGAAGTAAATGTGTGAACTGAGGCCCACGTGGCCGCCCTACAAATGTCCTGGATGGGGACATGGATGATGTAGGCAGCCTATGAGGCCTGAGCCCTCGCAGAGTGTGCCTTGACAATCGGTGGTGGGGCAATCCCTGCCAGAACATAGCACGTGCGTATGCACGAGGTGATCCAGCGGGAAAGCCGCTGGGTGGAGATAGGCTGCCCCTTAGCCCGCTTGGCCGAGGCAATGAAGAGTTGAGAGGATTTCCGGAACGGCTTAGTCTGATCCAGATAAAAAGCCAACGCCCTACGCACATCGAGCGTGTGGAGGCGGCGTTCCTCGTTAGAGGAGTGGGGCTTGGGACAGAGCAAGGGGAGGAAGATGCTCTGCTCCATATGGAAGGTGGAGACCACCTTCAGGAAGGACGCCGGGTGTGGGCAGAGCTGGACTTTATCCCTATGGAAAACTGTACAGGGGGGTTCTGAGGTCAAGGCCCTGAGCTCCGAGACACGTCGGGCCGACGTGATCGCCACAAGGAAGGCCACCTTCCACGAGAGGTGCGACCAGGAACACGTGGCCAGGGGTTCAAAGAGGGGGCCCGTGAGATGGGACAAGACCAGGTTGAGGTCCCATTGCGGCACGGGGGCCTAGCGTACGGGAACGAACGGTCAAGGCCCTTCAGGAAACGGGAGGTCATTGAGTGGGAGAAGATCGAGAGGCCTTGCACCGGCGGGTGAAAGGCCGATATGGCCACCAGGTGCACCCTGACCGAGGCAGGTGCCAGTCCCTGGGCCCTAAGGGATAAGAGGTAGTCCAGGATAAACTGGAGAGGTGCGGCGGAGGGGGATACTCCCCACTCCCTCGCCCACCTGGCAAACCTGGACCACTTCGCCACGTACGTCTGATACATGGACGGTTTCCTGCTTTCCATCTGGAGCAAGGGAGGGGTCAGGGGTAAACTGCAAGCGCAGCAGGACTGGGGGGGGGGGTAAACTGGATCCCCCCCGCCCCTGCCCACATAGAGCAGGCACCTACCTGGTTCTAGCCCATTCTCTTTGTCTCTCTCTGCACTGAGCTGCCCCTCCTCCCACAGCAGCAGGACAGGTTCTCTTCCAGCTCTCTGGGGTGGGTGTCGGGAGTGGGAGGAGCGGAGGCTAATGTGGTCCTATAACCAGACATTTAGTTTCCAGTCAGCACTGCTAACCGGACACTCAGGTCCCATTTTCTACTGGTGTTTCCAGTCTAAAACTGGATCCCTGGCAACAGGGCTGCCAGAAAAGCCTGAGTGGTGGAGAGGGGCAAGCAATCATTTTTAAAAGTAAGAGGGCTAAGCTTTAAGGGGAGGCAAGTGGTGGGGGGCTAGGGAGTGGAGAGGAGCTAGTGGGCAGGGCCATGTCTGCTGTACTGCCCAGGTAAGTTGGAGACTGTGGGGATCAGCTGACACAGTATCCAGGGCTGGTGCAAGGATGTTTTGCACCCTAGGCAAAACTTCCACTTGAGCGCCCCCCCTCCCCGGAGCATCGCTTATTATAAATTTTCAAAATGAATACAGTGGAGTCACATCTTACGCGGGGGTTAGGTTCTGAGGTCAGCACGTAAGAGGAAAATCACGTATAGTGAAAATTACCATAAACTACAGTACACACAGTATACATAGTATACACTGTCTACACTAGAACAGGGATCCTCAATCCTCGTGTGCCAAAGGTGGCACGCCAGCTGATTTTTTTTTTTTTAATGGCAGGCTGCGGGTCCCGGCTGCCGCTGATCCTGCTGCTGGCCTGGGGTTCCCTTCATTCAGCTGCCAGCCGGGGTCCCAGCCGGCGACTCTGCTCCGCCTCCTGACATTCACCCAGGCCGGCGGGAGGCTGAGCAGGGCTGGCGACCGGGACCCCGGCTGGCAGGAGCCGGCCCACTGACAGCCCTGCTCAGTCCGCTGCCGGCTGTGTGAACAGAACCCCAGGTCGGCAGCAGGCTCAGCGGCAGCCGGGACCCACAGCCTGTCATTAAAAAAAATCGGCTCGTGTGCCATCTTTGGCACGTGTGCCGTAGGTTGAGGACCCCTGTTCTAGTGTATACTGTGTATACTGTACTTTATGGTACTTTTCACTATGCGCAATTTTCCTCTTACACGGTGACTTTAGAACCTAACCCCCATGTAAAATGTGACTCCACTGTAGTGTAAAAAAAAATTGGGGGGCACCGCTTTTTGGCACCCCCCAAATCTTCTCTGACCCCACAGGAGAGAGCGGGGGTGGAGAAGAGTGGTCCAGGACCCCTTTCAACTGTGGGTCCGGCACCAGTGGCACCATTGTAAATCCAGTATTGGACCTGACTGAGGGGTTCCTGTTGTCTGTACCTGCAAGACCTGTCTTGGACTGTGTTCCTATCGTCTAAATAAACCTTCTGCTTTACTGGCTGGCTGAGAGTCACGGTGAATCGCAGGAAGCCGGGGGTGCAGGGCCTTGTCTCCCCCAAACTCTGTGACAACTGGTGGTAGCGGTGGGATGTACTGCACCCCGTGGATGGCGCTTCCTGCAGTAAGTGACTGGAGAGCAGTAAAACGAAGGGGGGATAACGAGGACCAGGTGTGCTGAAGGCTCAGAGAGAGATGGTTTCAGGGGGCGATTAACCCCTGGGAGTGTGTGACCAGCAAGAAGGACTTTTGCAGTAACAGGGTCCCCTGCGGATTGCAGCAAGTGGTCCCGGGGCGGAGGAGTCTGCAGCTTGACCCTGGCAGAGAGGGGGTGACCTTGACAAGGGTTGGCACACTAGGGGTTCTCCCTGGAAACCGTGGGGAGCTGAGAACACACGGGCCTGTGAGGCCACAACAACTTGGGAACAGTGAAGTGATGGCCTATCACATCTCCTTAAGGACATTGTAACCCTGTGCAAAAAGAGAGAGTTGCACATTGGAAAGTTCACCAAAGCACAGTTAATCGTGCAACTGGAGGATGATGACTGCTCTAAGGAGCAGATTCCTGACCCAAATGGAGGAGGATCTGGGAGCAGCTGGACCAGTAGCCAGGCATCCCCAAAACGCCTGTCCCCGACTAGATGGGGGTCTTCATGATTGGGTTCCCCATAGGGGGGTCGGACACAGATGGGACTGGAGCTGAGTCCGAGAGAGCAAGAGGACTGTGAGAGACAATGAGAGCCTGAGAAAAAGCTGCAGGAGAAGCAGCAGCAGGATGAACTGGTGATGGTGGAGCGGAGAGGCATAGGGGACTTCTCAGGGGTGAGTGGGGATAGACCCCAGGGTGCCAGTTCCGCAGGGAACCTCGATACTAAATTGCTGCCCCTAGTTAAGGAGGGGGGGATGTGGTTGCCCACCACACGGCCTTCGAGCAGGCTGGTGATTTGAACCAGGGGGATCCTGCGGAAAAGCCCCGGTGTCTAGCTCCCTTGCTGGGTCCCAAGGCCATAGACGCCGTCAGCCAGATGGGTGGGGTAGTGGACAGGCTCCCACTCCTGACCCCAACCTATATGTCTGTGTGGAGTCTCCTGGGCTCAGGCCCCTCGGATTCCCAGTGGGAGCAGAAGGTGGTGGTCAATGGGGAGACATTCCTGGGATGGCGAGACCCTGGGACAGAGGGAACTGTTGTCAGGCCCCGGGTGGTGCAGCCGCAGATGCTGAGGGGCTGTGTGACCTGCGTGAAGGCCCCATGAAGCCCATTGCCCTGCCTATGGCCCAGATTCCTGTGCAGACACAGGAGGTGTTGGGCTGGCTGGTCGTTGGGGTTCTCCAGGATATCAGCTGTGAGACCCTGTTGGGGAGGGTGTCTCTTTGGGACAGGATCCAGGCCCTGCTCCTGTAACGGCCGAGGGTTTGAATTTGAATCCCGGGAACCAATCGGCTGAGACGGAAATGGTCAGTGAAAATGCAAATGACCTGGCTGGCAGGGGGGAGGAACTGCTAGGCTTAGGATACCTGCCTGTCTCTAACCAGACCCCTGGGACTGTGGGGGACAAAGATGTTCCCTGCCCCCCTGCACACCGGAAAGGGGGCTCACGCTGGCTCTGATGCTGTGACCAGAGCAGAGAGCTCACTGCCTGCCCCCACTGGGACAGCAAGGACAGCGCTGAACCAGGGGGGAGAAGAGACCCCAGCTGAGTGCGGGGGGGGGGGACACAGGCAGGGCAGGATGGCTGCCAACCATGGAAGTGATTCTATGGTAGGGATGGGGGGCTCTGGATATAGCAAGGCGATCCGGTTGGGGAAGAAATGCATCCTGGTGGTGATGGATTTCGCCAACCGCTACCCAGGGGTGGGGGATCTGCCCTCCGCTGAGACAGACATGCTGCTGACCATCTTCAGCAAAGAAGGGGTCTCCAGTGAAGTCCTTACAGACCGGGGTCAAATTTCATGTCAGCCTGGCTTGTGGGAGAAATGTGGGGGTCTGTCCCTGGACCTCTGCATATCACCCTCAGTTCAACGGGCTGGTGAAGAGGATCAGAGATTGGCCCGTTCTCCAGACCAAGAAACACGTCCAGGCCTTTATCGGGATGGCAGGGTGCTACGCGGGTTCATACCCCACTTTAGCTCCCTAGCTACTCCCATCACTGAGGTATGTAAGAAGGGGAAGCCAGACGTGGTGGTCTGGACTGAGCAGTGCCAAAGGGCTCTCTGTGCGCTGAAGGAGGCTCTAATCCAGGGCCTGGTAAATCTGATAAACCCAGACAGTGCCAAGCCCTTTATAATGTTCACCGATGCCTCAGATGCAGGGCTGGGCCGTGGTGCTGATGCAGGTCGATGCTAAGGGGGAGAGACACCCCATTGGGTGCCCAAGCAAGAAGCTGCTGCCCTGGGAGCAGAACTACGTGGCCATAAAGAAGAAATGCCTGGCCATGGGGCAGGCCCGTAAAAAGCTGCAGCCGTACCTATTTCGGCTGCGCTTTGCAGTGTATACTAACCCCTCTGCCCTGACGTGGCTGCATCCAATGAAAGGGGCTGATGCCAAGCGGGGGGTGACAGAGACACATGGTCAGAGAGTGGCCAAGGTCAAGATGGGGGTTCTTAACCAAGAGAGCTCAAATCACAGCCCTCCAAACTGGAGCGCTGGGAGAAGACCCGATCTCAGTTTGAACCCCAAGGGTTTTGGAAAAAGGGCACGGGCCGCTTAAACCTTCCCACATGCCACCAGCAAGTGCCATCAAGCACACTCGACCCAAGGAAGGGTATAAAACTGGAAGGGCCTGGTGTAACTCCCACCAAAGAATGGGAGAGATGATGGGGCATCCATGGGAACGTTGGTGGGATCAAACTTCCCCAGGTCACCGGCTAAAGTGACCTCGCTCAGTTCAGTCTTGAAGGGGGGACAGATGTGACAAAGTGGGACTGTTCTTAATGTTTCTTCTGAATACTGTAAGGGTGCCTCAGTTTCCCCTATGCATTTCTTAAGTCTCTAGGTGGTGGGATAAGGGGGTGTGATTGTTGCAGAGCGGAGGGCCAGTGTACATAAATGGCCGACACTCTGTCTCCTGGCAACTGATGGCCTGGGCCCTTCCCCCCCTGCAAGGTGATAGCTAAAGGTGTTGGAGAACAAAGGCATCAGGTGACCTCCCGGCCCGGGGAAAGGGACAAAGCCCAGAGGAGGAGGGGTGGAGGGTCTCAGTTTGGAGCTGGCTGGGAAAATGGAGGGGAGCCCAGACAGGGCTCTGGCCTCCCTGGGGTCCCCCAAGATGGACCTGACTGAGGGGTTCCTGTTGTCTGTACCTGCAAGACCTGTCTTGGATTGTGTTCCTGTAGTCTAAATAAACCTTGTACTTTACTGGCTGGCTGAGAGTCATGGTGAATCGCAGGAAGCCGGGGGTGCAGGCCCTTGTCTCCCCCAAACTCTGTGAGGGGGGGGGATGAGCTAGGAGTTTGGGAGGTGTCACTGGGGGGCAAAGCTGGGAGTTGGAGGGGTGTCAGTGAGAGGGGGCAGAGCTGGTGGTTGGGGGGGGTATCAGTGAGGGGGTAGAGTTGGGAGTTTGGGGGTGTCAGTGAGAGGGGTCAGAGTTGGGGAGTTTGGGGGTGTCAGAGGGGGCAGAGCTGGGAGTTTTTTGGGGGTGTCAGTATGAAGGGGCAGAGCTGGGAGTTTGGGGGTGTTAGTGAGGGGGGGCAGAGCTGGGATTTTGGGGTGTGTTGTGAGGGGGGGGCAGAGCTGGGAGTTATCTTAAGAAATAAAAATAGAAACACCCATTGTAAATCGTAAACTTGAGGAGGTCAGGGATAATGGTAGGATGACAAATGGGAATGAGGATATGGAGGTAGATATTACCACATTCGAGCCAAACTCGAACAGCTTAATGCGACTAAATCGCAGAGAATCTTCATCCAAGAATATTAAAGGAACTGGCACATGAAAAATTCTTGCTAATGGGCTTGCAATTTCATGAATCTGTAAACTCAGGGGTTGTACTGTGTGACTGGAGAATTGCTAACAAAGTTCCTATTTTTAAGAAAGGGAAAAAAAGTAATCTGGGTAACTACAGGCCTGTTAGTTTGACATCTGTAGTATGCAAGGTCTTAGAAAAAAATTTAAAGGAGAAAGTAGTTGTCATAACTATAAAGGGAAGGGTAACAGCCCTCCTGTGTACAGTACTATAAAATCCCTCCTGGCCAGAGACTCCAAAATCCTTTCACCTGTAAAGGGTTAAGAAACTCAGGGCCACTTAGGAATCTGGGGCAAAATCAGTACTTGGTCCTGCTAGTGAAGGCAGGGGGCTGGACTCAATGACCTTTCAAGGTCCCTTCCAGTTCTAGGAGATAAAATTAAATTAATGGAGATATCCTAATTTTTTTTTAAATCATAGGGTTCTAAGGAATAGCCAGCATGGATTTTTCAAGAACAAAATCATGCCAACCAACCTAATTTCCTTCTTTGACAGGGTTACAAGCCTAGCAGATAGGAAGGAAGCAGTAGACGTGATATATGGTTATTTTAGTAAGGCTTCTGAGACAGTCCCTTGTGACATTTTCATAAGCAAACTAGGGAAATGTGGTCTAGATGAAATAATATAACATGGGTGCACAGCTGATTGAAAGACTGAACTCAGAGTAGTTCTTAAGGGTTCACTGTGAAACCAGAGCATAGCTAGTGGGATCCCACAGGGGTCACTCCTGGGTCCAGTATTAGTCAATATTTTCATTACTGACTTGGATAATGGACTGGAAAGCTTATAAAATCTGAGAATGACACCAAGCTGAGAGGGACGGAAGCACTTTGGAGGACAGGATTAGAATTCAAAATGACCCTGACAAATTAAACAATTAGTCTGACCAGTCAGACCAATCAGCTTAATTTTGTTACCTGGAAAGATAATGGAGCAAATCAAAAAATCAATTTGTAAGCACTTATCTTCTAAGTGATAAGTAACAGTCAACATGGATTAGTCAAAGAACAAATCATGTTAAACCAATTTAATATCCTTCTTTGACAGGATAACAAGCCTTGTAATATAACTCGACTTTAGCCTAAGGCTTTTGATACCATCTCACATGACCTGCTCATAAACAAACTAGGGAACTATCGCTTAGATGAACCTACTATAAGGTGGGTGCATAACTGGTTGGAAAAGCATACTCAAAGAGCCATTATCAACGCTTCACAGTCAAGCTGGAAGGGGATATTAAGTGGGGTCCCACAGGAATCTGTCCAGGTCTACTCAATATCTTACTAAATGATTTGTATAATGGCATGGAGAATACACTTATAAATCTGCGGATGATACCAAGCTGGGAGGGGTTGCAAGCACTTTAGAAGACAGGATTAGAATTCAAAATGATCTTGACAAACTAGTAAAATGGTCTGAAATAAATGCAATGAAATTCAGTAAGGACAAATGCAAAGTACTACACTTAGGAGGGAATAATCAGTTGCACAAATACATAGTGGGAAATAACCGCCTAGGCAGGAGTACTGCAGAAATGGATCCGGCTGTTAGCATGAATCACAAACTAGACATGAATCACACAGCCCTTCCGGTTTTAATTTCAAACTTACTTCTCCGGGGAAGCTCAGCTCAGACATAGCATCTAGTTTGTCAATGAAATTCCTGGGCTTTATCCCCATTTATGCTATGACCCCTTCACACTGCTCTGGCAGTATATTGGGGACTTTAAGTGGGAGTAAATTACACCTGCACCCACTTCAAAGCATTGTACCACCACCAAAATGGTGTAAAGGGGGTTTAGTGTAAAGGAAAATTAAACCCCTTTTGGTTTTTTTGTCCTGTTTTGTATGTCATTTGATCATTAAGACAAAGAGATCGAGGTGGCCAAGATCAGTGTCAGAATGCAATGTATACTTAAAGACACATTTCAGAGTGTTAGCCATGTTAGTCTGTATCAGCAAAAACAACGAGGAGTCCTTGTGGCACCTTAGAGACTACATTTATTTGGGCATAAGCTTTCATGGTCTAAAATCCACTTAATCAGATGCATGGAGTGGAAAATACATTAGGCAAGTATATATACACAGTACATGAAAAGACGGGAGTTGCCTTACCAAGTGGGGGGTCAGTGCTAACGAGAATTCAATTAAAGTGGTGTGCCAACATTTTTATGGCTGACTTAGAACAACGCTTCCATAGCTCTCGTCCCCTAACGCCCCTACTCTACTTGCACTACATGGATAACATCATCATCATCTGGACCCATGGAAAAGAAGCCCTTGAGGAATTCCACCAAGATTTCAACAATTTCCGCCACACCATCATCCTCAGCCTGGACCAGTCCACACAAGAGATCCACTTCCTGGACACTACAATGCAAATAAGCGATGGTCACATAACCACCACCCAATACCGGAAACCTACTGACCGCTATACTTACCTACATGCCTCCAGCTTTCATCCAGACCACATCACACGATCCATTGTCTACAGCCAAGCTCTAAGATACAACCGCATTTGCGCCAATCCCTCAGACAGAGACAAACACCTACAGAAACTGTATCAAGCATTCTTAAAACTACAATACCTACCTGCTGAAGTGAAGAAAGAGATTGACAGAGCCAGAAGGGTACCCAGAAGTCACCTACTACAGGAGAGGCCCAACAAAGAAAGTAACAGAACGCCACTAGCCGTCACCTTCAGCCCCCAACTAAAACCTCTCCAGCGCATCAACAAGGATCTGCAACCTATCCTGAAGGATGATCCCTCACTCTCACAGACCTTGGGAGACAATCCAGTCCTCGCTTACAGACAGCCCCCCAACCTGAAGCAAATACTCACCAGCAGCTACACACCACACAACAAAAAACACGAACCCAGGAACCTATCCCTGCAACAAACCCTGTTGCCAACTTTGTCCACATAGCTATTCAAGGGACACCATCATAGGACCTAACCACATCAGCCATACCATCAAGGGCTCGTTCACCTGCACATCAACCGAGGTGATATATGCCATCATGTGCCAGCAATGCCCCTCTGCCATGTACATTGGCCAAACCGTAGAGTCTCTACACAAAAGAATAAATGGACACAAATCAGATGTCAAGAATAACCTTCAAAAACCAATCGGAGAGCACTTCAATCTCCCTGGACACTCAATAACAGACGTAAAGGTGGCAATTCTTCAACAAAAAAACTTCAAAACAGACTCCAATGAAAAACTGCAGAACTGGAATTAATTTCCAAACTGGACACCATCAAATTAGGCCTGAATAAAGACTGGGAGTGGATGGGTCACTACAAAAACTAATTTCCCCCTACTGTTACTCACACCTTCTTGTCAACTGTTTGAAAAGGGCCACCCTGATTACCACTACAAAAGTGATTTTTCCTCCCTTGGTATCCTACTGTTGAGAATAGCCCACTGCCACTTTAATTGAATTGTCTTGTTAGAACTGACCCCCCCACTTGGTAAGGCAACTCCCATCCTTTCATGTTCTGTGTATATATTCTGCCTACTGTATTTTCCACTCCATGCATCTGATGAAGTGGGTTTTAGCCCATGAAAGCTCATGCCCAAATAAATTTGTTAGTCTCTAAGGTGCCACAAGTACTCCTCGTTTTTTTTTTAAAGACCCATGTATACTTAAAGACACAGCAGCTTATTTTTACAAAAGCAAGAAATATGTTTCAAATGCGAGAAGTACAGTTTGTTACACGTATTTAATTGCTGATAGGAAGATGGAACAAGCAAGCTGGATTTCTAGTAACACCATGAAAGCACCAAAGAAATATTCACATTTCCACAGGTAAGTGAGGCACTCTGAGCCCTTTATCCGATAGATTCCTCATGGGAAGTTAGGGAGCACTGAAACACTTCTTCAAAAGCGTCCAGAAAAGGCTCAGTTATTTCATCAACTATGACATGTCTCTGGAGTTCTTCGCTCAGCGAGGTGACACCCGTCCCTTCGAGTCCATAAGGAACAATGTGATCAAACCACATAAGATCTGTGCAGCAGTTCAGCGCCAGCCCATGAGAGGTTATATGCCTTCCACAATGGACACCTGAAAAGCAAAACATACATGTCACCTCGTTCAGTGCTATGTACCACACACCACCCCTCCCCCAAAGTCATCTTAAATGTCAGATCCCAAGGCCAGAAGGGACCATCGTGATCATCTAGCCTGACCTGTATAACACAAGCTACAGAACTTCCCCCAAATAACCCCTAGAGCAGATCTTTCAGAAAAACATCCAATCCGGATTTAAAAATTACCAGTGATGGACAATCCGCTACAGCCCTTGGCAAGTTGTTCCAATGGTTAAATATCCCCTTCACACTAAGACTCCTATCCACCTTACCACATAAGTTGCCCAGCTGATGAGGCACCAATGCTGTAGTGCTTATCAGCAGCGAGGGCGCTGAGACCATAGCTTATCACGTTCACCAATACGGTCTCAATGTTTCCTTGTACTCCCCCACCATCTGTTATCTCATCTTACACGTCAACTGTAAGTTCTCTGGGGGCAGAGACCTGCCTGTCTGCACTGTATTTGTGACTGGGGTTCCCAAGCTCTATTATAATACAAATTTAGCCCAGGGCACTGGGTTCATTGTTATTGCAGAGACATGCAGGCATGGTGTGCAGTCCCTCATGAGGAAGTGAAATTCTTGTAAATATCTGCTTGTTAACCGGGCAAATCCTGCCTATTAGCCGGATTGGCTCTGGGAGCGAATGAGGACAAAGGACAGCATGATGATGTGCATGTTCGCAGTCATACATAGTAGATCCCTGATTTTCCTGCTTTGCACTGCACAACAGGAGAGCTGGGATTCTACACTACTGTACAGTGACCATTGTTTTTAGAGAATCCTAGAGCTTTTCAGTAGCAGAAAATTTCCAGGAATTATTAAGGCCCACGTCCTGAAAGATTTACACATGTGCACAATTTTAGTCAGAGGAGTAATCCAATGAGATTACACACACGAGTAATGGTACACACGTGCAGAAATCTTTCCAGGACTGAGGCATAAAAATGTAGTTCCTAGTGATTTACAAGTAACCTCTAAGATTATTAGAATTGAGATTAGCGTGCGGGGGGGGGGGGTGACGTTATTGATATAATCTGGGACCATATAGATCATTGTTGCAACCAAGGTCCTGTAGTGGCACGCAAATCTTGTATAAAGGGGATCAAATGGGGTGTCTAAGACAAGGTTCTGGTTTACTGGTTATGATTATGCTGTCTATATGTGTGTATCACTTTTGTAGTTGAAGTTATGAATATTGGCTCTATACTGTCTGTATTTCAAACTTATGCTATGCTGCTGGGTGACATCCCAGACAAACTGGTGTTAGCTCTGCCTAGCCTGCTTGATGGCCCATTAAGGACCATCAGCTATACAATGGACCCATTGAGAGAAGGCAGATACACCTTGTAACTCGGCAAAGTATTCAGGGACTGGCCCATGTGACTCCAGACTCCATTTTGTTGTAATTTTCCACAGTAAGAACAAAGAGGTGTTCTTACACCTGGAAAAGACTATATAAGGCTGATGCCTCATCTCCATTTGGTCTTCAATCCTGCTTCATACCTCTGGAGGAACTTTGCTACAAGCTGAAGCTTTGAACAAAGGACTGAGGACCCATCCCAGCGGGGGATGTATTCCAGAGACTTGATTTGAACCTGCAGTTTATTCCATCGCTGCTGCAAGCCTGAACCAAGAACTTTGCCATTACTGTATGTAATTGATTCCATTTAACCAATTCTAACTCTCATCTCTATCTTTTTCCTTTTATGAATAAACCTTTAGATTTTAGATTCTAAAGGATTGGCAACAGCGTGATTTGTGGGTAAGATCTGATTTGTATATTGACCTGGGTCTGGGGCTTGGTCCTTTGGGATCAGGAGAACCTTTTTCTTTTACTGGGGTATTGGTTTTCATAACCATTTGTCCCCATAACGAGTGGTACTGGTGGTAATACTGGGAAACTGGAGTGTCTAAGAAGATTGCTTGTGAGACTTGCAGTTAGCCAGTGGGGTGAGACTGAAGAAAAGGTGGAAAAAACCCCAGCCTTGGGCTGTAACTGCCCTATTTGAGCAATTTGTCCTGAGTTGGCACTCTCAGTTGGGTTCCGCCAGAACCGCATTGTCACAGGGGGATCTCTATTATTTCAGTATGTGGACTGCCTTTAGCCACACTCCATGTATAATCAGGTCACTCTACCTGCTATCTTCCATGGATCTTTCACACAGCAGCACATGAAAGGAGAAGCAGTTTAATAAAGGCTATGCTACGGCCTTGTCTCTGCTAGAAAAGGATCTGCCAGTGTAACTATACCAGCAAACCATCTTAGTGGAGGTGCCGTTTATACCAGGAAGAGTGCATTTGCTGGTATAATTTATATCAGTTCCCTAAATGAAATAAATGATATCAGCAAAAGCATGGTTTTGCTTGTGTAACTGCATCTACATTTGTGCTTTTGCCACCACCATCAGGTCAGTTATGGGATGTGATTTTTTCCACGCTTGATAACGAGCTACACTGGCAAAAATTTTAAGGGTAGATCAGGTCTATACTGTCAAAAACCTCTAGTGTGGACATATTTATATTAGTATAAAAGTGCTTATTGGATTTCCCTGACCAGGATAAACGATACCAGTATAAACACCGTTATAACTGTGTCTACACTACCACTTTACTGGCATATCTACATTAGTAAAAATCACACCCCAAACCAACACAGCAATGCCAGTAAGACTCATTAGAGCAGGGGTCTCAAACACGAGGCCTGGGGGCCGCATGCGGCCCGCGGGGTTATTTTCTGCGGCCCGCGAGCTCCTCGCGGCCCCCCCCCGCCCTCCCCCAGTGTTTACCTAGAGCGGCTCCGGCCCAACGCGCACTGGGGGCAGGGCAGGCTCCCTGCCTGCCCGCCCTGCCCCCGCCCCGCTCCGTGAAGCGGGCGGAACCTGGGGAAGGAGGGGCGCAGGGGTGTCTGGCGCTGTTGCTTCGGGCACCGCCCCAGCGGCTCCCATTGGCCACGAATGGGGAACCGCGGCCAATGGGAGCCGCTGGGGGAAGTGCCCGAAGCAACAGCCACACACCCCTGCACCCCTCCTTCCCCAAGTTCCATCCGCTTCCCGGAGCGACGCGGGGGCAGGGCAGGTAGGCAGGCAGGCACCCTGCCCTGCCTCCGGTGCGCGTCAGGCCTGAGCCCACCCCCCCGAATCCCTCCTGCCGCCGAACCCCCTGCCCTGATCCCCCTGCCTCACCCTTCACCCTGATCCCCTGCCGCACCCCTCACCCCTCCTGCACCCCACACCCCAACTCCCTGCCCTGAGCCCCCGCCACACCCCTGGGGGCAGGGAGGGGGCAGAGATGGGGTGGGGATTTCAGGGAAAGGGTTGGAATGGGGGCAGGAAAGGGGTGGGAAGAGGTGGGGCCTCGTGGAAGGGGTGGAGTGGGGGTGGGACCGAGGGCGAGGTGTCAGTAATTGCGGCCCTCGGGCCAATGTAGTAGTCCTCATGTGGCCCTCGTGGTCATTTGAGTTTGAGACCCTTGCATTAGAACAGACCAGGCAAAGCAGAAAAGCATGGCCTTGATCCTGCACTGAAAACCCCATGGGTGGATCCCTGCATCCGTGCTGAGCCCCACTGAAGTCTGTGCTGTTCACTGCAGCATCAGGGCTTGTGATCATAAAACCACGAACACTGGTGGGGCAGTTGGGCAGGTGCAAAACCTGAAACTACTCTTAACTCACTCAAGGCCGCTCAGCCCCATCTCCTGCCAACTTCCCAGGAGCTCCCCAAGTCTCCACTTGTCCCCTGATCCTCTACATCTCCGCTGCCCCCCATGACCTCCTCACCCCTCCTGCCTTCTCCTCAGGGACCCCCTGAGCCCCCACATCGCCCAACTGCTACCCCCATTTCCCCTGCACCCCTCTTCTTGCCTCCTCCCCAGGGACCCTGAGCCCCCTGTACCCCCCCATGTTCCCTTCACGCCCTTCCTGCCCCGGGACCCCCCGAACCCCGCACTTCTCCCAGCCCCCCGCCTCCCCCCGGATCCTGGCCCGGCGCTCACCCACGGCGCAGAGCTTGCGGCCCCACAGCCACATGCCGGTCCTCCCATGATTACACAGTTCCTATTAGGATTTACTTCCCTAAAAACGTTAAAGAGTTCTCTGTCCATATCCAGGCTAGATCCCGGCGGTCTATAGCACACGCCAAGCACTGTCCCAGGGGAGGCTCTAGTAGTTCTTTTACCCAATGTGAGTAATGCCCAGACAGACTTCGCCTTATCCATTCCATCACTTATTTCTTTATAGTTTACCTCATTATTGACATACAATGCTACTCCCCCACCTTTACCTTTGTTCTGGTCTTTCCTAAACAGCACATACCCTCCCATACCTGTACTCCAGTCATGACTACCATTCCACCACGTTTCAGTTATTCCCATGCTATCTGGTTTCGTTTCTCGGACCAGGAGCTCCAATTCCTCCATTTTGTTACCTAGGCTTCTTGCATTGGTGTATAAACATCTTAATTTATGCCTTTTGGCCTCTCTCACATTTGTTATCCCATTTGGTATGGACACTGTACTGCTAGTATAACCTATTAGTCTAGTATCCATCCTCCGCCCCCCCTTATCTCCAATCTCTTCCCCCCGGCTATATCCGTTCTTATCTCCTCGTCCTCCCTCTCAATGTTATAATCTGGTGTGGAGATTAACTGGACATCTCCCAACTGTCTCCCCCAAATTCCTAGTTTAAAGCTCTTTTGATGAGATGAGCCAGCCTCCCTCCCAGAAGTCTATGTCTGTTGAATGTAAAATGATTGTAAGTGAGGATGAAATGGATAAGTTTGGCAATGTGTTTGAGGTGGATATCTGAGAGTTGTTCATTGGTCTTGCAGATATTTGAGACAGGCAGCAATGCAATCAGGGTTACAGATGTTGATGGATAGGAGGTGACATCCATGGTGACACGGACAGTGTTGCGAAGGAGGCTGTTAATGTTATGGAGCTTCTGGTGGAAGTTGGCGTGTCCTGGATAAAATCGGCCCTTTGTGTGGTGAACTGTTTGAGGATGTTTTTTGTGAGTCCTGATATTCCTTCAGTAAGAGTGTTGCAGCCAGATAAGATGGATCTGCCTGGTTTTCCTTATTTGCGTATCTTGGGAAGCATGTAATAGGTCCCTGGAGGGGAAAGGGTTCACGAACGGTGGGGCTGTAGAGATTCTCTTGGAGTGGTTTGGGGAAGGAAGGATTTGATGACATCCTTAAACTCCTGGGTGAATAGTAGTGTGCAATCTTCTTTGGTTTCTTTATAGTAGGTGATGTCAGAGTTGTCAGTTGGCCTTGTTGATGTAGGTCATTGAGGTTAGGAATTACAATAGCACCTCTTATCTACTGGCTTGATCACTATCTTGTGGTTGGATTTCATGGATTGTATAGCTATCCTCTCAGCAGTGGAGAGATTGTGGTGGATGTGATTTTAACTATTTCAGTCAATTTTTGTCCTGAAGCAATCAACATAATGATCAAGTGTGTGGTTTCGTTCTCTGTGAGGAGTCCAGTCAGATGTTTCTTTTCTCTTATGACTATCAGTGGGGACGTGGTAGTTGTGGGTGATGTAGTCTTTGTTGTGAAAGAATTCTTCTAGTTCTCCACGTGAGTATGATATCAGGTTCTGTGATGGAGCAGATGATCAGTCCCTTGGCGAGTACACAGAATGTGGTTCTAGTTAGGGGTTTTCTTGATAAGCTGATGATGATAGGGTGTCGCTTAACATCCATGTGGTGAGTCCTGGTTTCTCTCGGAGATGGTGTTCTGTGGGTTGTGGAGTTGTTGTAGTTGGTTTCCACCTTTTTGTTTGTGTTGGATGGCTGTCATCAGGTTTTTTGATATTTTGGGTTTCTTGCATGATCTCCAGGCAGGTTTCCTTGGTCATCCTTCCAGTGTGTGGGAAGCATGTAATGATTTCTTGTTTGAGGTAGTTCCTTCGGGAGATGTGAGGTACAGGAGATGGTTCCTCAGTTTTTTCTGAAGTCCTTCTGCAGAGCTGTTCCGCATATTTGAAGTTGTATGTAAGGATCAGAGGGTTATAGATGGTGACTCCTCTGGGGATGATGATTTGTTTCTTGCATTTACACAAGAATTCAAAGTCACTGGGAAGTTTGGTTTCATTTTTCTTCATGTTGTGGAAGAATTGTGATAAAGAGCATACATAATTTACATAATCTTGGAATGGATAAAGTGTTTTCCATGCATGTTGATTTCTAATTCCCTCTTTAATCTCATTCATGTGAGTATTATAACATATGTACAACATTCATTAAATCAGCCCTATTCATATATTCAGCTTTGAATCCAACATGTAACATGAATATAACACATAATGAAACCATCAATAAGTCCACATAACAAACCAAAATAAATAGTCATATGACATTATTGTAACCCTCACTTCACTGGTCTCCCACTTCCGTCCACTGTTTGATCTTTTCACTAACTGCGACATGCCTATAATTAGGCATCTGAAGAAGCGAGGTTCTTACCCACGAACGCTTATGCTCCCAATACTTCTGTTAGTCTTAAAGGTGCCACAGGACCCTTTGTTGCTTTTTACAGATTCAGACTAACACGGCTACCCCTCTGATACTTGACTAAATTCCTGATAAATTCCCCATATGAAGAGAAACATTCTAAGCCACACTTAAAATTCTAGTCTTTCAAATGGAATCAATCCTCATACCTCTTACTGCTGCAGCTGCTGGTCACCTGACCTCGCGTGTCATATCCAACAACGAAGCCTCTCTGCCTGAAGTTTGAAAACACCTCTCAAGGTATTTGTACATTCCCTGCAGCAAAACAGAAGCATGAAGAGTTAGGTCCATGATAGTGCACACAGCTCAAAGATTACTCGGTTTAGAATTCATTATGCCACAATAATGGGAATAAGACTTGCTTCACTAGAGCTGGGTTAATGATAAAAAATGAGCATGAATAAGCATTGGTTCAAATAGACAGAAAATCTGCTTTAATGGCGTTTGCAGGAAAAGTACATTTTTGTTCCTAGAGTGTTCACAGGAAGAGAAAGGTTGCAAATACCCATGAGAATCTAGTCAGGGAGCAGAAACAGATGACCAGACAGAACGGACAGAAAGTTAGGTAACAAATCCTCGAAGCAGCAAATACTTGAGATTAATCCACAGGATGAAACATGCTCAAACCATCTGTCAGATAACTGTAAATAATGAACCAATTCATAAAAGAAAAATCTGAATAATTCACACACACAAAAGGGCTACCTTTGTTATATAAGTAGTTCACTTAAGTCTTCGTGCTTGTGTTTAGAGCACAATCTACGGAACAGAATATGTACTAGCTCTCACTTCTTATCTAAAGAGAATTATCCTTTCAACACTGCACATTACTTTAGAAAATGTGACTCCGTATACAACAGTCTTTCATTACAAGTGAATTTACACACCTACCCCAATGGTGAAGCAGTTCTCATAAGTGTATTTAGTTCACCCTGTTTATCTTTAATAGGATATTTACTACTGATAATGCTAACATTAAAAATATGTCTAGCATGGCCTGAATATTCAGTTATTTACTTTTTAGATATTAGAAGTTGTTTATGGCAATTGTTGCTATGTAGCAAATGTATCTAGGAGCACTGATGCATGCAGTAAGCACCATTTTGATCCCCAGTGGTGAGAGGCCCTCTCTTAAAATGAATATGAAAAGCTGCCAATTCCAAAGTGTTTTCGATAACGTCACCATCTTATTGGATCTAGCTTGAACCAACTGCTTTTCTCAAATCTCCCAGTTCCCTTCAGACAGTGGAGGATATGGGAGATGGCACTGCCTGCACTAGAAGACAGAATGGTTACTTACCTTATAGTAACTGTGGTTCTTCAAGAGGTCAGCTAAGATGCATCTCCAATTCTAAATGACTGATGAGCAGAGGCCCATTTGGAAGATGGGAGTGAGGAGTCCTGCTTGCCACTAACTGCCTTACAAAATTCAGGTATGTGGATGTTTCTAAAGCACACTTTAGTGGAATAAGCTTTGGTACCAGCCATGTGATAGCAGCCTGAAATGCACTGTAATTCACTTAGGTTCAGATATTATCTTGGAAACTACTTGTCCCTTAGAAATACGAGAAATGGCAACAACAACAACAACCACCACCACCAGACACGAAGTGTCTGAAGGGCTCTGTCCTATCACAGGCCTAAAAACAAACATCTAAAGTGGGGGAATTTCTTCTCCACTGGAGAGGAATGGGGTTTTGGAATGAAGACAGGTAGATTGGTTCAAATAAGTGTGACAAGTTCAGAAATAAATTTGGGATGAGGTCTCAACAACCACCTTATCTTTACGGAATATTGTGTGAAGGGTCAGACATAACAGCTTGTAATTCGGTGGCGGCAGGTTAATTTGAAGGAACAGCAGTTGACTCCTGGAGAGAGGGAGAGAAGATTCTTTGAGTGGCTTCTGTGAGGAGAGGAAGCTCCACTAGGTTCTCTAAAGCGTAGAATGTCCCTTTCAGTGCAAGAACTAGAAAGGTTACTGACCATTGTTATGTCTAGTCAGGTTAAATAAATTTACTGTTTATCAAACCAAGCAGTTGGAAGTGTAGCCAGTTGGTGGGTTTTGGAAGGGAGTTGCAAGGCCCTCGAAAACAGAATCAGGATAAGCAGCCAAGATAGGTACATACCCCGAGAAGACTAGAGAGGTTAAATGGCTGCACTAGTGATCCACAGACCCTGATAAATATGGTGAGCGCCCAGGAAGGGGCAGGTCATGACAAGAGGTTTTATGTGTAGCCTCATGCCCTTTTGGGGTGCAGGTCCTTGTATATGGAGGTGGTCCAGGTATGCACTGCACCCTGTTCCTGATGCAGCTGTGACCAATGTCTTTGTAGGCAGTAGTGTGGAGAGGGGTACCAGCTGGTTTGACCGCCTGTTCGGTACTGACAAGCTGGGAGCCCAGAGTAGAACTGGCATGCTTATTTGATGTTTTGCAGTGTGATACATTGACTTTAGCCAGCCTTTAATGCACATAGATGAAGTCTGCTTAGTAATGTCACATATGTGCAAGCTAACATGTGGCTCAGAAGTTTGTGGCAGGTTTTTTCTGTGGTGTCAATCATCTGGATAGAACAAAAATCTATATTTGGGAAAATATATTTTTGCTGATTTTGAATAGATTGACGTTTCTAAAAACTGATACGCAGAGAGATTTTTCATAGTTTACCATGTGGCTCAGCTGTCTGAATTCAGCCAATCATCCAGATATGGAAAACATGAATGTCATCTCTCCTTACATGTGCTGCCACAACAATTAGGCATTTTATAAAAACAATTTACTGTGGAGAGACCAAATGGCAGCACTTCGTATTGGTAATGACTGGGCCCTGCTGTGAATTGTAGATGATCTACCATGGGTTGGATGGATTGAGATATGAAAGTGAGTGTCATGGAGGCAGAGTGCCACAAACCAGTCTTGAGTATGAAGAGAACATATGGTGGAAAACATTACCATTCTGAATCACAAAACTGGATCAGACAAGGCTCCCCTTTCTTCTTTGGAATAAGGAGATCTCAAGAACATTAAACGTCCACTGAATTCCAAATAAGTTACCTCTCCTAGGGCTCCTAGAGGAATCAGAGAAGCCACTTTTAGTTTATTTTCATCAGAAGGGTCCATGAAGAGGGATAGGTAGGAGGCAACGATCAAACTGGATGGAATAGTCCTACGAGACAACTTTCAGCACTTTTACTGCAGACCAAGCCTGATGGAAGAAAGCAAGCCAATATCCAAAAGCTAGGATTTGGGGATTGCTTGTCTAATAGGTATCAAACCTGCAGTCTGAAAAGCAGATGAAAGTTAACCAGAAACTCACTTCTTTCCAGGTGGGTATGCAGAAAACCATTGCTAAGGGTATGCAGGTGTCTTCTGTATAGATTGCCCTTGGTATTTAAAAGCTTGCAATTTGGGGTAGAGATGTAGATACCCAATGAGCAAAGTGTAGCCCTGGTGCCTTTTAAGAAATGTAACTTCATCCGTAGGTGCACACAAGGGTCCGTGCTCTTAAAGGGTTAGTCCTCAACTGTATTTTGCAGCTCCCAAGGGATTCCAGAGGTCTGTAACCATGATTCTCTGCACATAAGGCTCCACCATGATCAGGGATCTATGGCTGCCTGTACAGATGCTTTTGCCACAAGCTGGCCTTCAGCAATGATGGCTTTTAACTCTGGATTCCTGAAGTTCAGCCAAGAAGGGGATACAGTTATCTGATTTAGGATAGGGTATTTTGTAAATAAGGCTTGATAACTGATGACCAAGTTGAGTGTTGCTGACAAATAAGCCTCTCTTTCAATGACAGCTGATTTCTTTGGGTGCTAGCACACTGGTCTTGTCCTGGACTGCAGAGACCTCTAAAGAATCCAGTGTTGGACAGATGCTCCAACCATTTTGTGGTATTTGATACTTCATTTCTGCTCTTAGCTGGTGGTGGTAAAGTTGCTGGTATCTGCCACAGGGGTCTAGGTTGGTTCTAAGATGCTCTCATTAATTCACAGTGCTATTCTTGGAGTGGAAGAATACAGTATTTCAAAAAGCTCACAAGTTTTTGCTTCAATTACTGGGTCTCTATTTTGAGTGTCTCTGCAACATGAGGGTAGCAGCTTCATGGAATGCTCTAAAGTCATCAGAAGTCAGTGCAGGAGTTGAAGAAACTGGTCAGGAGAGGACAGCGATGGGTCTCTGGGAGAAGATTAAGGGTGTTGCTCAGGATGCTTTAGACTTGTCTGTTCCTCCAGCAGAAGGGGAGTGTGACCTCTATTTGCTGACATGGTAGGAGGGAGATTGCCTCCTGGCTGCTCTAGACTGAGATCCCCAGTATATACCTATGACTAAGGTGGAGCATTGTAGGGATAAAACTGGTTCTGGTAAGGTTGACCAGGCCATTACCATGGCTAAGGCAGATGAGTCGAAGCTCTGGAGTGTCCCTGTATTTAGGCAGAGACCTTCCCTTGTGCTTTAGGATTGAAGAGAAGACTCCCTGCTAGACAGCAGAGAGAAGGTGTGTCCCTGGTGATGGAGATGAGCAATAAGCTTCCTCCAGAGGTGGTGCCAATCTTTGAGGTGACTTCTGTATCATAATGCTGGAGAGGCAAGTGTAGTGTCATCGGTGCTAAGGGCGATGTCAGAGACATGACAAACATCCTCTAACACTGAATTAGCCGGTACCATTAATGCTTCCATTGTCTGTACTGGTGACAGTACAATGTCTATGCAGGTGCCAATGGCTAACTGCCACTAGTATTGTCAAGTGTAGGCACCAAGTAACTTGTGCCTCTTCAATGGTGAGCTGGAGATAGAGCCAGCATCCTCTGCCCCTATTGAACAAGCGGGATTAGTGCTCTGTATCTCGGAGGAGAGCAAGGGTTTGAACTTCTTGTGGGAAGAATGGGAGGGGGATCAGTGCAAGGAGCCATATCTATCCGATGTTCAGATTTCCCTTGCCTCGGTGAGGTGGTGATACTGGTCCTCTGTGCTCGAGTGGCTGTTGGTACCAAGGTGGTCTTCAGAGGTCCCATATCAGGGCACAGAAGAGATCAGATCCATTTGGAGGTTGATCCTTGCTAGTGTCTGAATTCCCTTATTGATTGTTTGAGAAAGCATAGCTTAAGCTGAGTGTCCCGAGAGTCTGCTGCTCGGTGTAACACGGTTCCTTTTCAACCAGGACAATCTGGCACATGGCTCTCACCAAGATAAAGACAGTTGCTGTGGCAGTCTGTAATAGGAATGAGTCCTTGGCAGAACAGACACTGTTTGAAACCAAAGGATTTTGAATGTACCATTTTAGGCCCAGACAGGGATGCAAAGAGCTGAGGAAAAGTTTTAAATTTAAATCTTTTGTTGGGTTTTTTGGTAACTCAAATCAAAGAGGGAGCTATTTGAAGGGAATTAATCCCAATTTATGAGAATAATTCTGCTAAGGGGTTTTGGACGGACACAGCTTGTTCCATCTTACCGCCACAGGTGATAAGAGAAGAGAGGGATAGTTGCAGCTGCTCTGCCCTTAAAGTAACATTCATGGCCAGGCATGGCCCAATTGACACTGCTATTCACAGATCCCAATCTCGTGCACATAATGTGCAGGTGCACCTAGACTGGGATTCACACAAACACATACGCTAAGAAGAAAGTTATGGTCTTTCTGCATACTGATGGAATTGTAGGCCACCACATCTCGAGTCACGCTCTGAAGCTTCACAAATGCTGAATAGAAGCAATGTCAAGATTGAGCCCCATTGGACTTCCGTAAAGGATTTTCACTTACCTGTGAAGGGGGTGATCATGACCCACTGGAAATTGTCAAAGAGAAATGAGCAAAGTTAATTTAAACCTGACTCCATCCACCCAAATGAGATCACATAAGCAGGTCAGCAGCACCACGTATTATTGCTTGCATTATATGAAAGTAGCTCCTACAGAACCCAACAGATGGGAAGATTAATGCAGAGACAATGTCTAACATTTATTTTAGTCAAACTCAGAGGTAAAATGCCCATCTTTGCATAACGGACACAATGATACATAATTTCCATTTCACACTTATAAATCCTGAGATCCTTGCCTCTGCAGTCTTTGGACTGAGATTTTCCTTGAACTCTTCAAAAACCCTGATATGTTCAGGGCTCTGTATATCAGCTGCCCTCCCTCCCCCATGCAGAAACTGGCACAGCACAGATGCTGACAAGCTCAGGATAGTTCAGCCAGCACAAATTTCAGTCATGGGATTTCTGACAGGCTAGTTAACATGCTTATCTGATGCTCAGTATGTTCTGTTCACACAGCTTTTATCTTTCTCATGCTCTTGACTGCACTGTGAATTTATGTTCTCTCACAAAGAGGTTTCGTTTTTTTAAATTGCTTTGGTTAAGAGACAATTGCATTCATCTATTTGAGTGCTGCCAACTCTTGTGATTATGATGAACCTCCACGTTCTGAGTTTTCTTAAAGCCCCAGCTCCTGGAGTCATGGGATTGTGAGAATCTCAGCTTCCATGCAAGTAACAATTTTAAAAAGTGAACCCTACATTTGCAAAAGCCCAGAAGGCAATTTTTTTCTTATTATTTTGGGGAACGGATTCATTTTTGAATGCTTGGGATTGACAGTGCTGCTACTCTATAGCAGTGGGAGAATATGTAATAGGCGATTTCTTGGCCACTAGGAGAAGTGGTGCAATTGCTCACTTCCATTTAGGTAATCTCTAAATTAACTGAATTTGCCATTAACAATTGCACTTAAGCCACGTCTACACTAGCAAGCTTACAGCGGCACAGCTGTACCAATGCAGCTGCGCCACTGTAAAATCGTTCGTGTAGCTGTTCTTTGCCGACGAGAAAGAGCTCTCCCATCACCATAATAAAACCACTTCCAAGAGTTTCAGTAACTATGTTGGCTGGAGAAGCTCTCCTGCCGACACAGCGCGATGCATGCTACCATTTAGACTGGTGAAACTTGTCGTTCAGGGCGGTGGTTTTTTCCTACGCTCCTGAGTGACGTAAGTTTTGCTGACATAAGCGGTAGGCTCGACATGGCCTAAATTCCCCTCCCTATCTTGCATGCCACCATTTATCCCTTTTGCTTCCTTCCACCCAGCAATGCCCAGCTCCAGCATCCTTAGGCCATGCCCAGCTTTCAAATCCTTCTTTGCACATACGGCAGAATTATGGGGGCCTATCACTAGCCTGGTATGTTACATCCCCTCTCCTCTCTCCCACATCTGCCTCAGGCTATGTCTACACTGCCAAGATTTTTCGCCAAAAGTTAGACCACTTTTATTAAACCGCTTTAATTAAACTGCTGTTGCATCCCCACACTGTGCTCCTTGTGTCGCTGGAGCCAGAGCTGTCCCTTGAGTAGGGCAAATCGGGGCAACCGCCCCGGGCCCTGCGTTTTGGGGGCCCCTGTGCTCTGATAAAATAGGAACTGTCCCAATATTTAGCCCTTTGTCCCACGTCCTGACCGATGTACAATCGGGATGCCATTTGTCCCAATATTCAGGTGAGGTGGGAGGGTGAGCGGGGTGAGGAGGCGAGTGGCAGGCAGGCAGGCGGAAGGGGAGTAAGGAGGGGGAGGGGTGGGCGGCCGGACGGCGAGGAGGAGAACGGCGGACTAGTGGAGTGCTGGACAGGTGGCGAGGAAACTAACGGGGAGGCGAGAGTCAGCCAGGCAGGTGAGGAGACGAGCAGCAGGCAGGTGTGCGGACAGCGAGGAGGAGAGCAGCAGGTGAGGAGGCAAGGAATGGCCCGGCAGCCGGCAAGGAGGCTGATTTGTCCGAGGCCCCACACCCCCCTAGGGACAGCCCTGGCTGGAGCGCATCCACACTAGCAGCTCTTGCAATGACAAAAAGCAGTGCACTGTGATCGCTATCCCACTGTGCAACTGGCTGCAGGGTGCTTTGGGAACGGTTGCAATGCCTCATGGGGCAGGTACAGCATTTCATGATGTAGGTTTCTCAATCCCATTATTCCATGGGCATCCTACTAGATTGCCAGCCACTTTTTAACTGAAGTGCAGGGGAGGCGGCGGGGGGGGAAGGAGGAAGAGAGTGTGTGACGGAGTGTGTGTGCATGAAGGTGGAGAGACAGACAGTGTGTGTGCTGGGGGAGAGTGAGTGTGTTGGAATGTTGTGTCCACAGGCGCCAACTCTGTGGGTGCTCCGGGGCTGTCCTGCCCTGCCCCAGCTCACCTCCACTCCACTTCCTCTCCTGAGCGTGCCGCGGCTCTGCTTCTCCCCCCTCCCAGCGCTTCCCGCCTGGGAAACAGCTGATTCGCAGCAGTAAGCACTGGGAGGGGAGGGGGAACGCGGCATGCTTGGGGAAGAGACGGGGCCGGGATTTGGGGAAGGGGTTGTGATGGGGGCGAGGCAGAGCGGGGCTAGGGGTGAGCACCCACCGGCGCCTGGAAAAGTTGGCGCCTATGGTTGTGTCCTAAGTTCAGACAGCTGCCAAAAGCAAACTGTCCTGAGGCAGGGGGAAACCCCTGACACCAGCCCCTGGCTCCCTCTCTGGCTCTGCACAGCATGTCACACACACACACACACAAGTCTGTCTGCCTCTGTGTACGTACTGTGGCAGACAAGCAGGAACATTCCACGTTAAAGATTTGCTCTATGATTCCAGGAGCAGCACAGCATGCCAGCTGTCAGAAGGGAAGAGACACATGCCTGCAAGACTGCAGAGTTCAAAACAATGAGCAGCGCGGTCACTGCAGGCATTGTGGGACATCTCCAGAGGACAATGACAGTGATAAAAGCAAACAAGGTGTTTACACCGGCACTTTGGCAATAAAACCTTTGCGCAAAAAGCCTTATCACTCTCATGGAGATGGTTTGATTACAGCGCTGCAACGGAGGAGTTTCGTCGCAAAAGGTGGCTTTGCAGCGCGTACACTTCTGCTGTTTCATTGCCAAAAGCTGCCTTTTAGCAAAAAAACTTGGCCGTGTAAACCAGGCCTTAGTCTTTGCAGAGTATGAGCTCTCTAGGGCAGAGAGCTCATCCCAGTCTGTGTTTGGAAAGTCCCTGGCACGGTTGGGTACTACCACAATCTAAATGATAACACTCTCCTCCAAACTGTGGCAGGTTTTTCATACTGCACCTACTTCTACAGACTAGAGATTCAACCTACAAGAACTGTTTACTTACTAAAACTTTTCATATGGAGCATATTCACTGTGTGGTAAAACAACAGTTGTTTTATATCATTCCAAGTCAGGTGGGAGTTTTACCTGCCACTTATGACATGTTACAATATCCACTATAAGGGAAGTCTTTTCACAACCTCATTTAAATATCATGTAGCCAGTAAGAGACCCCAAGTCTGAGATTTGAGTTGACTGAATTGCTCCCACCTTGTCAACATCTGTACTTTGTGCCAGTGCTACAGGAGAAAGCTGACAGGGAGAGCCCAGAGTATCGCCAATATTTAAACTACAAGAATCATTTGAAATCCCATTCCCTTTTGGAACTTCTCTCTGCTTTCCATTCCCAGCATCCCCACTGACCGCTTTCAAACACTTCCATACTAATTACCATATATGGACCATTAACCATTTAGTTATGATACTACAGTTCTCAGTGTACCACAAAGTGGTGTGAGAGCAGAGACCACGGAGGCCCTTAGAGCACCAAAGCCATTTGATCATACATGAAGGCAGGTAGCTTTGGAAAATATCGATTTGCTGAATATCTAATGTTTATCCAGACATACACAGGCTAGAATTTTCTCCTACTCTGACACAACCCCGATGTGACTCAGCATTTTGTGTTTCTGATATTAGTTTTAAAAGAGCAATAGTGTTTCTAGCACTGTTGGAAGAGTCTTTGGATGTAGATTTCAGTAACATACTAAATGTAATCATAATGCCTAGAAACTAATACTTGTTGCAGATTTATACTGCATTCCTGGGCCTAATTCAGAAAAGTGCTAAACATTCACAATCCTCCAAGAGCGAATAGTAGTGGGTGCCGGGCACCTCTCTGGATCAGGCCTTTGTGTGATTGTATGACCTCCAGTTCAATCACAAAACCTCAGTGCCAAGGAGCACAGGATATACTTAGAACAAAGACTTCAATGGAACCCTTAAAAGGAAACTAATTTAATTACACTAAAGGCCATTTAAAAGTACTGCTATGGGAATGAAGAAGTTAAAAATTTTTAGTAAATCAGGATTACCCATTTAACATACTCCCATTATACCTGATCTCTAATGTACTGTAGTTAAAATCCCAAAGCAAAGAAGACTGAAAGTACTCCACAAACAGGTTAAATCAAAAGCCTTTCTGCTTCAGAAGTAAGTTTTAGCTGGCTCCTCGAGATCACAGTAGCATACCTAACCACAGAAAGTAAACAACCAAAAACAGTCTTTACAGAATAAATACCAACCAGTTTGACTTTCAATAACCCACACACAAAACATAATTCACACGATACAGCACTAGAAAGAGACTGATTCCCTAGTGCATCAAATGAAACTTTACACTTCCTGCCAAGACCGTTTATTCTGTCAGCCAATCCAAGCTCACTCACACTTTCAGCAGACCAAAACACAGAGGCAGCCTGCAGTTTTCAGGCCTTTGGAGCGTGAACAGCTCCAAACTCACCACCACACAGGTCAAGAAGTGAAGTGACTAATTAACTTCCTTTGCATCAACAAGACATTTATCTAGCAAACAAGGCCACTAGACTTTTTTCCTTCAGAAGTTTCATCATCCCTATCACTACTGTAGCTAAACCAAGTGCCAACACAGATTCTGCTCTACAGAAGCTTTTATACTGCGCTCATTGCCATGGGATCTGAGCATCTTCCAATAAGTGTGTTAAGCAACATGACTATTCATCTGTCATGTGGTTGTTCGCTCTTCCTCTCCCCAGAAGAAAGTGTGTGCAGTGGTGTGTTGTTTTGGTAGGAGTTTTTTTTTAATTAACCAAATATACCTTTTGCTATAGATTTACATTAGAGAAGGCAAGGTCAAGAAATGCACCTGGCACTTCACGCAAAACGCTGTGCAGTTTGTGACTGTTCTTCGTTCCTGGGGGAGCTCATTTCCCAGTCTTGGGCCACTCCAGGAGAAGATTCCGTCTCCCGCACAGATAATCTTTATACTCTTACGGTTGAGAATTCCGGTGTGCCAGAGGAAAGCAGTTGTCAACCATGGCCTTTGGCCTAGAGCTTTAGACAATCTTTTCAATGCCCTGGGCCCAGGCTGTGTAACACTTTCAAGGTTCAATGGCAAAAAAATGTTAATGCAGAGTTAAGATTGCTTGGCAGTATATCGTTCTCTTGCAGAATACTGAAATGAGCAAAACTCAAACTTCTGAGAACCAAGAAATGCACAGTTAAGATTCAAAGGGAGCCCCATTAATTTTGTTAGGCCCAGGTTAGGATCCAATGGGGAAACAAATACTTGCACCTGAAGCTATAATCTGTCCAACCCTTTTAGAAATCTGATAGTTATGGGGTTGGAAAAAAAGTGAGCACTCACCCACTGGAGGGTGGAATGCTGCAATGGCTGCCAAATGTACTTTAATGGAACTAACTGACTGTCAGGCCTTGATGTTTTAGGTGCAACAAGTAATCCAAAATGTGGTTAATGGAAGCATGCACTGGAGACACATTTCTCTGCTGAGATCCAATAGAGAAACGTTTCCATTTGGCCAGGTAAGCATGCCTAATTGAAGCTTTCTGCTGTTCAGAAGCACCTCCTTCATATCTTTCAAGCAAGTCATTTCTACTGGTGTTAGCCACAAAGCATCGCCGCTGTTAAGTGGAGGGTCTGCAGATCTCTTCCCTTGAATGTGTAAAACTGCTGCCATCCTTTTAAGCAGTTCTTAGTGAGCCTTGTCATCTTCTTGTGGTCAAGGAAAGTTCACCACCTCATCTGGTGATGAGGAACACAAACACACCAGGACACTGAGGCAATGGCTAGTCTGCCTCTTGTAGCGGAGGAGCTGTCTGAACATCTTCCAGTTGCTCAGTCCTGGTCAGAGAATGTTGTCTGCAGTGCAGATGATCTTTGATGAAGCCAGCTCAGACAAGTGAGGAGAAGTCCTAGCAGCAGGAGAGCCACCCCACCGTGTCCAGAACAGCCACTGACATGGTGATGGAAAGTCCCATGGTTACACAGGCCATTGCCCCTTGAGATGTGCCCACTGCTGGGACATCCACAGACCCCACAGGGCTCTGATGCAGGGAAAGCTTCCCACCTGGTGTGGGGCACAATAGGACCCATTTCCAGATCCAACGAAGATGGCTCAATCATGCGATAATGGTGGAGCAGAACCCTGTGGACAGGAGGCCAGTAAGCCAAACCCAGAAATGGTGGCAACAGGGATATTAACGGTGGCAAGCCCCTAGAATGTACAGGCCTCCTAGGCACCAGAAGTAGCATCAGTACTGTATGCTTTTGCAGAGGTGGTGTAGGGACCAGTTTCCAGTGAGGGCTGAAACCCTTCCTGAACCACAAGGGACACTGGTACCAAGAGGTTCTGTAATTCTCTAGCGGCGGTGTACCCTTCTGGTGTAGTCAATATCGAATTTGGATCTTGGGTCCGACACAGACACTTCAGGAATCGGCCTCAACAGATCTGGCACAGGTTCTGGGCTTGACAAACCCCCTTTTGCAGCAGATGAGCATGCTGGAGAATGCTTCCCTTCAGGGTCCCTCTCAGAATTCTTGCTTGTAGATGGCCTGGGTACCGAAGGTCTTTCTGGACAACATACCATGTCCTTGGCAGATCTGGGTCTCTTCATCAGTTCTAGAGATACAGTGTTATGCTCATACAAAGCACACGGGATCTTTATAGAGGAAGGTAAATACACACAGCGTTTATTGAGAATACCACAGTAGCATATGCTTTATAGACACACACACACACACACAGTCCTGCAGTGATGTTTATAGTTACCAGTCCGGAGTCTGGATCAATCTAAAAAAAGAACAGGAGTACTTGTGGCACCTTAGAGACTAACAAATTTATTAGAGCAAGCTTTCGTGGACTACAGCCCACTTCTTCGGATGGATCAATCTAGTGGCCAGCCAGATTGGTCGCAGAGGGGAGCGGGGTTCTATCGGTCGCGATCCGATGCTCCTGGAGTGTGGCAAGACGAACCCAAAGTCCTATGGCAAAGCACCCTGTTCTTATAGGATTTCTTCTCTGTTGAAGCCTATGGATTCTGCTGTGTCACTTTGTGACCGGTTACTACTTAATTGGTGTAAACATTCCAATACACCTCCGAGAGGGTCATCCTGTTCTTTGTTCCGATTTAATCAATTGTCTTTAGGGGTGCCAGCCTTTACCTCAGGGTTGTCAATCTGCCCTTCCTTATGGATGCGTGTTGATGATTCTTTGATGTTTAAGTTTCTTCACTCCTCCTTCCTTGACTCTGGCTATAACAATGGCCTTCACACCTTATCTTTTTCTAATGCATACATTCCTCATTCACACAAACAGATTGAGAATACAAACCGTAGTATTTTATATTGAGCAAAAGGGCATTGCAACTTAAACCTTGCTAAGTTTTACAATCAATAACCAAGCCAATTTACATTGAGACCCAGGCCTTCAATGTTCCTCTAAGCTACTTAACATAGACACAATAGAGAATCCTGTCTCTTACTTCCTAATTTGTAATACATATAGGAAACCATAGTAGCTTTATAACTTATTCTAAAACAAAAGGATGACCATAATTAGTCATAAGGATTGTTCTGGTCTGTCATTCCTTTCTGCTATTCAAAAAGGGTGGCTGACAGGATGAAATCAAATCATACATTAATTCTTATAGTACATTATAAAATCCAGCTCCTACAACAGAACACAGTGCCAAGGCCTCTCAGGAGGTACACTCTGTACAGATGGAGCCGCACTTGGAGCGCACTCTGAGCCCAACAGCTCCAATGGAGGGCCAAGTGCTGCCTCCATAAGGAAATATTTAAGTCTCACAGCTCTATTTTTTTTGAGTGAGGTTTAAAACGTCTGTAAAAGGTGATATTTATCACTGATGTGAAACTCCCCCAACATTTTAGGAAGCTGGGGTGTGGGTCACTGACCGACACTGGCCTGGCACACAGCTAGCAGGACTTAGAACAGGAGGTTTAAAAACAAACAAAAGGAACTATTTCTTCACACAACACACAGTCAACCTGTGAAACTCTTTGCCAGAGGATGTTGTGAAGGCCAAGACTATAACAGGTGTGACAAAGTTCCTCCTCTATCTTGGTGGGTCCTGCACTTATTGGCAGATTTTCTTGCCTCAGAGATTCACCATGTGGGTTGGGGAACAGCCCAGAGACCTTCCCCTCTGGAAGAACCCACAGTCCAGGTCAATTGGGAGGTTTGAGGGGAATCCGGGCCCGCCCTCTACTACGGGTTCCAGCCCAGGGTCCTGTGGACTGCAGCTGTCTATAGTGCCTCCTGTAACAGCTGCATGATAGCTACAACTCCCTGGGCTACTTCCCCATGGCCTCCTCCAAACACCTTCCTTATTCTCACCACAGGACCTTCCTCCTGGTGTCTGGTAACGCTGGTGCTCCTCAGTCTTCCAGCAGCACACCCTCTCACTCTCAGCTCCTTGCTCCCAGCTCCTCACACTCTCGCCACAAACTGAAGTGAGCTCCTTTTTAAAACCCAGGTGCCCTGATTAGCCTGCCTGCCTTAACTGGTTCTAGCAGGTTCCTGATTACTCTAGTGCAGCCCCTGCTCTGGTCACTCAGGGAACAGAAAACTACTCATCCAGTGACCAGTATATTTGCCCTCTACCAGACTCCTTACCCCACTGGTCTGGGTCTGTCACACAGGGTTCAAAAAAAGAACTAGATACATTCATGGAGGCTAGGTCCATCAATAGCTATTAGCCAAGATGGGCAGGGACGGTATAACTGGCCTCTGTTTGCCAGAATCTGGGAATGGGCAACAGGGGATGGATCACTTGATGATTACCTGTTCTGTCATTCCATCTGAAGAACCTGGCATTGGCCACTGCAGGAAGACAGGAACCTGGGTTAGATGGACCTATGGTCTGAAGTATGGCCATTTTTATGACTTAAACCCCAGAGAGAGAGAGAGAGAGAGGTATGACTCTCTCTACCAGTTCCGGACCAGAAAATCAAATTTGGTCCAAAAGAGACCAAAAACTAAAACCTATCATTAACTATACACTGAACAAGAAACAGACTTTATGCAAAGAGTGAGGGAAATAAACTGACAATAGCAAGACTTCCAATACCATCACTGATGGCAAGAAGAAACTGGGAGGGGTCAGGGGCAGCTCTGCCCTCTTATACCAGCATGCAGTGGCGTGCAGCAACAGAACACTCAAACCGCTTCAACCGGTACTAGGGAGGGGAAAAGTTCTCCAACAGCCATGCACGGGGCATGCACGGATCTAAAGTGGAATGGACATGTGCAATCACTCAAAGAAGAATGTTTTTGTGTCATACAATATACCAGGGGTAGACAACCTATGGCACGCGTGCCAAAGGTAGCACGCAAGCTCATTTTCAGTGGCACTCACACTGCCTGGGTCCTGGCCACCGGTCCTGGGGGCTCTGCATTTTAATTTAATTTTAAATTAAGCTTCTTAAACATTTTAAAAACCTTATTTACTTTACATACAACAATAGTTTAGTTATATATTATAGACGTATAGAAAGAGACCTTCTAAAAACGTTAAAGTGTATTACTGGCACGCAAAACCTTAAATCAGAGTGAATAAATGAAGACTCTGCACACCACTTCTGAAAGGTTGCTGACCCCTGCAATATACATTTACTGGGTAGCCACACACCTGCCCATTTCCTGATTAATATTGTTCTGACTCAACAGCTTTCATATTGTCACTGTATCGATTATTCAAATGTTCAGCCAAATCAGAGAAAATTATTACACAGCTCCTGGACACACATTTCTGATGCCGTCCAAATCTGCTATCAGACATGGTTTGAGGTGTATACCAGGAATAAAAAAAAAACAAAAAACAAAAAAACAAAAAACACACAGATTATTTCCACCTGAGTGAATCACCATGAGGTCCAATAGATCATAACCTCTGAAGTCACCAGTTAGATGCTGCAGGGTGGGTAAAACATGATGCTAATGCAAGCCAACTCTCTCTTCACCCAGATCAGCCTGTAGCCAGCAATCCCCATGCCATGGTGTACTTCTTGCTCTCCTGCAAACTTCTGCCACCTCATGATCCAGGAATCACCAAGAATCCACATGCTGCCAACCCAGGCAGCGCACATACTTTTCCCTCAGCGATCAACTTCCATGCTGTGTGTCTTTGGAAACACCACAGTCATCTGTCCAGAGATCAGGAAGTAGCCAGGACACTACTACATGCAGAAGAGGCAAAAAGAAGGCAGGGGGAATTAAGGCAGAAGTTGACGCAGAGCCAAATACAGCAAAGGAGTGGGTCTGTTGGGGCAGCAATTTTTCCAGAGTCCCCCAGAGAATTAGCAGGTGCCATGCAAAACCTGAGATCAAAACTGACTGAGACCATTTTGACCTGCATCACAGCAACAGTTTGATCTCTACCTCGGCACAAAAAACCCCAGAACACACCAATTTTTTTTTGAAAAATGGCTATTTTCCCCTCCCAGGTTATATCTCTGGAAACCCTAGTTCAAGTGACCCCAAGTTTGAATCACCAACCCTACTCTACACTCCCACGAGTCACAGGTAATTTCAAGTTTCAGAGTAACAGCCGTGTTAGTCTGTATCCGCAAAAAGAACAGGAGTACTTGCGGCACCTTAGAGACGAACAAATTTATTAGAGCATAAGCTTTCGTGGACTACAGCCCACTTCTTCAGATGCATATAGAGTGAAACATATATTGAGGAGATATATATATACACACACATACAGAGAGCATGAACAGGTGGGAGTTGTTTTACCAACTCTGAGAGGCCAATTAAGTAAGAGAAAAAAACTTTTGAAGTGATAATCAAGCTAGCCCAGTACAGACAGTTTGATAAGAAGTGGGAGAATACTTACAAGGGGAAATAGATTCAATGTTTGTAATGGCTCAGCCATTCCCAGTCCTTATTCAATCCTTTGTTGATTGTATCTAGTTTGCATATCAATTCCGGCTCAGCAGTCTCTCGTTGGAGTCTGTTTTTGAAGTTTTTCTGTTGTAAAATAGCCACCTGCAGGTCTGTCATAGAATGACCGGAAAGGTTAAAGTGTTCTCCCACTGGTTTTTGAGTATTATGCTTCCTGATGTCAGATTTGTGTTCATTAATTCTTTTGCGGAGAGACTGTCAGGTTTGGCCAATATACATGGCAGAGAGGCATTGCTGGCACATGATGGCATATATCACATTGGTAGATGTGCAGGTGAACGAGCCCCTGATGGTATGGCTGATGTGATTAGGTCCTATGATGATGTCACTTGAATAGATATGTGGACAGAGTTGGCATCGGGCTTTGTTACAAGGATAGGTTCCTGGGTCAGTGTTTTTGTTCAGTGAGGTGTGGTTGCTGGTGAGTATTTGCTTTAGGTTGGGGGGTTGTCTGTAAGCGAGGACAGGTCTGTCTCCCAAGATCTGTGAGAGTAAAGGATCATCTTTCAGGATAGGTTGTAGATCTCTGATGATGCGCTGGAGAGGTTTTAGTTGGGGGCTGAAGGTGACAGCTAGTCGTGTTCTGTTATTTTCTTTGTTGGGCCTGTCTTGTAGGAGGTGACTTCTAGGTACTCGTCTGGCTCTGTCAATCTGTTTTTTCACTTCAGCAGGTGGGTATTGTAGTTTTAAGAATGCTTGATAGAGATCTTGTAGATGCTTGTCTCTATCTGAGGAATTGGAGCAAATGCGGTTATATCTTAGAGCTTGGCTGTAGACAATGGATCGTGTGGTGTGTCCTGGATGGAAGCTGGAGGCATGTAGGTAAGTGTAGCGGTCAGTAGGTTTCCGGTATAGGGTGGTATTTATGTGACCATAAATATCTTGTAATTTCAAGGAACCCAATGCAAGCATGCAGATTTTAGAGCAGTCAGAAGTGTCCTTTAAAGAGGAAGTGAGGATGGGAAGGGCTCCTTTACACATCCACTGACAGCATAGGAGGGTCTGAAAGGTGTGAAGTGGCACATTCGTTTCAATGTGATGTTCTCAGCATGCAAACACCCCACGGAGATTAATATAATCTAAAACAATAGATCTGAGACATGTGAACTACTCCATGCATCTCAATGTGTGTTCCCATCCACCTCCTGCTTTACAGTTTGTGATATGCATGAAGTATGCATGTTCTCAGCTCCCCATCCAAAGGGGCAGGACTTTTCCAGATGCTGGCTCAAATGAGGGGCAGGGAGAGAACCTCAATGTTAAGGCTCCACAGGTCTGGTGCCTTGCACAGCTCTGGAACAGTCCCTGGGAGAAGCCCTTTAGTGTGTTAACCCCTTAGCCTCACTGCCTCCTGGGTCCGAACTTCAGAGCCTTCAGCACCCATTTCACTCAGTGAGTCCACTCGAATTGGCCACCTCGGGGGAGACTTGCACATCCAAAGGAAGCAATGCACCCCCAACCTCAGTGACTCAGCTAGCATTGTAAAAATAGAAGGGTTTATTACATGTCTGGAACACAGCATAGAAAGTCCTTACTTAGCATCGAGAATAGAAAAAGTTACAGCATAGTCCACCTGGGTCAGTCCTGCCCCTCCTCCTTTGTCCCCAGTCCAGAAGCGTGTCTCCTGCTTCCAGCAGCCCACACTATACAACACCAAGGGTCTCTCCTCCATCCTTTGTTCCTCTTCCTGGTCTGAACAAGGTCACCTGGTTATCTACCTTAGCTCTCTGTCCCGCACCTGGACAAAACCAGCTGGCTTCCTGCGGGGGTTGGGGACAGTCCAGGGTCAATAGTTGCCAGGCACCACATGTCCAGCCATTGGAGTGGCCATATTCTGCTGAGACTCTGCCAGAGTAAACAACTCTTCCCAGCACCTAGTTCAACATGCAGCACATAGGGGAAACTGAGGTATGCACAGTAATCATACAAAATATTAAGAAACATTCCCACTTCATCACACTCAGACCCTCTCAAAAGGGCAAGCGCCCCCCGCCCTCACCAGATTGCTGCTCACATGATGGGGGAGGAGGGGTATAGAAACCCTGAAAATAGAGAATATAGAAAATTCCTTCTCATTATTTATATCTTTCAAAGACTTGCAAACAAGAGCATTTTGGTTGCTCATGTAATGTCAGATGAGTCCCCTGAAGTTAACACAAAAAGCTTTAGCTCACTGGCAAAACTTCACTTTAGGTAATTACATCTGGCCTACCTAAGATGCCTTGGGCAGGTTTAGCTGGATGAGTATTTTTACACTTCCTGTCCTTTTGCTGTTGCTGCGTACTGTTGAACAGTTGCCACATTCCACCCATGAGGCTGGATTTCAGTGATGGGTGACGCAATTCATATGTATAGCGTCAAGTAAGTTTAAATGCATTGTGAATTTTGAAGATGAAAGGCATAATTTCATAGAATCATAGAATATCAGAGTTGGAAGGGACCTCAAGAGGTCATCTAGTCCAACCCCCTGCTCAAAGCAGGACCAATTCCCAGCTAAATCATCCCAGCCAGGGCTTTGTCAAGCCGGGCCTTAAAAACCTCCAAGGAAGGAGACTCCACCACCTCCCTAGGTAACGCATTCCAGTGTTTCACCACCCTCCTAGTGAAATAGTTTTTCCTGATATCCAACCTGGACCTCCCCCACTGCAACTTGAGACCATTGCTCCTTGTTCTGTCATCTGCCACCACTGAGAACAGCCGAGCTCCATCCTCTTTGGAACCCCCCTTCAGGTAGTTGAAGGCTGCTATCAAATCCCCCCTCATTCTTCTCTTCTGGAGACTAAACAATCCCAGTTCCCTCAGCCTCTCCTCATAAGTCATGTGCTCCAGACCCCTAATCATTTTTGTTGCCCTCCGCTGGACTCTTTCCAATTTTTCCACATCCTTCTTGTAGTGTGGGGCCCAAAACTGGACACAGTATTCCAGATGAGGCCTCACCAATGTCAAATAAAGGGGAACGATCACGTTCCTCGATCTGCTGGCAATGCCCCTACTTATACAGCCCAAAATGCCGTTAGCCTTCTTGGCAACAAGAGCACACTGTTGACTCATATCCAGCTTCTCGTCCACTGTGACCCCTAGGTCCTTTTCTGCAGAACTGCTACCTAGCCATTCGGTCCCTAGTCTGTAGCAGTGCATGGGATTCTTCCGTCCTAAGTGCAGGACTCTGCACTTGTCCTTGTTGAACCTCATCAGGTTTTTTTTGGCCCAATCCTCTAATTTGTCTAGGTCCCTCTGTATCCGATCCCTACCCTCTAGTGTATCTACCATGCCTCCTAGTTTAGTGTCAGCTGCAAACTTGCTGAGAGTGCAGTCCACACCATCCTCCAGATCATTAATAAAGATATTAAACAAAACCGGCCCCAGGACCGACCCTTGGGGCACTCCACTTGAAACCGGCTGCCAACTAGACATGGAGCCATTGATCACTACCCGTTGAGCCCGACGATCTAGCCAGCTTTCTATCCACCTTACAGTCCATTCATCCAGCCCATACTTCTTTAACTTGCCAGCAAGAATACTGTGGGAGACCGTATCAAAAGCTTTGCTAAAGTCAAGGAATAACACATCCACTGCTTTCCCCTCATCCACAGAGCCAGTTATCTCATCATAGAAGGCAATTAGGTTAGTCAGGCACGACTTCCCCTTCGTGAATCCATGCTGACTGTTCCTGATCACTTTCCTCTCCTCTAAATGTTTCATAATTGATTCCTTGAGGACCTACTCCATGATTTTTCCAGGGACTGAGGTGAGGCTGACTGGCCTGTAGTTCCCCTGTAGTTCCGCAGATTTGAAGGGATCAAGATGATTACTATGAAAGTATAAACAAAAAGTCTGACTGTATAGTGCTACCCAAGTTACCTGTGTTGACTGGATCACTGTAAGGTCATTAATGTAGCAAAAGCCTGCCCCCATGGCAGAACAAAGTCCAGCAGTCCCAAAGGTCAGCCTGCAACAGAGGCGATCCCGCAGCTCCTTGTTCATCCCATTCCGTACCAGGTTTTCAATCTGCGCTTTCGTTTTAGGGTTCTGCAAAAGAAAAACGAAGGTTCTGTTCCCACTGCTCAAGGAGGATCTGATGGAACAAATTACTGCTGCAGTGCAGTTTGTGTTAAAATAATTCTCACTAATTCACAGGATAGGAAGAAGTGGTCTCTGTATCCACAACCCAAGCTCTTTTAGAATAGAAGTTCTATGTTGGTGTAAGAAAGGATCACTCTTTGCTCTAATCTTTGTCACTTCTAACATGTTCTCTATTCAAACATATTTAATTATGCATAGGCTTGGAAGTAGTAGATTTTTATTGGTAAATGTCAATTTCACCATATACACACAAATATTCCCATCTATAATAATCAAAATGTACATATAGGCAAAGAAAGAAAGAAAAATGCTGCTCGAGAACTTGCTAGAATTTGAGTCAAGGCTCAAATTTACTTTGTATATTTTGACAAGTGATGTTGACTAGTTGTGTTTTAGCAGTTACAAAGCTTTAACTTTCTGAATCTCAACATCTACAGTCATTAATAATTATTCGCTGACCTGTCTGAAATACCCCATAATTTCCTGCTGCTGTGAAAAGTTATAGATTAAAGTCAGAAAAATGCTTAAAACAAACAAACATTTTTTATATTATCCATCAAACTGATAAAGTCAAATTCTGCCAAGTCTAATTATACATGACTTAATAATTAAGGAAGTGAATTGTACTCCAGAAGATGTTCCTTTCCAAAGTTAAGACCCAGAACCAGACAGCTTAGAGTAGTTTGTATTTCAAAGAGTTGCAACAAAATTGCTTGTCAGCTACACCAGGAATTGGGAATTTAAAAAGACTTATGAGTAAATTTTCAAAGGCACCGTTAGTCAGTGGGAGTTGGGCTCCAAGGGTGCCTTTCAAAACACTACCCCCTACAGTATTAGGTAATCTTATTAGTTTCTAGCGGCTAATGCTGAACCATTCCCTAGTGCTTTGTTCAGTTTAGCTTTAAGTTACTCAAGCAGAGGATATGCCGTGTTGTTGTAGCTGTGTTGGTCCCAGGATATTAGAGAGACAAGGTGGGTGAAATGATATTGTTCATTGGACCAACTTCTGATGGTGAGAGAGACAAGCAGATGAGTCAAGCAACAATTGAGTCAGTGTCACAGTCAGGACATGTGTGGGATATTCAAGTTACATTCAGCCTCAGAAATGTGTTTGGATCTGTGAGTACCCACAGTAGTCAAAAAAAGGATAGGACAAGATTTGTTTTTATGTAGGGGAACGTAAATATGAATGCACAAGCAGCTTCAGTGTCTCTAAGTAGTGACAAAATTACTACTGTCGTGTACCAATAATTTAATAGAATTGTAAAAAAAATATTTTAAAATATAAAACCCAGCATTCATGCAATGTGAAGACTGCACAGTTCATTATAAACTCTGGCAATGCAAAGCAGAAACTGCAGTTCCAACAGCAACTTTTATTGCTTGATTTGAAGCAAGGCTGAATTATATAAATTAGAGGTTTATGGAGAAGAAGAAAAGAGTGTGGTTCTCAAACTATTGTAGTGGTGACCCCTTTCACATAGCTAGCCTCTGAGTGTGACCCCCCCCCCTTATAAATTAAGAACACTTGTTTACATATTTAACACCATTATAAATGCTGGAGGCAAAGCAGTGTTTGGGGTGGAGGCTGACAGCTCGCCACCCCCCATGTAATAACCTCACGACCCCCAATTTGAGAACCCCCGGTGTACACTGTATTTGCACTACATGGTACATATGAACCATTTACTATTCCTCTTTGGGGTAAAGTATTACTGCTCATTACAAAAGGCACATCTTTTTATGTCTTATGCTGCACAACAGCTGATTAACATTGAAGTTGGACCCTTTTTATTTCTAACTGTGCAACCTCAGCAGGTTTTCTGCATTGATTTTCCTAGTGTTTTCTGGGGGAAGCTGGAAGTGTGGAAGCTGGTTTTAGAAAACATGTCTCCAACTTACAGGCTCACTACTCCATAGCTATTCCATTTGCAACCCTTACAAGTTCCGCTTTCTACTGCTGAATTCCACAAACCAATATGTGTGCACTTCCATATTTGTATTGCACTAGCATACATAGTATAGTCAAGCGTGCATGTGTAAACTTTATTTTTCTACTGCACAGATCCAACATTCAATTTTGAATGATCAAATCAAAACAGATTTTGTTCAACCTAAGCAATGGAAATCATCCTCAATAAGCACAAAGTCCTTATCAACTTTTACGCTTCAGAGCTCAGCTGTTTCTTTTTACAACTGGGGAATGGGGGGTTAGAGTGAAGCATTCCTCAACAGTCAGACTGTCAAATGCAATTTGACTTTGGGTAGAGACCAGTATGGGAAGTTTACAAGAATGCTGCCAATTTAAATTCTCTAAAATAGACTTAAACAGCATGCTCCGATTTTGTCTCCAATTCCTTTTATAGCGTATTTCTTCTCCCCTGTTTACATTTATGCAAATCTTTTCTGCAAGGGAGAAGTTTTGCAGAAGAACGATGAAACTGACTAAACAAAAAAAAAATTGAGAATTTTTTTGCTAGCTTTTAAATTACAGTACTTTTAGGTGTGACCTGTCACTACAGTACGTACAACATTCAGACAAATGATGTTTCAAATCATGTCCCTTTAAGCCTACAATTAGAAAATTCTATATAAAAAAAGATGCAATTGAAACTAGTAAGTAACTTTAGAGTCTAGCCACACACTTCTGCACGTGATTAACTTTACCAATGAGTAGTCCCACCAGACTTGAAGTGTTTGCAGAATTGGGCCCATAGCCATTATTTATATTATAGTAGCATCCAGGGGCCCCAATAAGAATCAGGGTGCTATCTGAACATAAGAAGAGGTGGTTCATACAATGAGGAGCTTACAAACTAGCTTAAAACAAGATGCAACAAGTGGGCATAAAAGAAAGGAACGAACTAGATAATCATAGGGGTATATGGTCACAGACTAACCATATGCACAATTTAATAGCTCCAAATCATTGTGCTGAGATATTTTGTGGGGTTTTTTTTAAAATTCAGAGACCAAAAATAATAAAGATTAGCATTCCTCACTGGCCATGTACCAAGTGAACTATAATAGACAGAAACAGTACCCAGACAATTTAATATTTTTAAATAGGTCAGAAAATCCAGGTCAAAATTAGAGACTGTATGCAAATTTGCCATTTATAATGTAAGTCGGACAAGATGGGAGATCTCTGTGTAAGCTTGAAACTTCTCTCACAGAAGTTGGTCCAATTACCTCTCTCACCGTGTCATTGTAGTATGGGCAACGACGCTTAACCAGAAAAATGACTCAGAGGTCCTTGTATGTAACCATCATACAACTGAAGACAGTGTCAAACTCTCTCTCATGGTCAAAAGCCTCCAATCCATTGTCCAACCTGTTATTTGGAAAAATCCCATTTGATTGAGGCTGAACTGACTCATCATTATGCTTGCCAACAAGTGGTCCATTATTTCAAAGATTCATGCTGATGATCAATAGGGCTATTGAACAATAATTGACGTGCTCCTCATTGAGTATACACTCTGAGAGGATATTTCCTTCAAAATACTTTCCTTCCATGACAGAAAAATCCAGTTAGATCTAAATAATTTAACTGGGCTTAGATATATTCCCTATCTGATTCCTCAAAACCAGTACAAATCTACCCCAGGAAAGCTGAAACTGCTTTTATTTGGTCAAGGTCCCCACTGCTGTTTTTAAACTGCTGGCAGTACCTTTTTCTGCCTTTGCTAGGATTATTTGTATGGCAACTAACAATGTCTAGTTTGTTGCTTCTTTATTATGGAATTAGATTAGACACAACTGCTGAAATGACTGGGGATACGAGTGAAATTAAATGCAGCGCATTTAACCAAGGACTCTATGGTATGTCTACACAGCTGCCGGGAGCCAGTCTCCACAGACTCACACTTGCAGGGCTTGGGCTAGTGTGCTAAAAATAGCTGTGTAGGCACTGCTTTGACATTTGGGCTCCCTAGGCTCCACAGGCCGAACCCGGACAGCCACACTGCTATTTGTAAGCATGCTAGTGGAAGCCCCACTAAAACAAGTCTGTCCACGCAGGCTACAAGAATTGCTCCCAGAAGCTGTGTAGACACACCCTCCGAGGTCTATGTCAACTAGAAAGGCTTGCAATAAAATTAAAAGCAAATCAGATTAAACGTTGATTTTTTTTTTAAAATGGCCTAGTCTCTAAGAGGCCAAGTATCCATGAGTTTTATCTGGATGCAGAGTCAATACGTGAATATCTATGGTAGCATACTTCTACAGAAACCACAAGAATACAGAAACAACTTCCTTTTAAATAAACAGTAGTTGGATGAAGTCAGCTGCCCAGCATGTTTTGCAACTAACTATTTTAAATTTAAGTTTGATTCAGTTGGGGTTGGTCCTGCTTTGAGCAGCGGGTTGGACTAACTGACCTCCTGAGGTCTCTTCCAACCCTAATCTTCTATGATTACAAGTGAATTTGATGACTTCTTACTATGGAAGTCAGCAACAAAAACCTCTTTCTTAAAGAGGCATTAATTTGGAGTTATCAAGAGCATAATTTAAATACTGTACCTAACCTGCAGTTGTATCCTCACAGGCAGGCCCTTTTACCCACCTGGAGCCCTACTAGTTCAATGGACTCTAAAAGTGATCTGATGGCAGATCTGTTAGCTTTAGCCAATATAATTGTTACTCAAGAAGCTTTCTAATTTGTGCACATTAGAGCAGGGTAACAGTAATGAAAGACTTAAGTTACAGGATGATAGACCTTGATGGCAGGGGGAAGTTTGAAGAAATCTGCTACATCCTCTACATTCTCAGGTAGGCCACGCAACGTGCCTAAATAGCTTCATAGCAACATTGGGATTTGTGGTTCAGCACACCCAGTTAAAGAGCAACGTCTTGTTTCATTCTCCAGAATGAGGAAGCTCATGACTTTCACTGAGATAATCCACGTAGTCTCAGAGACCAACTGTCACTTACTACACAAATTAGGTTTGACCCAATTTTATTTGTTTTTAAGCCAAGGTTTAAAGACTAGTTATGCTTGCGCAATATTATCGCGGTGGTAGAACTGAAGTGAGGAAAGTCAAAGTTATGGTTCCAACTTCAACAATAACTCAGCTGCACTAAACACAAGTCATATGAATGGGTAAACTATACAAATGCAGTGCTACCAAGATTACCCAAAATGCTGCTTTCTGAAATAGGTATCATAGGACATGACCTATAACATTGACCATTCCCTCTATTATCCAAAAATTAGCTTCACTGTCCCCCCCGTATCAAACAATGGATATTATATACATGTATGCAAGCAGGGCCAGCTTTAGGCCAATTCCACCAATTCCCCCGAATCGGGCCCCGCGCCTAAGAGGGCCCCATACCCAGTTGGGGGGCCGCCCAGAGTGGGGGACAAGTGGCAGAGAATCCCTTCCTTGGCTACAGGCACCTTTTTAATTTTTACTCACCCGGCGGCGCTCCGGGTCTTTGGCAGCACTTTGGCGGCGGGTCCTTCAGTGCCGCCGAAGACCCGGAGCGAGTGAAGGACCTGGAGCGAGTGAAGGACCCGCTGCCAAAGACTAGGAGTGCGGCCTGGTGAGTACAAGCCCCATGTGTTTTTTTTAATATATATATATATATTTTTTAAGTCATCCCTCCTGGGGCCCCGTCGAAACTGTTCGAATTGGGCCCCGCACTTCCTAAAGCCGGCTCTGTATGCAAGGGGACTAAATGATTGATGCTGTGGGAAGATATAAGATCCCAACCATAGCACTGAACATGAAAAAACCCTTCAAGTAATTATATTGAGCTTAGCTGCCTTTAAGCATTCGATACACAGCATGTTTACTACAGAGCACCCATTCACCATGACTCTCACAGACAGCAACATCTTTCTCAAAAACTGATGTTCTGCCTGGAGCAGCTGTTCAGACAAAGCACTCTGACAACAAGAAGTAGTGTGGTATTAATTAACTGGAGACTTCCATTTTTATTAGTTGTCAACCAAGAGTACACTTTGTTAACGCTTGGTACAATTTTTAATAGGTATTTAGCAAAGTGAATTTTCAAGTTAAGACTGGATTCTTCCCCCTACCTACCTGAATTTAAAACAATTCAGAAAGATGTTCAAGGTCAGAAACATTAAATTCAAATTCAAGTGGATGCAGTGACCCAGGTACATTATACTTTAAACAAACTACAGGGAGGAGCCAGCCAGAGACTCCAGCTAGTAAAAGTGACCAAAGAAGGGACCCACAGACGCTGATATCAGAATTTTCTAGTTTTGACTGGACCTTCTCCACTCCGTGCTAACTGTCTATTTGTTCCAATGCTTCCCCTCCCCCCGTTTTCATCTCAGCCTTATACCGGCCTTTCCTGGCCTTCACTTCTCCCCTGCAACGCACATACCCCATTTGTCCTTTAAAGTTATTCTATGCCCAAGGTAAATATGGATGGCCCCATTTTCAGAGCTGCTACAACTGACTTCAGTGGGAGCTGCAGGTGCTTGGAACACCTTTAAAAACTTACGCCAAGAAGTTACTTCCTCGGTGAACCTTGATGTAAAATTTGGGCCCCTTTAACAGACTTTTAAAGAACATCAATGAGGCATTCTGAATACACTTCAGCTGAAAAACTAGCTGCCCTATTTCCTTGACATTTCCCAAGACTTTCTTAAAGATTTCTCCCCACCTCCTGAGGTTTGGCATCAAAGACATTGAAGAAATACCATGGTTGGTGAATAGGGAAAATTCTTTGGGGTTGCCCCTTTCTCTCTCTCTCTCTCTCCCCCCCAAAGAGAAGAGTTTATCAGTCACCTCTCCCCACAAGGTCATATGCTCTACAAGATCATCAGGATCTGGTCAGTGGTAGATTTCCTCTAGGTCACTAGGATATAGCAGGTTTCAGAGTAGCAGCCGTGTTAGTCTGTATCTGCAAAAAGAACAGGAGTACTTGTGGCACCTTAGACTAAGGCCTGGTCTACACTACGGGTTTAGGTCGACTTTAGCAGCGTTAAACCGAATTAAGCCTGGACACGTCCACACAACGAAGCCCTTTCTTTCGACTTAAAGGGTCCTTTAAACCAGTTTCTTTACACCACCTCTGATGAGGGGATTAGCGATAAAACCGGTCTTTGCGGGTCGGAATTGGGGTAGTGTGGACGGAATTCGACGTTATTGGCCTCCGGGAGCTATCCCACAGTGCTTCATTGTGACCGCTCTGGACAGCACTCTCAACTCAGATGCACTGACCAGGTAGACAGGAAAAGACCTGCGAAGGTTTGAATTTCATTTCCTGTTTGCCCAGCGTGGAGAGCACAGGTGACCCCGCAGAGCTCATCAGCACAGGTAACCGTGATGGAGTCCTCCCAGGATCGCAAAAGAGCTCCAGCATGGACCGAACGGGAGGTACGAGATCTGCTCACCATATGGGGAGATGAAGCAGTGATAGCTGAACTCCGTAGCAGTAAAAGAAATGGAAAAGTATTAGAAAAGATCTCCAAGGCCATGAAGGACCGGGGCCATAACAGGGACACACAGCAGTGCCGCGTGAAAATTAAGGAGCTACGGCAAGCTTACCACAAAGCCAGAGAAGCAAACGGAAGGTCCGGGGCAGAGCCGCAAACTTGCCGCTACTACGCGGAGCTGCATGCGATCCTAGGGGGTGCAGCCACCACTACCCCAACCGTGTGCTATGACTCTCTCACTGGAGAAACACACAGGGAAGACGGTTCGGGGAACGAGGAAGATGACGATGGAGGTACTGTAGGTAGCTCACAGCAGCAAGGAAGCGGAGAAACCGGTTTCCCCAACAGCCAGGATATGTTTGTGACCCTGGACCTGGAACCAGTAACCCCCGAACTCACCCAAGACCCTCAGGGCACACAGGAGACCTCTGGTGAGTGTAACTTTGTAACTATTTCTAAACATTACAAAAAAAAAGCAAGCGTGTTTAATGATTACTTTGCCCTGGCAATCGCGGCCAGTACATCTACTGGAAAAGTCTGTTAACGTGTATGGGGATGGAGCGGAAATCCTCCAGGGACATCTCCAGAAAGCTCTCCTGGTTGAAATGGGGTGATTTTATTAAGGGGACATTCAGAGGCGCCCGTTCCTGCTCTTCTGACCAGAAATGTTCCCCGCTGTTAACCACGCGGTGGGGGGAGGGGTGAAGTGATCATCCCAGAGAATCGTGTGTGTGTGTGGGGGGGGGGGGGGTTTACTTGTGTTTGTGCCGCATGTTAACCGGGAAACTGCAGCCCCCTCCTTTTACATTGAAACCCCATTTTAAATGGACAACCCAATTCATCCTTGATATGGGAAATGTGCTGCTGTTTGCAACCTTTCCCGCATGTTAAGAAGGTTAAAAAAGCCAAAACACTGTGGCCTACGATGGCTGCCTGCAGGCCGAAATATGCGACCTTGTAATGAAAGAGTGTACCCATTGTTCTCTAAAATGTGTCTTTTTTAACCACCTCTCCCTTCTCCTCCGCCAGCTGCAAATGTTTCTCCTTCGCAGAGGCTCGTGAACATTAGAAAGAGAAAACGTAGGACGAGGGACGAGATGTTCACGGAGCTGCAGATGTCCGCCCAGGCTGATAGAGCACAGCAGAATGCGTGGAGGCAGTCAATGTCGGAGATGAGAAAAGCCCAATATGAACGAGAGGAGAGGTGGCGGGCTGAATCGTGGGAAGAACAGAGCAAGTGGCGGGCTGAAGACGATAGGTGGCGTCAGCTTGCTGACAGAAGGCAAGAGTCGATGCTCCGTCTGCTGGAGCATCAAACTGATATGCTCGAGCTTATGGTTGAGTTGCAGGAAAGGCAGCAGGAGCAGAGACCGCCGCTACAGCCCCTGTGTAACCAACAGCCCTCCTCCCCAAGTTCCATAGCCTCCTCACCAAGACGCCCAAGAACACGGTGGGGGGGCCTCTGTCCACCCAGTCACTCCACCCCAGATGATCGCCCAAGCATCAGAAGGCTGGCCTTCAATAAGACTTAAAGTTTTAAAATGCAGTGTGTCCTTTTCCATCCCTCCTCCCCCACCCATCCCAGGCTACCTTGGCAATTATCCCCCTACCTCTGTAAGGAACTAATAAAGAATGCATGAATGTTAAAAAAAATGACTTTATTGCCTCTGCAAGCGGGAGGGGAGGGTGGGGTGGGGTGGTTGGTTTACAGGGAAGTAGAGTGAACCGGGTCGGGGGGGGGGGTTGGAGGGTTCATCAAGGAGAAACAAACAGAAGTTTCACACAGTAGCCTGGCCAGTCACAAAACTCGTTTTCAAAGCTTCTCTGATGCGCACCGCGCCCTGCTGTGCTCCTCTAACCGCCCTGGTGTCTGGCTGCGCGTAATCAGCGGCCAGGCAAGTTGCCTCAACCTCCCACCCCGCCATAAAGGTCTCCCCCTTACTCTCACAGATATTGTGGAGAGCACAGCAAGTAGCAATAACAATGGGGATATTCTTTTCGCTGAGGTCTGAGCGAGTCAGTAAGCTGCGCCAGCGCGCTTTTAAACGTCCAAATGCACATTCCACCACCATTCGGCACTTCCTCAGCCTGTAGTTGAACAGGTCCTGACTCCTGTCCAGGCTGCCTGTGTACGGCTTCATGAGCCATGGCATTAAGGGGTAGGCTGGGTCCCCAAGGATCATGATAGGCATTTCAACATCCCCAATGGTCACTTTCTGGTCCGGGAAGAAAGTCCCTTCCTCCAGCTTTCAAAACAGAGCAGAGTTCCTGAAGACGCGAGCATCATGTACCTTTCCCGGCCATCCCACGTTGATGTTGGTGAAACGTCCCTTGTGATCCACCAGGGCTTGCAGCAACATTGAAAAGTACCCCTTGCGGTTTACGTAGTCGGTGGCTTGGTGCTCCGGTGACAAGATAGGGATATGGGTTCCGTCTATGGCCCCGCCACAGTTTGGGAATCCCATTTCAGCAAAACCATCCACTATTGACTGCACGTTGCCCAGAGTCACTACCCTTGCTATCACCAGGTCTTTCATTGCCCTGGCAAATTGGATCACAGCAGTCCCCACCGTAGATTTGCCCACTCCAAATTGATTCCCGACTGACCGGTAGCTGTCTGGCGTTGCAAGCTTCCACAGGGCTATCACCACTCGCTTCTCAACTGTGAGGGCGGCTCTCATCCTGGTATCCTGGCGTTTCAGGGCAGGGGAAAGCAAGTCACAAAGTTCCATGAAAGTGCCCTTACGCATGCGAAAGTTTCGCAGCCACTGGGAATCGTCCCATACCTGCAGCACGATGCGGTCCCACCAGTCTGTGCTTGTTTCCTGGGCCCAGAATCGGCGTTCCACGGCATGAACCTGCCCCAGTGACACCATGATTTCCACATTGCTGGGGCCTGTGCCTTGTGAGAGGTCTATGTCCATGTCAATTTCCTCATCACTCTCGTCGCCGCGCTGCAATCGCCTCCTCGCCTGGTCCGGGTTTCGCCTTGGCATGTCCTGGCTCTGCATAGACTCCAGGACAATGCGCGTGGTGTTCATAGTGCTCATAATTGCCGCGGTGATCTGAGCGGGCTCCATGATCCCAGTGCTAGCTATGGCGCCTGGTCAGAAAAAAGGCGCGAAAGTAGTATCTGATGGACCAGGAGAAGGAGGGAGGGCGGGAGGGAGGGAGGGCCGAGTGACGACATGGCGTACAGGTACAGGAACAGGGAGAAACACAAACAACTGTCACACAGAATGGTCCCCCCAAAGATTAAACTGAAAACCCTGGGCTTAGCAGGCCATTGATTTCACGGAGGAAGGGGAAGCAAATGAATACAGAACAAATCTATTTTTTACATCTTAAGCTGGCAGCCAACGGTGCAGCATGAGTGATAGCCTCTCCAGTATGACGATGACGGATACCAATCATAAAATACCATCATCTGCCAAAAGGCAAGGGGCTGCTGCTGTGTAGCAATGCAGCCCCACGTCTGCCAGCCCCACGTCCGCCAGCATCGCCCTCGTCTGCTAAGCACCCAGAAGAGGCCAATACTGGGCAAATGGCAGAAAATAGTATATTACGACTGGTAGCCATCATCATCGAAACAGTAGCATGTCTGCCCAGGTGGCCATGATTGACAGCCACACCAATACGATGACGACGGGTACCAGTCATAATATACCATCGCCTGGCAAGGGGCTGGTGCAATGCAGCCCTACGTCTGCCAGCCCCACAGCTATCAGTCATGCTACACCGTCTACCGCCAAAAGGCAGTTAGCAGCTGCTGCTGTGTAGCAATGCAGTCCTACGTCTGCCAGCACCCAGAGGACATATGGTGACGGTGAGCTCAGCTGAGCTGAGCGGGCTCCATGCTTGCCGTGGTTTGTTGTCTGCACAGATAACCCAGGTAAAAAGGCGCGAATCTATTGTCTGCGTTGCTGTGACGAGGGGGGAGGGGCCTGACGACATGTACCCAGAACCGCCCGCGACACTGTTTTGCATCATCCGGGCATTGGAATCTCAACCCAGAATTCAAAGAAAAGGCGCGAACCGCTTCTCGGCTCTCTGAGCTGTGGCGCAAACGTAGTATCTGACGGACTAGGGGAAGGAGGGAGGGCGGGCTGAGTGACGACATGGCGTACAGGTACAGGGAATTAAAATCAAGAATGGTGGCTGTGCATCAGGGAGAAACACAAACAACTGTCACACAGAATGTTCCCCCCAAAGATTAAACTGAAAACCCTGGGCTTAGCAGGCCGTTGATTTGATGGAGGGAGGGGGAAGCAAATGAATACAGAGCAAATCTATTTTTTACATCTTAAGACGATGGTGCAGCGTGACTGATAGCCCTCGGCATCTTTCTGGGTGCTTGGCAGCAAATACGAGGCGGCGTATGACGATGGTCTTCAGGCCTATTGCACAATCGGCTGCTCGGGGAAGACTCTGCTAACGTGCGATGACCCGACTTGTAATAGGACGGCTAATAGTCGTAATACACCATTTACTGCCAAAAGGCAAGCCCCACGGCTGCCAGCACCCAGATCGCCGATGAAGGCTACCAGTCTACTGCACCGTCTACCGCCAAAAGGCAGTTAGCAGCTCCTGCTGTGTAGCAATGCAGTCCCACGTCTGCCGGCACCCAGAGGACATATGGTGACGGTGAGCTCAGCTGAGCGGGCTCCATGTTGTCTGCACAGGTAACCCAGGTAACCCAGGTAAAGAGGCGCGAATCTATTGTCTGCCGTTGCTGTGACGGGGGAGGGAGGGGCCTGACGACATGTACCCAGTACCGCCCGCGACACTGTTTTGCATCATCCGGGCATTGGGATCTCAACCCAGAATTCAAAGGGGCGGCGGAGACTGCGGGAACTGTGGGATAGCTGTGGGATAGCTACCCATAGTGCAATGCTCCGGAAGTCGACGCTAGCCTTGTACTGTGGATGCGGTCCGCCGACTAGAGCACATAGATCATTTTATTGTGTGGACACACACAATCGGCTGTATACAACCGATTTCAATAAAACCGGCTTCTATAAATTCGAACTAATTTCGTAGTGTAGACGTACCCTAACAAATTTATTAGAGCATAAGCTTTCGTGAGCTACAGCCCACTTCATCAGATATAGCAGTATCTGAATTGGCATCTGTCCACTTCAGGGATAGTCCTTCAGTACACATTCTCTGGAATTCTTAATCAGGATCAGTGTGCTTACAGTACATTTGGTACAGTCAAAATACATGTATGGAAGGAGGTGAGGATTGGACAGTTTCAGCTTTGTTATCTATATCAGACAAACTAAGAGAAGACAGAGTCACATTCATCCCCATCGTGCTATCTTGGACAGACTGCAGATAAAGTATTACATACACAAAGTGAAGGAAACAGGTGAATAAAATGGGTTAAAAGGAAAAAATAGGAGGGAGCCATGGTCAAAACAAAAAGAGCTCAATGAACACTACTAGAAGGGCAGTTCCAGTGCTGTGAAAAGGTGGAAGTCAGACTGGAAGTGATCCAAGTACAGTAGGTTATTTTGGGAGAAGTGGCTGGATAAAAATTACTGATGTGCTTCAGAGCCCACCTATACTGAAGGTTCTACAAAGACGGTGTATCAGGAAATGCAGTACCGTACATCTATTTCTGATTTTTGGACAACAGGGTTAAATCCATCTCAGTTGGAAGTACACTGAAATCAGTAGTGCTGGTCCAAGGATGAATTGACACCAAGGAGTTTCTGGGCTTACCCCTGAATTCCACGAATAATGTTACATCAGTATTGGATTTCACCTGCCAGCACTAGTCTCACCCTCTTTACTACCACCTTTTAGGATACCAGATAAATCACCAGAGACCAGAGAGTACTGAACTGTCAGGGCTCAGCCCTGCTGGGTGTAACATATACAAAGACCAGCTTCCAGTGGAGACAAGTTTAATACAGAGCCCATGGCTAGAAGGAGGTTCCATTTTGTCTAACTTAGGATGGCTGCGGTCAACACACCACGGTGAATCTCAGTATAAAATTTCAGCTAAACAGTTAGTGAGTCTAGCCACCATGTGTGATGCCTTAATAATTGCTGTTTAACTCTAGACACCAGTTGGCAGATAAGACCTGGCATAACTCCAACACTGGTTTTAACTGACCTCTGGTTAGTGCTCACTCAAGCTGTAGTATTGCAAAGCCTCCTTACGTGAGACGTTCCCCTGGTGTTATCCGGATTGGTGATCTGCTAGGTCACTCCAAACCTTGACTCTGGGGGCCAGCCTGACCCTGCTCTGCTGTGAGAACCCCCACTCCTGGGCTGTTCACATACAGCCTCTGGCATGTAAACTGCTCCTTGGATTGTGCAACCAAATGACACTAGCCAATATCTCCGGTCCCAGACACAATCCTAGAAACCTTCGTCTTGCAGTGTCCAGTTATGCCCACTGGATGCTGCAAGCTTATGAGAGTTTGTCAATTTAACAAAGAAATTGATATGTACCAGGCTTTTATCCCAAGGGGACTCTCTGACATGCTTCAAACCAAATGCACTGCTTCAGGTAGAATAAACAGATTTATTAACTACAAAGATAAATTTTAAGTGATTACAAGTCAAAGCATAAGTCGGATTTGGTCAAATGAAATAAAGGCAAAACGCATTCTAAGCTGATCTCAACACTTTCAGTGTTTCAGTGTTGAAAACTTAGATGCTTCTCACCACAGGCTGGCTGGTTGCCCTTCAGCCAGGCTTGCCCCTTTGATCAGCGCTTCAGTCGCTTGGTGGTGATGTCTGTAGATGGAGGTGGAAGAGAAGAAGAGCATGGCATACGTCTCTCCCTTTTATCATGTTCTTTCTTCCCTCTTGGCTCTGCCCCCCACCACCCTTGAGAGTCAGGTGAGCATTACCTCATCGCAGTCCCAAACTGACCAAGGAAAGGGCGGTGACTCACTTGAGAGTGCAACAGATCCTTTCTTGCTACCTAGGCCAGTGTCCTTTGTTCCTGTGAGGCTGGGCTGGGTTTGTCCCATACGTGCCCTGATGAGGTATGAACTGCCCCTCTGCTCTTGGAGAGTTTTTGTCTGGGCTTGTTTTAAGCTACGAGGACACATTTTCAGTCTCATAACTACATACATAACCTATAACAATAATTACTATAATATTACAACAATGCTCAGTGCATCATGAGCCTTCCAAAGACACCCGACATGACAAACTTTGCATACCACAGTATCATATTATAAGGATGAACATGGGGGTGCAGGGTGTTCCCTCAAGGTACAGAACGTCAATGTATTCAAGAATTTGAGATATCTGGGTGTGCATGCAGTACAGAGTACATTTTTAAATGTAAAAAAGAATTTTAATTTGCTGCAATTACACTGGCCCGTTTAAATGAACTATAATGGCCCTCCCCTATCCTCCCCTGACGACATTAAGCTAGGCAATCTAAGCCCTCATTATTTCACTGATCACTGGTAAGAATTCTTTGCCTCCTCTGGCTGTCCATCCACTGTGGCCCCCACACTGGGATCAGTGGACAAGTCCCTTGAAAGGAGAGTTGAACGTTCTTGAAGGCTGAATCTTAATTTGATACGTGGAGGAGTCTCTGCAAGTGTTTTGGGTATAGAAAGGTATGTGATGGGGGAGGGGGGTATTTAGAGAAATATGCTGAAGGGAAAGTTGAAGGACAAAATGATCACAGAGCAGTCTCACCCAGAGAGTCCTTGGATTAACAGGATATGGAGAGTCAGGGCAGAAAGAAGGTTGAAAACATTATTTAAATTAACTGTTCAAAATTCTGTTTCCTACTGTTGTAAACGTGGCTATAGTGACAACACAGGAAGCAGATCTGTGGAGGAAGAAGATGAGACTCTGAAAAGGACACCTGCCCATTTACTTAGGGCAGAATTGCCCCATACATGAGAATAACCTCCATAAGCTATAGGAAACTGAGTTTGTACTTCCAGTTTTCACCTACTCATATGCCAGGGCAAGGAGAGGGCAGGACTGTCCTCCCTGAGAGTCTGGAATGGGGCTCAGTCCTTTAATCGACACATTTTATGAATGGTAGCAAGGAGGCTCAGTACCTGTGCACTGCCTCCTAGAGCTCGTGCAGGAGCCATGCCACTAGTGGCCCTTACTATTGCTAAACATCCACTCAGAAGTGGTGCCTCACATCGCACTGGGGAACGCCTAGTTTGCAATTACTAATTATATACGGTTTAATAGTTTATAAAGTTATATTGACTATAGCACCACCAATTTGTATGGTACTACCTAGAAAAGGTTCTACCCCCTGGAGTCTAGCATTTACCCAAACAAAACTACAGATCATCAGACCCTTAGATTATAAAATACTTGAAGTAGAAAACTGGTCGCCTTACTTTTATAGCACTGTTCAGACTTCTTAGTTTATACAGTGTTGTAAGAATCCTTCTATTTTATGAGGCACCTTGCAAAGCTTTTTAGCCCTCAAATACAGAGGAGAACCACTTCAAGAGACAGAAATGAAAGTTCCTTCCAGGCATCTTGTAAAGAGAGCATGGAGTCATGAAGCCCTTTCAACACAGTTGAGCAGTGAACACCCTGAACTCGATGTGGTGGTGTAATTTTTGATAGTTATTTCTCTCAAGCTGGAAGAAAACAATAGTCACTGAAAATGTGCAGATGGTAAACAATGAAGAGGACAGGTCACTGATACAGAATGATCTGGATTGCTTGGTAAACTGGGTGCAAGCAAACAGTGTTTTTAATATGGCTAAATATAAATGTGTACATCTAGAAACGGGTGGGGGGGGGGGGAAGTGAGCCAAAAACTTACAGAATGGGGAATTCTATCCTGGGAAGCAGTGATTGTCCACCATAACCTCCAAATCATTTTTCAGTCAGCTGAACATGAGTTCCCACTGTGATGCTGTGGCCAAAAGAGCTAATACAATCCTGGGATGCACAAACAGGGGAACCTCAAGTAGGAGTAGAGAGGTTATTTTATCTCTATAGCTGGCAACAGTGCAACCACTCCTGGAATACGGTGTCCAGTTCTGATGCCCGCGATTCAAGGATATTGATACACTGGAGAGGGTTCAGAGACTTGATTAGAGACTATAAGAATCTACATGGGGAATAAATATTTAATAGAGGGCTCCTCAATCTATCAGAGAAAGGTAGAACATGATCCAATGGCTAGAACAGGGGTCGGCAACCTTTCAGAAGTGGTGTGCCAAGTCTTCATTTATTCACTCTAATTTAAGGTTTCGCGTGCCAGTAATACATTTTAACTATTTTAGAAGGTCTCTTTCTAGAAGTCTATAATATATAACTAAACTACTGTTGTATGTAAAGTAAATAAGGTTTTTAAAATGTTTAAGAAGCTTCATTTAAAATTAAATTAAGAAGCAGAGCCCCCCGGACCGGTGGCAAGGACCCAGGCAGCGTGAGTGCCACTGAAAATCAGCTCGCGTGCCGCCTTTGGCACACTTGCCATAGGTTGCCTAGCCCTGGGCTAGAAGTTGAAGATCGATAAATACAGACTGGAAATAAGGCATACCTTTTAACGGCTGGAGCAGTTAACCACTGGAACAACTTACTAAGGATTGTGGTGGATTCTCCATCACTGATGATTTTAAAATCACAATTGGATGTTTTTCTAAAAGATCTGCACTAGAAATTATTTTGGGGAAGTTCTATGGTCTGTATTATACAGGAGGTCAGATTAGAGGATTACAGTGGTCCATTCTGGCCTTGGAAATATATCAATCTATGAAAGCTGTAACCAAGGTCTGGTTTACCTAAAACTTCAGTCAATCTAGCTATATTGCTTAGGGGGTGTGAAAAATTCACACCCAAGAGACATAGTTAAGCCAACCATAGTCATGGTGCAGACACTGCTAGGTTGATGGAAAAAATTCTTCCATCAACCTAGCTACCACTTCTCAAGAGGTACTTGAGGGTATTCATTACTACTGCAATGGAAGGGGTTTTCCCATCGCTGTAGTAAATGTCTACACTACAGTAACACAGCAGCACAGCTGCGCCACTGCAGCATTTGTAGTGTAGACACAACCCAAGACTCAAAACTTACTCACCAACACTGCAGATTGAGCTGTAATACAATTAATACACAGCTATAAACACAATTAAGTCTTGTGATAATCAGACAGCCCAACTGTACGTATACACTGGGTACAATATGGCTTAGACTAGAGAAGCGGTTCTTCAGAGAGTAGCTTAAGGCAGTGTCCTGAGCACAGGTTAAAAAGGCAACTGGAATCTGAAAGATTGAGTGAGCACCGCCGACATTTACCACACAAAGGTCAGCCAGTTGCTAGAGCTAGCACTGCCTGGCACGGCTCGGCTTCTGCTACACTTAAGAGAAACGCTGTAGAGAGGATTAAAATAATAGCCTAACATTTTGCTCCAATCAAAACAAATGATCCTTCATTAGACTGTTCAACCAATGGGAAATAAGCCCTGAACGGTAGAGAATAATGTAACGTTTAGTTTAAATGCACAAAAAGACGAATGCCACAGTGCGCGAGTTCTCTCAGCTGACCGTGCAGCAACAGCTAGTTCCCCTCGAAAGTGTGCCAACACCAATAATGCTGGTGCACCAAAAAGGAATTTCATCTAGTTTAGATTCATTTTTCCTATTTGAACTGGTTGCCGGGACAGAGCCAATACTGGCCAAACGGCAGGTGTACCAAAGAAGAGGGTTTTACTTTTGAGCTAAAAGAGAATTTCGTTTCATGCTAATTGAAAGACTCATTGCATATTACCACATTTTTGCTTGCTTAAGGTTCTGCAAGCCAGTCAACCCTAAGAAGCTGAAAGACGCTACATCATATAATACTATTTAGTTTTATCATAAAACTTTACAGCACACTAGGAAATGTACTGTAGCACTGAGACACTTTGGGAGTTCACCCTGACCAGTAAGAGGTTTTGTCCCACCTGCCCTCTAACTCTGGATGCCTCTGGGCTGCACAGCTTTGGCACAGAATCCTTACACAAGCAGCCCGCTCACAGCACAATGGTTTCACCCCTGCTTCCACCAGACCAGCTACTCCTTGCAGGGTGACCCCAACACCTCCTCTGGTCCCAATTCTCCCCAAAACTGTCTCCCATGCAGCGTCCAGTCCCTCTGACCTCTGAGTGCTCAGTAACACCAATTTCACTACCTCCAAAAAGCCAGTACACACACCAACCTGTTAACTCAGCTGGAGTTCTACACTCCACCCCAATACACAGCACTGAGATGATTTGCAGTAAAACTAAGAATAGGTTTATTAAAAAAATCTCTCTTAAATTTGTTTGTTAAAGTGCAAGAGATATGAAAGGATTATAAACAAAATAATAGTATTTCTAGTGTCTAAAACTTAACTTTAGCAAGATACATCTTTGCCTAATCTAGTTTCTTATTCACATCAAGGGGTCAGCATTCTCCAGCTGGATTAGCAGGAGAACCCATCTTTCACAGGTCAAAGAACGTAGCATTTTGCTTCTCTCACTTGGTAGATCCCCCAAAAGTCTTTCAAGCAGATCTTTATATCCCCAAAGTTTTTGTCTTCAAAGTCAGAAAACCCTCCTGGAGGCTCAGCTTCCCATATCCACTAGGGAGCAGATACCACATTACTTTTGCAGTCTCCTGTGGCTTACAGTGCAAATGATCTTCCTGCAATCTCACAAACAAGTGAACAGCCCATTGTTCCAGTCCTGGTCACACCTGGCTCTGTTTGCAATTGAGACAGAGGTTTTTGCCCTTCTCCTTTGTCTGTTTACAGTCTCCAAAACACAGTATTAGAGCATTCATAATTTCACACACAATGTTATTACATACATTTCCCAGTGATATCAACAACCAATGTGTTATTAGTTTTCAAATGATATATTACAAGACAACTTTTAAATGAATATCATGGCAACAGTGTGAGGTGCATTGAGCTGGTCAGGCCAGCTGAGATTTACTGTTAAATACCAGAGAGCCCTTTGCTACCTGGCACTGGGGTGCTCTTACAGTCACAAGTACATTCTGTAAAATTAATTAGGTTTTAATATTGCAACTTAAACCATAGCACAAATGCATATTTTACCAATACAAGTGTGCCATTCCCACAAAAGCGTGCTAAAACCAATAATGCTGGTGCACCAAAAAGGAATTATCCGATGTGTATTACACAGAAAGAAAAGCAGCCAAGAATTTCCAAAATGAATTCTAAATTTGTTAGGGTCTTGTTCAATAGCTAGGCGATTACTAGAATATTTTTTAATTTACCAGTTATGAGCCAAAAATTAGTAAATCCCAAGCTTTCAATAGATGTTTAGCATAGCCCTAGGGGGGTCTGGGGCCCAGGATATAGAAACTCTGGGCCTATCTGCCAGGGGGTACTCCCACCCGGATCCACCCAAGGCCCCACCCCACCTCTTCCCCACCAGTTCTGCCCCCTCCCCCTCACACATTGCACCCTCGCTCCTCCCCCCAGCACCTCCAGACACTGCAAAACAATTGATTAGCAGTAGGTGCTGGGAGTCAGGGAGGGGGAGGCGCTGATCGGCAGGGCGGACAGGAAGCACTGGGGAGAGGAGGAGGTTGGGGGGGCTCCTCCTCACCCCCACCCCTGCTCTCCTACCCCCTGCCTCCTCCTCACAAAGCATTGGGCCCCTCAAAGCGCAGGGCCCGGAGCGGTAGCCCCAATTTGCCATACCCTAGGGATGGCTCTGTCTGGAAGGGACCTCAAGAGCTTATCTAATCCAGCCCCTTGCGCTGAGGCAGGGCCAAGTAAACCGTTCTACACCATCCCTGACAGGTGTTTGTCCAAGCTGTTCTTTAAAACCTCCAATGAGGAGGATTCAACAGCCTCCCTTCATAACCTATTCCAGTGCTTAACTACCTTTATAATTACACAATTTTTCCTAATAGCTAATCTAAACCTCCCTTATCGCAGATTAAGCCTTAGTTCTTGTTCTACCTTCAGTGGACATGAACAATCAATCACTGTCCTCTTTATAACATATTTGAAAACTTATCAAGTCCCCCCTCAGCCTTCTTTTCTTGAGACTAAACATGCCCAGGTGGGTTTATTTGTTTTTCAAACTTTCCTCATATGTCAGGTTTTCTAAACCTTTTACCATCTCTTCTGGGCTCTCTCTACTTTGTCCACATCTTTCTTGATGTCTGGCGCCCCAAACTGGACACAGTACGCCAGCTGAGACCTCACCAATGCCTAACAGAGGGGGACCATTACCTCCCATAACTTACATACAACACTCCTGAATTATATTAACCTTTTTTGCAACTGCATCATCATTGTTGGCTCATGTTCAGTTTCTGATCCACTATAGGTCCCAGATCCTTTTCTGCAGAACTACTACCTTGACAGTTATTCCCCATTTTGTAGTTGTGCATTTGATTTTTCCTTCCTATGTATAGTGCTTTGCGCTTGTCTTTATTGAATTTCATCTTGTTGATTTCAGACCAATTCTCTTAATTTGTCAAGGTCATTTTGAAGTCTGATCCTGTCCTTCAAAGACCAGCTCCTCAGAGCTTAGTGTCATTTCCAACTGTTATAACCATAATCTCCGCTCCATTATTCAAGTCATTAATGAAAATACTGACCAGTACCAGACCCAGGACAGACCCCCAGGGGAGCCCACTAGGTAAGTCCTATTAATAGACTACTCTGAATAGGATTCTTCAAAGAGTTATGTGCCCACTTTACAGTAATTTCATCTAGATCACATTTCCCCAGATTGCTTATGAGAACGTCATGTAGGAATATATCAAAAGCCAATTAAAAGGCAGATATATCACATCTACTGCTTTCTCTCATCCACTAGACCAGCGTACTGTGGTTTAAAAATGGAAAGATTTGTTATATTATGAGTCATCTACATCAATTTATCCAAAGGCAATTAAAGCTACGATTTTATGGTCAACATTACACATACCTTGAAGGTAAAATCCATTACACCATTGTACGCACAGCTGGCAACTTTTTAACTCTAAGGACTTGTCTACACTTAAACTGCTACAGTGGCCCAGCTGCACCTGTGCCGCTGTGGTGTGTCGGCATAGACACTATGCCAATGGGAGAGGTTCTCCAGTTGGGGGAGGTGGATTACTTATGCCAAGAGGTAGTAGCTAGGTCAACAGAAGAATTCTTCCATCGAATTAACTCTGTCTACATCGAGGGATAGGCCAGTGTAGCTATGTCTCTTAAGGGTGTGGATTTTTCACACCCCTGAGAGATGTAGCTATGCCCATGTAAGTTCCCACTGTTGACTAACCCTGAATCTTTTTCAGGGATCTCTGACTGCTATAAAATTGTGGCCTGGGATTGGAACTTTTCAAAATCTGGTTAGCCATGTTTAATTCCTTGTGCTCAATGTTGGCACCAGGGGGCACTACTACCCCTGAAATGGATCTTTAATGGCTCCCATTGGAGCAGATTACTGTCATACCAATGAAAAAGGTCCACAATAATTATCTTGCATGCGCAGCAGTTTATTGAGAAGGAATTACACAAGTGGTAAAGGGTTACATTATGCACATAACTCCTCTGTTAAACATTAAGAACTATATGTTAAGAGCTATACATTCCTCTTAGCGAGCCTCTCTTTCACAAACATGCACAAACAGGCCCTGCGCTAGCTTCACGCAATCCCTGCTACGCAAACAGAGAAGGTGGTCACCAATTCTATGGACGGCTTCTTCTCTCCAGGTCTGGTCTCCTCAGCCCTCTGGTCTGTCTTGGATTCCCTGGAGGCAAGGCCTTGGCTGCCTGGAAAACCCTCTGGTCACAATCCTACTCAAGCCCATGGAGCAGAGTTTTGACTACTCTGTCTAGCAGTTTCTTCAAGCTGAAATTAAGGAACCCCCAACAGTAATTTAATTGGCTTGATTTTTATACTTTTTCCTCAAAGGATTCACATGTCTTAAAAGCATGCTCAATGGGAATGTGGTTATTAATTTTTACCTAATACTTTAGGAGGAGACTGCAGAGTGGTGTCAACTGAACATTACCCCACATTCACTCCCTGTTGAATCATTCACTTTAGCCCCCTGCGTGAGGTCTTTCTACAGGGTCAAGATGCCCCAGTCAGCCCGTGCTCCACTCAAGATGTTCTACACGTGTTATTTGCTTTCAAGCGGACATATTTGCTGACGCAAAGATCAGTATTCATCATACACGCAGCATGGAGCCAGTCAGTTTCACTTCTAGCATCTGCCTGATGCTAAGGAAAGGATTCTTCTCCCAGAATCCTCTTTCACAGTTCAGTCATGTCAAGCCATGTTCTCACCGTTCATTCAGTACGGTCACACCAGTATGGCACCATCTCAACACTCAATACTGTACTGTACACGATGTTCAAAAAATATACATACAAATGTATTTTGTAAGAGCAGAGTCTTACATTATTAATCCCTCACTACAGCTTGTGTTATTATAGCTTCACTGAGAAGTGGAGTTAGACCACCAGGTTTTTGTTGTTTTTTTAAAGAGATGTGTATTAAATAAATTCTACTGTGCTCAGTTTTTCAGGTGTGCAGTGGCTCACTTATAAAGGTTCAGTTCTTAGATCCATAAGACAAACAGGAACCAGCAATCAGCATACTCATTGAAAATTAAGATTTGTGTGGCATGGATTTAACACCGCAGACCATGAGTGCATGAAGTAAAGGAAAAAACTGACACACCCTATTTCAAAGACACTGTATTGTGCAGGAAAGCTTCCAGCATCACTGCACCATTACGCTTCCCACTGAGAGTAACTTTAGCACTGGCTGAAAATGAATATAGGGCTCAGGAAAGATGTAGGGGATTAGTAAAACTATGTAGCATTCCATTATATTTCTGGGGTACAAATAAACCTTAACTCAGACTAGACACACAGCTGAGAGATGCTTGGATGAGAGCCAAACCCTTTGTACAACAGACCTTTTTCTATAACCACCTTTATTAAGTTTATTTATTTTAAGTTAGAGAATAGCTTTTACTGAACTAACCAAAAGCATAGAGGATGTTGCTACTTAGAATCATGCTCTTCAGGCTACAGAAAACAAGCATTATAGAAACAGACACAGGCATGAATTCAGACCAAATTCAATTAAAATAAAAGGGTCAGAAGAGAATAGTTAAAATAAATCAAATACAGCTGTAGACTGACATGCCTCATCTTGACAGCTGCCAGAATTACTATGACAGGAGGCTTTACTGAAACCCTTTAAGGTGAAAAAACCTAGGTTGTTTTGATATAAAATAGCAGTTGCTCCTCAATGATTTTTAAATTTTCCTTGTTTTATAAAACAGATGCTCCAGGACGCTCTAGCATCCTTAAAGGCCCCAACAGAGCAACCTTCCTTCTGCTAAGGACTTGGATTCAGCTATTTGAAGAGTTTGTGCTGTTCAGTCAGTTGTCTAAACATTGTTGGGGATAAGGGGTCTTGTTCAAAGGCAGTGAAATATGACACCCCTACAAAGCAAATGAGCATGCTGCCCTCAGCACTCCCACACCCTGCCTGGTCAGCAGAGATCAAATCCCTGCACGGGATCAAGTGTTCCCTTCCCAATGGGTTTTGTGCTCCATTCCCTCTGATAAGTAATTCTTTCTGTCCAGGTCTGCAGTTAGACTAAAGGTTTGGACTAATGGAGAAGCCACCTAGCATTCTATTACATAGTTATTTTAACCCTACTGTTAAGATTTGTTTCAAAACCTACTATGAGGTATATCAATCCAACAATATTTATCTATAAAAGCACAAACTAGTCATAAAAATTCCTGCCATTTTCACCTTGTAGGTAGGTATTCTCAGTAAGCCCTCCAAACAAGATCTCAGAAAACTAAATAAAAAAATATTTTAAGAATATTCTTTGGAAACTGAAGGGAAATCCCATTTGGAAGAGAAGAGGAATAAGACTGAATTGTTAGGCAGATATAATCAATAGTAACATAAAAGCTACTGGGAACTGTTAGTCTTGAACCAACAAAACTACAGCAAAATGCAATACATTTATCTAACACCACACAGCACCACAGGAGCCAATAAAGATGATTTCCTCTCTAAGCAACACCAAGTTTGAATATTGTTCCTGCCAACATATTTACATCGACTTATATGCCAATGCCTCTGTCCTGTAATCGTCTGCTTTCACTGCTGCACTGAACTAGCTGAACTTTTTTCCCTCCCCCCTCTCCCCCCCAAGAAGGCTCTCATCTCAAATTGTTTTTTAAACCAGATTTGAGCGTTTAATTGGACAAACCAGATAAGGTGTCTTAAACCCATTTTAACTAAACCTAATTTTAATTGAATTTAACATTCAATTCAGTTTGCATGGCACTTTCTAGTTCAAATGACGTTACTGGTCTTATCAGACACTGACAAAGATTTCATATTAAAGACAAAATAGTCGTTACAAGAGCAGGGATTCCGAGAGTAAAAGCAAAGCCAATAATTCAACCATTGTTAGACTCTACAAAGTTTTACCCCTTCCAAAACAATTTTCAGGTCTACTGACATCAGGATCCTTTGCAAATTTCATCAGATTCTCTCCCCGAGGTTTGCAAATTGAAGATTCTGGCCTTTTACTCCACCTCACTGACTAAGCAATAGTGTTTTTAATAGCTCATTTCACGTGGACTCGGCTATGGATGCTGAGAAAAATCTTCCAGCGTCAACTCTGGAAAAAGAAGCATTTTGCATCTGCACCAAATTTGCTATTTGACAGTGTGAAGAAGGCGGCAGAAGTTTCTTCTCAACAGACCATGATTAATTTCAGGTCTGATGTAAACAGAAGAGCGCAGGGGAATGAGTTAGCACATGAAATGGGAAAAAAAAAAATCAAACATGGGACAGGAGGATCAGTGACAGGATACAACCTTGTCCCTGGATTTGAAGAAGGTATTACAAAAAGATGTGCATTACCTGGAAGTGTTCTCTATGTAGGAAGATATTAAATCCTCTGTACCCCCTACACATCCAGAGTTTGTCCAGGGAAGTTAGAACATTTGCAGACAGTATACTGCTCTCGACTGACTTTCTGAAGCCCTATTCCAAGACTAATGATCAGGAGGAGCAGACTTACTGTTTTCATTCTTCAATACAAAATTACTTTTGCTTACATTGTAGGTATTGTGGAACTAATTTGGAAGTGTGACTCTACAATTGACAGTAGACATATAGATCCCTTCTCCCTCCTCACACACGTATCAGGTTTAAATGCCCACTTATGAAACCCCCCCACACACACACAAGCAGTCACATATTCCATGGCAAAACCACAGAACCCTGAGACATTCCACGGTTGGAAATTCTGTGACATCTTCAACTAGAGTAACAAATTAAGATTTTACTGAATATCAAATTGAATAGTACAATCAGAATATACCCTCAGTTGAATTCAGTTTTCTGTTACTCCATTTTTTAATTTTCAATGTGCTGCACAATTTGTACTGAAGACCAGGGCCAGCTCCAGGGTTTTGGCTGCCCCACGCAGCCAAAACACCCCCAAAAAAAAAAAAGCCGTGATCGCGATCTGCGGCGGCAATTCGGCGGGAGGTCCTTTGCTCCCAGCGGGAGTGAGGGACCGTCCGCCGAATTGCCGCCGAATACCTGGACATGCTGCCCCTCTCAGGAGCAGCTGCCCCAAGCACCTGCTTGAGAAGCTGGTGCCTGGAGCCGGCCCTGCTGAAGACAAATCGATGAAGTATAAAAATCAGGGGAAATCTGAAGGTTTTGGAAGCAGAGAAGACAGTTGGGACTTTTGGCACCTGAGAAGATGATTAGCAACATGATCAGCAGTGAAAGTTGCATTTTTAACTGCCATAATTAGGTTTCAAAACAAACACTAATTGAGATAATAGGACAGTTCACACCTCAGAACTATTGTTCCTATCTTTCTGCCAACACTGCATTACATACACTGTTCGCATTTATGTTTTCTTCCCATCCATAAACGACTAGAAGCTTTTTGTTTTTTAAATAAATAAAGAAAGACTCATTCTAGAACACAACTCTACAATAAATTGCACAGCCACAGAATTTCAGAGTACGTAAATCCATGGCCACCAGCCTATACAAAACTTACAATTCCTGCTACGAGGGTAGAGCCAATTCCTGCAATTATTGCAGGTCAATGGATGTTTTATTAATGTTTTCAAATGGAAGCAGGATCAGCCCCTAAAAATCCAATATGACTGGTATGGAAAGTATTTTGTAAATGTTCCTGCGCGACAGGGAATTTAGAATTTTCTGTGACACAACTAATTAATCTCTAACATATAGTTTAAAGCATTATCACCCTGATAGTACCACTTACACCACACTCTGGATTTTTAAATTCTATTGTAGAAAAAAATCAGTATGACAAATTTTTATTAGATGCCTCACACTTTACCTTCTTTGGATAAATACTATGAGAGCAATATGTCGGGTGTAGTGAGTTTGTCAGATGTGCCAGAAGGTACTGTTACAGAACAATGAATCCTTTACCAGAGGGATTCTTAGGATCTCAGCAAAACCTAAACATTGCTGTCTTGAGAACCTTGAAGTGAAATTAACAATGAAAGGGAAATTGATTTCACTGAAAGAGCTGAAGGAAATGAAAAAGGAAGTTGCATAAAGACTTAAAAAGCAAATAAGATATTTAATTTTTTTAGCTTTTTCTAGTATTTTCACCTGTTAGAAATAATACACGGTTTAAGTCTATCAAAACTAAACAGTATCTCAACTCCTACATTTACTTCAAATTACTCTAGTCAGCTTGATACCTCCATCTCTTCCTTATTCTGTTTAAGCTAAATTAATTCTTCTACTCTTTTTAGTTTCTCCTTGTACACAAGATCTTTGTAGACCTGTTCTATTTCTGTTACAAGATGTCCTCAGAGATGAAGTGCTATTTAGTTCTCAACATCAATTTTAGTTCACTACATCACCTGAATCTACACAGAACAGCAGTTCTTTTAACCAGGGATCCTTATGACTCTGTTACATATCATTTAACATTTGTCCTTTTTACCTCAGAAATAATTCAAAGCATCAACATGTTTGCCTAAGTTGACATGGCAGACATCTGTTGACTTGTACACTCCAGTGTGCAATAGACCATAGTAATGCATTTTTCAAGCCTCTCCGCAAGTCTGGCTTAAATAGCACCAAGATTCTTCACTAACAAATACTAATAGTGTAGCGGGTTTAATTTTTTGAAGATTTCGTTGCCAGTACATCTTTAGGTTTAGTTTTAAGAAACTAATATCAAAGTATTGCCTTACCTTTCAGCCTCTTAATTGAGCTGCTAATTCCCTATGGCCTTCTTTGCACTTTGAGATGCTTTTGCTATCCCCAAAATACACCTGCAGCGAGTTATGGCTAGGATTTTTGTCCTTCAGCTTTATAATAATCTTCTTTGGCCACTGAAATGCATATGGAGTGATTTCAGAATATTTCTTCTCTTTGGTTTCTGACAATTAGTTGTGCTCAATTTGTCATTGTTGCTTGGAGAAGCGTGCTTTAAAGGTTTTGTAAGGAGAAAGAGCTTCTATTAGTTACACTGTCAGCCTTTAGAAGACAATTTCATCAATGCCCCTATTTTAGTTTTATCTTTAAATGCAACTTTATAACAACAAAAATAAGAAAACTACAGTACAGTTGCACTGCAGCATCTTTACAAAGTGAAACAGCTCATCTGTCATAATCTTCCGTGTATACACAGCCACCACTACCAGTCCACATCAAGGATCATAGCCACCAACCAAGGCCCGATTCTGCGATAAGCTCAGTGCAAGTGCACCACTATGCTGGCAGAGCCCCCACTGAAATCAATGGGACTGCTCACAGGGGTCTGCACATCCAGAATTACTGCAGTTCCACAAGTCAAGCAAGTTTTCGCCACTTGCTGTTCAGATAACAGCTTTGCAGTTTGTGCTGCTTGACACCAGTATAATAATCCCTCTTCTCAGGCACAGAATGACATCCATAGTCCCATTATGGAGACTCTCCATTTACCCACCCCCAGAACTTAATATCACATATAGCCAACACTGATAAAGTTAAGACTACTCCACTGAGCATGCTCAAGTAATCAGACATCCATTAGAGCAGGGGTGGGCAATTTTTTTGGCCCGAGGGCCACATCTGGGTATGGAAATCGTATGGCAGGCCACGAATGCGCACAAAATTAGGGGTTGGGGTGAAGGAAGGGGTGAGGGCTTCGGCTGGGGGTGCGGGTTCTGGGGTGGGGCTGGGGATGAGGGTGCAGGAGGATTGGAACTGAGGAATTTGGAGGGTGGGAGAGGGATCAGGGCTGGGGTAGGGGGTTGGGGCACAGGAGGAGATGAGGGGTGCAGGCTCTGGGCGGCGCTTACCTCAAGCAGCTCCCGGAAGCAGTGGCATGTCCTCCCTCTGGCTCCTATGCGGAGGCACAGCCAGGCAGCTCTGCGCGCTGCCCTGTCCGCAGGCGATGCCCCTGCAGCTCCCACTGGCTGTGGTTGCTGGCCAGTGGGAGCTGTGGGGGCAGTGTGCAGAGCACCCTGGCTGCCCCTACGCATAGGAGATGGGGGGGGACATGCTGCTGCTTCCGGGAGCCGCACGGAGCGGGACAAGCACCCAACCCCACTCCCCGGCTGGAGCATTGCTTTCCACAACAGGTTCTCAGACACTATGGTGACAGGGGCCTTATAAGAGGATTATATCAGATCTTCAGTGAAAGAATATTGTTTTCTTACCACTCGAGAAGCATATTCCAACACTATATAAAGTCAGTTAATGAAAACACGCAGCCCACCTACTCCCAACTGAGGTTGGGACCCTACAGTGAGCTCCATGTGGGAGATGTTCTGCTCAAAAAAACCCTATCCTGGGACCCTTTTTTGAGAAGTCTGTACATGCCCAAACTCAATCTTGGGAGAGCAAAGAGAAAATAAAAAGAATTCAGACATGAAAAATGGGACCAAGGAGGGGGGGGGGAAATGCTCATAGCAGAATAGGCTAGTGTTTCATTTAGTCAAGTATGTGGCCTACAGATGAGGAGGAGTGAAGACGGGGGGGGGGGGGGGGAAGAACAGGATGCTGTTGTACCTTGTAAACCTGAAAGAGCTAATTTCTCAGCAATAGAAATATGAGACGGGATCAACAAAAAAACCTGACAAAAAGAGAGGAAACTGAGGAAAAAGTAAATGAGCAAAAGAAACAAATGGAAAACCATGATGGAAACAGAATTTAGATTAGTGAGTTTCCTTTGTACAAACGCCTACGTGTGATGTAGGATGCTTTCCAAAGAACAACAACTCTTAATCTGAGAGGAAAAAAAAGGAAAAGTCAATATTAGCAAGCTAGTGCTATTTAGCCTGGAGTCAAATGGTTTCCTGTTGTTCCTCTTGGGCACTGCAGATTAATGGCTAAAGTGGATGTTTGTTAGCCACAGGCAGTTGCAGGTACATTAAAAACTTAAAATGATAACAGTCCAAAAGGCTGAGGGTTGTGTATTAATTAGGCTCCAAAAACTGGTTTTAAAATGGAGACAGCAAGTATCTGTTTACAATGACAATGCTATGGGATGAAAGCTTCGCAGAAGTAAATTAATCATGTATGTGCAACGCATGTTTTGCTTTGGCATTTGGCCAAAGGAAAGCTATCATAATTAAGGAGTTTAAAAGCAAAAACAAGAGAGAGACTATATATATATATATATATATATATATATATATATATATATATATATATATATATATATATATATATATATATATATATATATATATATAAGATTCTAATTTAAAAAAATCTAATTCACTATATTCGTTTTTGATAAGGATATCATACTACATAGCTGCAATAGCAAAAAATCTTATCAAAATATTTTCCCATTAAAATTTAGTATTTAAAAAACCTGTTTTTAATGTTCTTCTATCTAGCATCATTTCAGGAGACAAGAACCAAAAATCCTGCACATTTTACCTTCATGCTTTGTTCAAATACATTCATTCAATGAGATGTTTATTGAATAAGGTCTGGTGTTTGGATTTTAAGATGTTGCACTTTGGGCTGCAGTTGCATGAGAATTCTGGAAATCAGGCACTAGCACAAAGTGAAACTGACCTAAAAGCAAGTGTAAAACCAAGCGATTTTGACACTTTATTCCCACTGTCTACAATTAAAAGTGTAAACTTCATAAATTAGATGTTTTAAAAATTCATTATTAATCTTAGGTATTTAGTAACACAGGTCAGGAAGCTTTTTAAAAAGCAAACAATTTTCAACCTGACAATGTACCTAGGAATTACTTTGTGGAAGTTCTATGCCCTCTGTTATACAGGAGGTCAGATTAGATGATCACAATGGTCCCATTTGGTTTAGCATTGATGAATCTCTACAAGAAAAATTATTAGCCAGATAATCCACAATATTGGATCCTGACTACATTCTAGAATTAAATTTTAATGTTTTCTGAAAACTGGAATAGTTGTGCAGCCCTTTTGGTGCCTCATTCTATTTTTAAAATAGCATGCTACAACTCCAATCTCCATGTTTAATGTTGAAAGAATGACATAAGCCTATGTTTACATGTTAGTTTTCTAGATTCAGAAAGTCAAGACAAATAAAAAAAGTTACAATGGCCTCACATAATTCAGTGTAAATATACTTTAGGAACATGGATAATTACCAGTATATTGTTTTTAAACTCCTTTAATGTCAATACAAGGTATTCTTCACTTCTTGTCCCAAGCAGCTGTGCATGTGCTATTAAGCAGTTGCTAGGTTTCAGGTGACTACATTCAGTACTAGCCAAAATATTCTCTTTACAAAGAGTTCTTACAATCAATGACATTTATAAGAGCTTTGATATCCTAAAACGAGCCAAATCCTACAAAAGCTTATCACATATATGCAATTTTGGCTTCAGCAGGAGACAGGTCTTTGCAGAATCAAGCCTAACAATGGAACTCTCATATCAAAACAAATTAATAAGCCATCTAGTCTGTTAGCAGGGACAACAGCCAATACTCAATGCTTCAGATGAAAGCATTCCAACACCATAATGCATCTAATTATGTAATACCATTGGATACTCCGGCTCATTGACTCCAGCTGGTGGTGAGCTTGTGCCATGAAGTATTATAGCCTTTATTTTTTTTAGGCTAGACAGTAAGTGTAAATGCTATCCCTATTTATATAGATGCCTAATCCTTTTTAGTATTTACAACACTATATTCTACGGCAGCGTATTACTTTAGGTTAGTTACACATTGCATTAAAAATATGTTTGCCCATTTAAATTTTTTGCCTTTTTCATATTGAATGCCCCCCTCAGAACCTGTCAAATCACCACAAAGAGTTTCTTATGTTGTCCTTCTACATTAGGACCAGATTAATTCTCTCTGGGATTTATCTGAAAAGAGAAACCATTGAAGTGTTCGCTTCGCCACATAAAGCAATGCTTTCAGTAATTTATCTGCCAATCAATGCATTTATTGCCAATCATCAACATCCCCCTTAATATCTTCTTATAGGCTGCATTATGTGCTAAACAGATTACAACAGAACATAGTGTTTACTCCCATCTGTGATTCCAGGATGTTCATATGCCACATTCCTCCCCCCATATATTTTTCAAATGACTGCTCTCACCCTTCTCCCTTGTTGCATGAGAGCTCAGCTCATCACCACCTGAGCAGTCGGACAACCTCATAAAAGGAGCATCAGTTACTGGGCCAGGGAGAAGGAGAACTGGAATGAGATGTCACCAGACCAGATCTGACACTTATTGGCAAAAAACAAGAGAGATGAGGAGGATAAACACATTACCAAGGGCAAAGCCAACTAATGCCAAATTAATGTGTCCTCAGAGGAACAAAGACACCCACACCGAGTGGTCATGTTTGTTTTTTTAAATGTCTCAAGACAGCAGGATCCAGTGGTGACTAAAATACACTTTTTTAAGGAACAGCAAAGTGCACCTTAGTGGGATAAAAGCTGCAAAGGGTGGGGGAATGGATCCTTCCATCGGAGAGCTATCGGCCAATGATGTGATAACCAGTGATCTGAGAACACGGCATGATGCCCTTTTGCGCAATCCAGTCACTCCAAAAGGCAGACACGCTGCGTCTAGCGCATAATAAGTCTACCCCCTGCGGGCGGTCATACTCGGGTCTAATTCCCGGTGGCTGGGTTTAGTGCAGGGCTAAGGGGGAGGGGGGGGAGTGGCGGGAATCTGTGGCTTTTGATTTACAGGGGGTCAGACGAGAGGATCTAGTGCTGCCTTCTGGCATGAAGCCCCCACCCCCCAGCTCCCAGCCCCGCGCACCCGGCAGCCCCCAGCCACGCGCCCCCCCCTCCGAGACACGCACACACCCCCGGCGGACCCCCCCGCCCCCCCAGACACGCACACACCCCCGGCGGACCCCCCCCCCCAGACACGCACACACCCCCGGCGGACCCTCCCCCCCCAGACACGCACACACCCCCGGCGGACCCTCCCCCCCCAGACACGCACACACCCCCGGCGGACCCCCCCCCCAGACACGCACACACCCCCGGCGGACCCCCCCCCCAGACACGCACACACCACGGCTCAGCCCCGGCCGCTCCCGGGCAGGGCACACGCACGCAGACGCCCCCGCCCATCGGGTACCCACCTTGTCCCAGCTGAGCCGCTGCCCGACCGCCCTGTCCAGCTGCGCGTCCCCGGGGCTGCGGGCGAAGAGCAGGTTGGAGTTGACATCCCCGTCCCCCATGGCGGCGGATCGCACGAGCGGCGGACGCTGGGGAATCACCTGCCGGCGCCCAGCCCGGCCAAGGGCATCGCCGGGAAGGGGGGGCGCTGCTCGGGGCCTCAGCCGGGGACGAGGCGGCGATGGCGCAGGGACAGGGACCCGGACCCCGGCGCGAGCCAGGCTCACGCGGCGGGCACTGCGGAGCGGGGGGGTTGTGCGGGCGCGGGGACAGACCCCACCCAGTGCAGTCCGCGGCCCTCACGCGCCCTCCCGCCGCCAGGCTGCGTCGCCTCAGGGTAACGGTCCCTCCGCTGCGCGCTCCGCGAGCCGAGCACTACCACCACCAGCCGGAGCCCCGCCCCTTCGCCGGCCCCGCCCCCGCCCCCAACAGTCGCCGCAGCTGCGTTCCAGGCCACGCCCACCCAGAGCCAGCGGCACCATCCCGGCACGCGCGCTCCTGGCCCCGCGCCCCGCCCGCCTCCAACTCCGGACGGCGCTGCTGCGTGCCCATCCCTGTACTGCTCCTCTCGCGGTGCCTCACGGGAAACGTAGTTCTCCCTCCCTTCGTGGGTCGAGATGTGGGAGGAGAATCGGGAGAGTAAGGGACTCCAGTTCCCGGCAGTCCCTGCTCTCTCCCTCAGAGTTGGACGCCGCCAGTGTTTAGGCGGCTAGGGCTGACCCACTGTGGGTGTCCACCAAGTGTTCCCCTCTTGGTCAGAGACGATCTCACGCAGCCATGGCCCTCTCCGGCTCCCAGTGACGCCAATGGGAAACCCCACCTTGATGGCAGCAGGATGGGGCCTAGTGAATCATAGACTATCAGGGTTGGAAGGGACCTCAGGAGGTCCAACCCCCTGCTCAGAGTACGACCAATCCCAACTAAATCAAGTGCAGACACCAGCAATGATGTGCAGCCACCTCTGGGGCAGGGAGCAGCTGCTGAGCACTAGCCAAGAGTTTAGGACAGGAAGTGCAGGTCACAGAGCAGCTGAGTGGGCTCAGCGCTTGGCAGGCAGGATTCCAAGAGCCCATCCCACTTAAGAAGGAAAGCAGAAGGGTTTGCCGTAAGTAAAGCATAGTTGTTCTTCTCACAAGCATGCCTGCCCAGCAGGTGCCCTGAGCCTGGGTATCGAGGTGTGTGTCTGGGGGGGGATATAATAGAGGTCTAGGAAATCACAAATGGTGTTGAGAAAGTGAATAGGAAAGTTATTTACCCCTTGGCATAACACAAGAACCAGGGGTCAGCCAATGAAGTTAATAGGCAGCAGGTTTAAAACTAACATAAGGAAGTACTTCATACAATGCACAGTCCAAATGTGGAACTCATCAGGGGATGTTGTGAAAGCCATTAGAATAGTGAATAGTGGATCAGGTTCAAAAAAGAATTCGATAAATTTCTGGAGAATAGAGCCTTCAATGGCTATTAGCCAAAATAGTCAGGGATGTAACCCCACGCTGTGGGTGTTCCTAAACCTTCAACTGTCAGAAGCTGGGACTGGACAATGGGTTGGATCACTTGATAAATTGCCCTGTTCTGTTCATTACTTTTGGACCATCTGGCACCAGCAACTGTTGGAAGACAGGATACAGGACCATGGGTGTGACCCAGTAGGTCATTCTTATGTCCGGAAAAGCCACATCTATGAACAAAGAAAATCCTCTCCAGTTGCTTCATCATTCCTTCCTTTTATGTTGGCTCAGAACACTTAGGAGCCAGTTGCTAGCTACGGAAAATGAGCATTTATTGCCAGTTACACTGTCATCTGTTCTACTTGCAAATCCCTAGAACAGCTCTGTGATCCAAACAGACTGTTCTCAGCCGCCTCCCAGCAAGTCAGACACATGGTTCTGAATGTTGGAGATTGGCAATACGATAAACTTGTAGAGCTGAATCAAGCTATGAGGGGAAAATGTAACAGTAAAGTCCATTGTCCAATGGGACAATTAACTGAGAAAGGCCAAGGAAGCAACATCCCTAGAGACAAACATGAAGAGACTAATTGGTGTGAAAAGGTATATACAGCCTGCCTGGGTAGTTGGGAAAGTAAAGGTTAATTGACTGTCTGTCCCAGAGCAGAATATACAGCTGCCAACTCTCATTCACCAGGAATTGCCAAGGAGCAAAGCCACTGTAAAAAGAGTGTGTGTGACGTCTTGCTTTCTGTGGGTTTGGATCACTCTGGTACCAGGCACCCTATTGCTAGCTACTCCGATGAAAAGAGAGACTGGCCGGCTGAAAGGAGCCTTGTATGGATGTTCAGCACCTCTAAAGCTTCTCCTTCCACTTGGTGGCAAGTGGCTTGCATTTTCGCAATAGGAGGATGTGAGGTCTGGCCTTGTTGTCATGAAGCTAGGAGTGGCCATGGTGTGTAGTGTAATGACAGCTGCAAAGAGGTAGGTGACCATCGTTTAGGCCAAAAAAAGTTTTGTTTTAAAATGCAGAGAAAATAATATCTTTGAAACATGAAAGCTAACATATCATTTAAAATAATAAACTTCAGGATTTGCAAGTATATGATCTAGTGAACAAGCGCTTACTGCTGTTCCTCAGTCAATGGGAATTTTATCATGACTTCAGTGGGACTACAATTAGGCCAAAAGGTAGCAGTATCATATAACTAACCATTCTGAATAGTGATGCATCATTTTTTAAGTTTTTAAAATGTATTTTACTTTTCGATAAGTGTAATACATATTAACAACACAGTGATGCGGTCGTTAGTCAAAATTCAGTTGTACATGCAAAATCAGTTAGTGAAATCCAGGAAATCATTATTATGGGCTGGGTCCCTACATCATCTGGGGTAAATTGGGATAGCACCGTTGACTTTAATTAAGCTGCTCTGATTTACATTTACAGCTGAAAATCTGGTCCTGAATTTACTAGGTACTTTTTTTTTTATTCTGGCCAGTGTTTTCATTATAATCCCTCTGTATATTGTTTATTCCAGATTCTTTAAATCCTATTCAGTATTGGTCTCCCATAATGTTTCCATTTACTTCCCTTCCCATCTTCAGGTTTTCTTAGCAATCAAGATCATGCAAGATAAGCACAGTGGGTCTCTTGAGAGATTACATGCCAGCAGAGTCAGCAGTACTGTACATACCCATGCCCTTGTTCTGCAGTGCTCCTTTTGTCTCATCATTATTTATTTAACCTGCGTGCCCCGTGCTCATTCTGTGCCTCTCAGTTTACACGGTAATGATACTGTGGTAACACAGTTCCTTTCTTTGTCTCTCTAACAGTAATGTGTTTCCAGAAACCCAGTGCAACCTTAAACCCAGACTGTAATCGCATCTCAGCCAAATGACTAGCATGCTGCAGAGAGGACTGATGTCACTTGGTTTCTGAATGAAGCTTCCAATCTGATCTGGGGTCAGATCATCTGTGCTTTGTCTCAATGAACCAGCAAAGGCCTGGAGGGTGCATCACAAACAAAAGGAAGAGGCAGGGCTAGATGGACCATTGGTCTGACCCAGTGGCCATTCTTATGCTCTCTGGAGTGGGGACGGTGGGGGTGGGGAACAGTTCCCGCCCCCCCGAGGCTGTGGTAATTTGGTGGTCGTGTGGAACATGGGCATGGCTGAGGAGCTGGGGGAAGGGGGGAGCTGTCTCTGGGGATCAGGGTTTGATGGACCAGTCCCCCCAGGCTGTGATAACGTGGTGATTGTGTGGAACTTGGGCACGGCTGAGGAGCTGGGGGGGAGGAGGGATGAGGGAAGCTGTCTCTGGGGGTCGGGGTGTAATGGACCGGTCCCCCTCCCCAGGCTGTGATAACGTGGTGATTGTGAGGAACGTGGGCACGGCTGAGGAGCTGGGGGGGAGAGGAGGGGCTGTCTCTGGGGATCGGGGTGTGATGGACCGGTCCCCCCAGGCTGTGATAACGTGGTGATCGTGTGGAACGTGGGCACGGCCGAGGAGCTGTACCGCGTGGACAGCATGCACCCCGACCTCATCTACGACGTCAGCTGGAGCCACAACGGGAGCCTCTTCTGCTCCGCCTGCAAGGACAAGAGCGTGCGCATCGTGGATCCCCGCCGAGGGGTGGTCGTGGCGGTACGGACCCCTCTGGGGCTCCCCGGTGTGGGCTGCAGATGGTGGGACAGATCCACCCTGGACCCCGGACCCCCAGCTCCTACATGATGGCCCCGGGTTCTCCCCCGCCCTGGCAGCATTGCCTGGTGGTTCCCCTCCCCTCCTGTGCTCTGCAGACCCATTCTGTCCCCTGACTGAGTGTGGGGCCCAGAGGTGTTAGAAGCCTGATCTGGGGAGCGGGGAGTATTTAAAGGCACCAGCTGCTCCCATCAATGGGGCGTAAGTTTGTCACTGCCCCCTGGTGGTGGGGGTGAACCTGACTCCTTTACCCCAGTGGAGCTGAAGTTCCGGGGGGGGTGGCCCCAGGTCCCTTCTTGCCATGCAACAGTTGGTTTGGGGGTAGGGGGGAGTGTGTCAGTCCGTCCCTCACCCTGCTGTCCCCCTCCCTCCAGGAGAAGGAGCGCGCGCACGAGGGAGCGCGGCCCATGCGTGCCATCTTCCTGGCTGATGGCAAGATCTTCACCACAGGCTTCTGCCGCATGAGCGAGCGGCAGCTGGCGCTCTGGGACCCGGTGAGCTGGGGGCTTAATACATACAGGGGACAGCGGTGCCCAGGAGGGGAAAGCAGTGGATGTGGTGTTCCTTGACTTTAGCAAAGCTTTTGATAGGGTCTCCCACAGTATTCTTGCCGGCAAGTTAAAGAAGTATGGGCTGGATGAATGGACTATAAGGTGGATAGAAAGCTGGCTAGATAGTTGGACTCAACGGGTAGTGATCAATAGCTCCATGTCTAGTTGGCAGCCAGTATCAAGCGGAGTGCCCCAAGGGTCGGTCCTGGGGCCGGTTTTGTTCAATATCTTCATTAATGATCTGGAGGATGGTATGGATTGCACTCTCAGTAAGTTTGCAGACGACACTAAACTGGGAGGAGTGATAGATAAGCTGGAGGGTAGGGATAGGATACAGAGGGACCTAGACAAATTAGAGGATCGGGCCAAAAGAAACCTGATTAGGTTCAACAAGGACCAGTGCAGAGTCCTGCACTTAGGACAGAAGAATCCCATGCACTGCTACAGACTAGGCACTAGGGACTGAATGACTAGGCAGCAGTTCTGCAGAAAAGGACCTAGGGGTTACAGTGGACAAGAAGCTAGATATGAGTCGACAGTGTGCCCTTGTTCCCAAGAAGGCTAACGGCATTTTGGGCTGTATAAGTAGGGGCATTGCCAGCAGATCGAGGGATGTAATCATTCCCCTCTATTCGACATTGGTGAGGCCTCATCTGGAGTACTGTGTCCAGTTTTGGGCCCCACACTACAAGAAGGATGTGGAAAAATTGGAAAGAGTCCAGTGGAGAGCAACAAAAATGATTAGGGGTCTGGAGCACATGACTTAGGAGGAGCGGCTGAGGGAACTGGGATTGTTTAGTCTGCGGAAGAGAAGAATGAGGGGGGATTTGATAGCTGCTTTCAACTACCTGAAGGGGGGTTCCAAAGAGGATGGATCTAGACTGTTCTCGTGGTAGCAGATGACAGAACAAGGAGTAATGGTTTCAAATTGCAGTGGGGGAGGTTTAGGTTAGATATTAAGAGAAACTTTTTCACTAGGAGGGTGGTGAAGCACTGGAATGGGTTACTTAGGGAGGTGGTGGAATTCTCCTTCCTTAGAGGTTTTTAAGGTCAGGCTTGACAAAGCCCTGGCTGGGATGATTTAGTTGGGGTTGGACCTGCTTTGAGCAGGGAGTTGGACTAGATGACCTCCTGAGGTCCCTTCCAACCCTGATATTCTAAGAAATGTGAAGGACTCTATAGTAATGGGCAGAGGGATTAGGAAACAGTTTTAGAATTCTGCAGCTTAATTCTGATGGGCTATTGATGTCAGCCTAGCAAAGAACTAATCCTGCCCCCATACTGCAGCTAATGACAAAATACCTACTGACTTTGCTGAAAGCAGGATTGGGACCTAAATACACAGATCCACAGAATATATGAGGTCCTGTTTGAATCCACCAGTTAATATTCTGCCACCAGATTGCAAGGAAGGTTGGGATGATTTCCCGGCCTGTGAGTCAGTCGCATCTGCTTTCTAGATACTGGTAATCACCCTGCCAGAGAAGATGTCTCCTGACAGCTCATACCAATACGTCTCAGGAGAACTGGGGTTTTTTGCTTTTTGCTTAACACCGTGAGTTACATTCTGCTCTCGCGTAGAGACCTGCAACCCTGCCAGCAACAGAATGTGACCCTGACTCCTCAGGTTAAAGGAAGTTAGGATTCAGGATCTCCCTGCCTCCTAATCCTGTGCTCTAACCATTAGAGTAAATTGCATTTGATAGGTTAGTGTGACTGAGTATTTAATCTAGGCTTTAATCAGTGGCCGCATACGTGGACTAGAAGTATTTACAGGGAGCTAAATAGTGCAGTAGGCTAGTGTGCTAGCCTTTCACCTCTGGAGACCTGAAAGAAGACTTGGTTTAGGTCACAAATGAGTCACACTCTTACTATCAACGTAGTTCTTAATGGCCATTTTGTCCACATCACAAATACCACACAGTTCAGCATGAGGCCCAGTCTCTGCTGAAGAGGCCAAGGAGTGGAATGGCAGGGGGAGGGGTAATGTAGGTTATATGACTGAGGTGCATAGACATAGGTGGAGATTCAGAGTTGGTTGTTATAGATCATGGCACAATGATGTGGAAAGGTGACACAATACCTTTTTCCTTCCTGCTCCGTTTATCTTCTTCCCCTCACTCTTTGCACTGTGCCTTTTGTCAGACTGCCCCTGTGCACAGAGCAGTCTCCTTGGATTCATCGGACTAGAAATCTCTTTCCTTCTGCAAATTCCTCCTTAAAACCCATCTGGCCACGTAATCCCTCCCATCTCCTTGTCATCACCAATAACCTTCACACCCTCCCTCACCTGAATTGTTGCCCAATGTCTTCCCCTCTCCCAGGGCAATCAGATGGGGTGGAGAGGCAGAAGCCACTCCCTCCTGGGATTCCCCGCAATCCCCCACTTATGGGAAGTGTTCTGGGTTCCATAGCGAGGCTCCTCTTTTTGTCGCTGGAGGAGATGAGGTAAAGGAGAAAAGAAACCACCCAGGTGGTAAGAGATTCACATAGAGGAGTGTATGAGGGGGCAGAGCTGCACCGCTGGAATAGTGGCAATGCGTAATGGCTTGGAACCAAATACTTTCCCTCACTGCCCAAGTCAAGAGGGGCAAGAAAGGCCGCTGAGAAAGCACACTCAGCTTCAGCATAGCCACTCCATGCATCGACTCCCTGGGGAAGCCTGCTCCACTAAGTATCTTTGACAGCTTTAGATGCCAGAAGGAATGCACTGTCAGGCATTTCCAGCGTCACTGGTTTCCCAGTGCAGGCTATTGCATGGACAAGCTTCTGGCAATATTACGCACCGCAGGGCAGGGGAGACACCACTTACATACAGGCATAGAAAGCTTAGTTTTCATCATTATAATTTCCATCATGCATTTAGAAACACTTTGACAGCTCTGGTTGTGATGTGGCTTGACCAGATTAGTGCAAGATTGTGCCCTAGATTAGAGGGGGGTCAGAGGAAGGTGAGGAGAAGGACCAAGGGCCTGGAAAAACTCTCCTATGAAGACAGATTGAAAACACTGGGCTTGGTACCTTAAAAAGGAGACTACTATGAGTGGGCATGATAAAAGTCTATTAAACAATGAATGGCCTAGTGAAGGTAGATCAGGAACTCCTTTCCCCTATCTCCATAACACAAGGACAAGGGGACATTCAACGAAATTAAAAGATGGGAAATCTAAAGCTGATAAAAGGAAACACTTTTGCACACACTGTGTAATTAGACTCTGGAACTCCTTGGCACAGGAAGTCATTGAGGCCAAGAACTTAACAGGATTCAAAAAAGGATTGGACATTTATATGGATAACAAGAATAGCCAGAGTTATCTTGATTAATAATAATTTTTGGAGGGGATAGCAAACTTCACGATTCAGGGTTTAAAGCAATCTCTATTAGAGACCAAGACAAGGTCTAATATGGGTAGGGCCCTACCAAATTCACAGGCCATTATTGTCAATTTCATGGTCATAGGATTTTAAAAATCATAAATTTCATTATTTCAGCTATTTACATCTGAAATTTCATGGGGTTATAATTGTACAGGTCCTGACCCCAAAAGGATTTGTTGGGGGGGGGCGGGGGGCTTGCAAGGTTATTGTAGTGGGACTGTGGGACTGCTACTCTTATTTCTGCACTGCTACTGGCGGCGGCGTTGCCTTCAGAGCTGGGCAGCTGGAGAGCAGCGGCTGCTGGCCACGAGCCTAGCTCTGAAGGCAGAGCTGCTGCCAGCAGCAGCACAGAAGAAAGTGTGGCAGGGTATGGTATTGCCAGCCTTACTTCTGTGCTGCTGCTGTCAGAGGCACGACCTTCAGAGCTGGGCACTTGGCCAACAGCCGCCGCTCTCCATCCATCCAGCTCTAAAGGCAATGCAGAAGCAAGGGTGGCAATACCACGACCCCTCTAAAATAACCTTGTGACCCCTCTGCAACTCCCTTTTTGGCAGGATCCCCAATTTGAGAAACGCTGGTCTTCCCCCATGGAAACTGTAGACAAGCTGCAGGAGTAGAAAGAGAATGCAGGCAGAAGTCCAGCAACAGAGTGGGGGCTATCCAGTTTATTGCACTCAATGCAGCATGTATGATTACCTGCCCTATGGCCGGTGGCATATGTGTGCATTTGGTGCAAGGAGCTCCTGGCCCTCAGAGACCGTGTACGGGCCTTGGAGACCAGAGTGGCTGAACTGGAGGAACTAAGGGAGACAGAGAAGTACATAGATGAGACTTTCCGGGACACAGTAGAACAGTCCCGTCCCTCCCCACCCCGGTCTGACAGCCTCTGTGCTGTTGAGGAAGATGAAAGTCTCAGGGAAGGAGAACGTTCAACTGGAGCAGAGGGAAACGATCCCTCCTTCCAGATGATGTCGTGATATCCTCTCGCACTGAGGATACCTCTCCAGGGAAGGGAACTTCAGTTATTAGGAAGAGACCGGTAATAGTAACGCAGGATTCGATCATTAGAAACATAGATAGCTGGGTTTGCGATGACCGGGAGAACCGCATGGTGACTTGCCTGCCTGATGCGAAGGTTGCGGATCTCTCGAGACATCTAGATAGACTTATGTGTAGTGCTGGGGAGGAGATGGTGGTCGTGGTACATGTAGGTACCAATGACATAGGGAAGAATAGGAGAGAGGTCCTGGAGGCCAAATTTAGGCTGCTAGTGTAAGAGATTGAAGTCCAGGACCTCCATGGTAGCATTCTCTGAAATGCTTTCAGTTCCATGTGCAGGGCCAGTTAGACAGGCAGAACTGCAGGGTCTCAATGGGTGGATGAGATGATGGTATAGGGAGGAGAGGTTTAGATTTATTAGGAACTGGGGAAACTTTTGGGAAAGGGGGAGCCAATACAGGAAGGATGGGTTCCACCTAAACCAAAATGAAACCAGATTGCTGGCACTTAGTTTAAAAACTGCTCTATGACCTTTTTAATTTTAAGGGCTGGGGAAAAGCTGACAGGTGTGGAGGAGCACATGGTTCGGACAGAGACATTCCTTAGGGTAGGATCTATTAATGGAGATTCTCTATGTCTTAGTAAGGAGGAGAGGATGGAAGATGATAAAATACAGGTAGGATCTGATGAGAAACAGTCAATTGAAAAAGAGTCCCATTCAATGACATCATGTAATGACAGACAGCTAAAAAATGACAGTTTTTTTAAAGTCCTTATATACAAATGCTAGAAGTCTAAATAATGGGGGGAGGGATAGCTCAGTGGTTTGAGCATTGGCCTGCTAAACCCAGCGTTGTGAGTTCATTCCTTGAGGGGGCCACTTAGGGATCTGCAGCAAAATCAGTACTTTGTCCTGCTAGTGAAGGCAGGGGGCTGGACTCGATGACCTTTCAAGGTCCCTTCCAGTTCTAGGAGATGGGATATCTCCATTAATTATTAATTATTATTATAAGATGGGTGAACTAGAGTGCCTCGTGCATGAGGTTAGTGATATAACAGGCATCACAGAAACTTGGTGGAATAAGGATAATCAATGGGACACAGTAATGCCAGGATACAAAATATGTCAGAAGGACAGAACAGGTCGTGCTGGTTAGGGTGTGGCACTATATATGAAAGGAAGCATAGTCAAATGAAGTAAAAAAAAAAAAATGAACCAAACTGTACCATAGAATCTCTTTTGGATAGAAATTCCATGCTCTAACAATAAGAATATAGCAGTAGGGATATATTACTGACCACCTGACCAGGATGGTGATCGTGACTGAAATGCTCAGGGAGATTAGAGAGGCTATAAAAATAAAAAAACTCAATAATAATGGGAAATTTCAACTATCCCATATTGACTGGGTACATGTCACCTCAGGACTGGATGCAGAGAGAAAGTTTCTTGACACTTTAAATGACTGCTTCTTGGAGCAGCTAGTCCTGGCACCCAGAAGAGGAGAGGCAATTCTTGATTTAGTCCTAAGTGGAGCACAGGACCTGGTCCAAGAGGTGAATATAGCTGGGACCTCTTGGTAATAGTGACCATAATATAATTAAATGTAACATCCCTTTGGTGGGGAAAATACCACAGCATCCCAACACGGTAGCCTTTAATTTCAGAAAAGGGCACTACACAAAAATGAAGAAGTTAATTAAACAGAAATTAAAAGGTGCAGGGCCAAAAGTGAAATCACTGCGATCTGCATGGAAACATTTTAAAGACACCATAATAGAGGCTCAATTTAAATGTATGCCCCAAATTAAAAAACATACTAAGAGAACCAAAAAAGTTCCACCGTGGCTAAACAACAAAGTAAAAGAAGCAGTGAGAGGCAACAAGACATCCTTTAAAAAGTGGAAGTTAAATCCTAGTGAGAAAAATAGAAAGACGCATAAACTCTGTCAAGTGAAGTGTCAAAATATAATTAGGAAGCCAAAAAAGAATTTGAAGAACAGCTAGACAAAGACTCATAAAGTAATAGCAAAAAAAAAATTTTTTTTAAGTACATCAGAAGCAGGAAGCCTGCTAAACAATCAGTGGGGCCACTGGACGATCGAGGTGCTAAAGGAGCACTCAAGGACGATAAGGCCATTGCGGAGAAACTAAATGAATTCTTTGCATCGGTCTTCACGGCTGAGGATGTGAGGGAGATTCCCAATCCTGAGCCATTCTTTTTAGGTGACAAATCTGAGGAACTGTCCCAGATTGAGGTGTCATTAGAGGAGGTTTTGGAACAAATTGATAAATTAAACAGTAATAAGTCACCAGGACCAGATGGTATTCACCCAAGAGTTCTGAAGGAACTCAAATGTGAATTTTCAGAACTACTAACTGTAGTCTGTAACCTAGCATTTAAATCAGCTTCTGTACCAGATGCCTGGAGGATAGCTAATGGACGCCAATTTTTAAAAAGGGCTTCAGAGGTGATTCTGGCAATTAGAGGCCAGGAAGCCTGACTTCAGTACTTGGCAAACTGGTTGAAACTCTAGTAAAGAACAGAATTGTCAGACACCCAGATGAACATAATTTGTTGGGGAAGAGTCAACATGATTTTGGAGTCTTTCCAGTTACTTCAATGGGCTTTGAATCAGGCCCTCCAGGGCTCTTACAGAGTAATTTACTACTTAATGTAGTAAATGAATGTGACAGATGTAGTAGAAGGTGGCATAATTGGGCTCTTTGTGAGGCTAGGAGATGATGAAAGCCCTGATATGAGCAGAAAATGATACACAAGGAAAATACACATGAAACAGAAATAAAATAAGAATAATGGGCCACATCTTCAGCTTCAATGGAGCAGCACTGATCTGAAGGTCTGAGTCATAATCTCCTAGGCAGGAGCATGCCTTTTTTGCAGGTGTTTGTACATTGTCTGGTACATTGAGGGGGCTACTAGACATGTCATGTCAGACATACCCATATACCTGAGTGTTGTGCCTTTCCAGCCACACACAGCAGCTGTAAACTGGTTTAACCAGCCACTTGAGGGTTCTCCATGTGTAGGGGAACACTTGGGTCATGCAGATGGACCATGGTGGCTCCTAGTCCTATGGTTGGTGTACTGGAATAGGCTGCCTCACTAAGAACCACCCCCCGCTGGGTGAACAGGCTGATCCTCCCACAGCGGGTTTGACAGACCCCAAGTTTGTTGACCTTCCAGGCACACTGCAAGCCCCATCTGTTTTCAATTGCAGACTTATTTGCTGGAAGTGATGGTGATCAGAGGAAAGGATCTTTATGGTGAGTGCAGATTTTATTGAGACATTTACTGGATTTTTAGATCAGTCCTTTAACGAACATTGGATCAATTTGTTATTTGCTACTTTAGCTAATGTGTTTCAGTTTTGTACTCTCAGAAGTCTGAGTGCCTTTGATCAACCTATATAAATAAACAAAAGGACAGGATGTTGGGATGAATTCATCGCAACAAAGGAAAAATGGATATTATTAATATTGTTCCACCATCTGTGTGTCTGGCACTTTCTAGAGTTGGAGTGCTGATTTAAAGGGCCATCCAGACAAGCTGGCATCATAACCAGTTCATCCAAGACAAAGTATCAGCCAACATGAAGAAACATGAGGGCAGGCACCTCATGGATAATGGACATCGGCCTGGGAGACTTCAAAAAAACAGCAAGAATGCGTGGCAGGGAAAAGGATGAGAAGCAAGGGCCATGACTGATGAGAAATATTAATCGTGACCATTAACATGACTCCACCTGAGATCTGGGAGGATGGGTCTGAGCAAGGAGTTAAAAATATGAAACAATTGCACTTAGCTAAGATCTGCACTCTCAGCCAAAGACAAATAAAACTGCGAGGAGGAGACCAGTTGTGCCGCACTTACTCACAGAGATAGTGTCGTACTAAACAAGTATCAGAGGGTAGCCGTTTTAGTCTGTATCCACAAAAACAATGAGGAGTCCGGTGGCATCTTAAAGACTAACAGATTTATTTTATTTTTAACCACAAAAGCTTATGCCCAAATAAATCTGTTAGTCTTTAAGGTGCCATCAGACTCCTCATTGTTTTTGTACTAAACAAGTTGTCTTGTTGAAACAAGTGGGACTCTGCGTAGTGAGGTACAATCCAGAGACTCCATGATGTCTTCTAGGGACTCTGCAGTTGCTATTGATTTTACATGAAAGCTATTCAGATACTATGGTGATGGGCAGTAGTGTAAAACCAGTAGTTAGCTAGATAATCAGCGTGAGTGAGGGTTATACAATTAGACCATAGTTAAGACCAAACTTTCCTTACAGCGGATGCTGGAAGCTTCTGGTGGAAAATGAAAGATCAGATTTAAAACCAAACAATTGGCCTGAAGACCAGCTAGGATTTTCACTACTAAGCTCCCTCCTGAATCGCCCCTCTGATATACGGCCTGTATTGCCATATATCTCCAGAGATGTGTGGAGGGTCTGCTATATTTTCAAGGAAAACCCAGCTATATAGAGATGCTTAACACTGAGTCCATTAACTTATCAGTTATATCAAAGATGAATAGAGCTGTTTATGTTTGTATGCGGCACTCATACAGCACACATGCATCTGTTATATAATAAATATTATACAAAGATACAATCTAGTATTGCAATAACTTTGCTTGAGGTCCTGTGTTGTTTTCTCTCTGTCTTTTGTAATAATGATCTTATTTAGTTCTATGTGATATCTGTTTTTATAGAAGCTGTGATGGGATGTGTAACGTTCCCATGGTGTTATCTGGACCGGTGATTTGCTAGGTCACTCCAATCCTCAACTCTGGGAACCAGCCTTACCCTGCTTTGCTGTGAGAACCCCCACTCCTGGACTGTTCAGGCACAACATCTAGCATGTAACCTGCTCCCAACTACATGAGTGAGCACTTTTAGCAAGCTGCTGCTTGGATCGTGCAACCGAATGACACTAGCCAATATCTCCAGCCCCAGACCCAACCCTAGGAACCTCTATCTTACAATTTCCAATTATGCCCACTGGACGCTGCAAGCTTATATGAGTCATCAATTTAACAAAGAAATTGATATGTACCAGGTGTGACAAAGTTCCTCCTCTATCTTGGTGGGTCCTGCGCTTATTGGCAGATTTTCTTGCCTCAGAGATTCACCATTGAGTTGGGGAACAGCCCAGAGACCTTCCCCTCTGGAAGAACCCACAGTCCAGATCAATTGGGAGGTTTGGGGGGAACCCAGGCCCGCCCTCTACTCCAGGTTCTAGCCCAGGGCCCTGTGGACTGCAGCTGTCTATAGTGCCTCCTGTAACAGCTGCATGACAGCTACAACTCCCTGGGCTACTTCCCCATGGCCTCCTCCAAACACCTTCCTTACACACTAACACCAATGTATCAATTTCATCTTCTGTGACTGATACAACAGTGCCCTTGGAGGATGTGAATATCCTTTTGTCCAGTTACAAAGGCATCTTAATTATAGGACTTACCGCCAAGCTGGGATGGGCTCATTTGACAGCACTATATCGATACATCGAGATGTACACCCCATAAACAGAGACCCTCTTGCACAGCTGTGCCAAGACAGTAGAAAACCTGTTACAGGTCAAAAAGAGAGTGATTTGGCCATCTCATGGACATCACCAGTTTTTCTAGTCACAAGGGAAGATAAAGTACACTGCTTTTGTGGGGTTGTTAGACAGCTAAATACTGTTACAAAAAACATACACCGCCAATCCTACAGATTGATGATGTTCTGGACCAATTTGGGGGTGCTCAGGAATCCATTACTCTGGATTTGCCCAGTGGATATTGCCAGGTTCTCTTACGGAAGTTCTGCCTAAAGATAACCTTCACTATTGGGCTGCGTCATTATAGTTCAGTTCAGCTTTTTGGGATGACCCAGGGACCTGCTGCCTCTCAGAGATTAATGACTTAAGCAGATGTTTCTTCTACTTGGATGGTATCATTGTGTACACCATCCAGCTGGATGGAGCATCCGCAATGTCTATGAGCAGCATAGGAATGTCAACAGTTAGAACCAATGAGGCCACCATCTTCAGGGGAAGTTCTGAGTGGCAGTTGGGCCCAGAGTTTTGCAGGTATTTATGTGCCTAACTCCCTGACTGAGTAAAGGTCAGAGTAAAGGTTAATCCATACTGGTTAACCACCTGCTCATAGGGAAAAGCAGGAATTTATGCCCCATTTTAGACAAAACCTTAACCTTAACTGGAGTCGCCACCAGGCTCCTCCATAATACTTTATGTCGCTTATATGGTTAACAACCCTTGGTCCTTCCTTTATTACCCGCCCGTGTTCATGGCAACAATGACATAAGTGCTGCAGTGTGACCTCACTATGCTGTGATTTGAACACTGGCTCAGTTGGCCCTCAGTGTCAGTTGCTTTTACTTGGACAGAAGGAGAGGCTGGGTATTGTGCTGGCTAAAGTCGATTTCAAATCCAAGATCTAATCTGTTACTGAGGGGGAAAAAGTAAGTGGGCTTTCTTACTCCCCATGGCTGTCCTACCTCTGACCAACAGAGACCCACTTTGCTTAAATTCTGTTTGAAAAGGGTCACCAAATTAAATTTGTTTTTTTGGCCCAGAACCTCAAAGGTATTTAGGCACTTAACTCCCACTGAAATCCATGGGAGTTAGGAGCCTAACTCCCTGACTGAGTAAAGGTCAGAGTAAAGGTTAATCCATACTGGTTAACCACCTGCTCATAGGGAAAAGCAGGAATTTATGCCCTATTTTAGACAAAACCTTAACCTTAACTGGAGTCGCCACCAGGCACCTCCATAATATTTTATGTCGCTTATATGGTTAACAACCCTTGGTCCTTCCTTTATTACCTGCCCGTGTTCATGGCAACAATGACATAAGTGCTGCAGTGTGACCTCACTATGCTGTGATTTGAACACTGGCTCAGTTGGCCCTCAGTGTCAGTTGCTTTTACTTGGACAGAAGGAGAGGCTGGGTATTGTGGTGGCTAAAGTCGATTTCAGATCCAAGATCTAATCTATTACTGAGGGGAAAAAAGTAAGTGGGCTTTCTTACTCCCCATGGCTGTCCTACCTCTGACCAACAGAGACCCACTTTGCTTAAATTCTGTTTGAAAAGGGTCACCAAATTAAATTTGTTTTTTTGGCCCAGAACCTCAAAGGCATTTAGGCACTTAACTCCCACTGAAATCCATGGGAGTTAGGAGCCTAAATACCTTTGAGAATCTGGGCCTTTGTTCCATTTTATGTCTCTCTCGCTCTGGCATGAAAAGTGCCATCCTAACAGAATCCAGGAGGGAATCCAGCTATCTGATCAGGGGCTACTTGTGCCCTACCTCTCTCTTACACTCAATTCTTTAGTTCAGCTGTAAAAATTGTGGCAGATAGGGAATAACTCCAGAGTTGATAAGGCTGCATGTTAAGGTTATATTTCATTAACCCAGCAGGGACTTCCGGAGATCACTGAGATCCCTAGAAAGACTTGCCCCCTCTGGGAGTCTCTTCCGCTGATCCCTCTCTGGGACCCTGTTCTAGGATCTCACACAGGGTCCTTGTCCCTGAAGTGGAGAATGAAAGGAAGTGGGTTCTGTTCCAGGCCTCCATTCATCTGTAGACGAGCTCCATACGCACAGACCCCAGAGGACACAATCAGGGGAGTCGCCCACTAACTTCAATGGGCTTGGATCAGGCCCAGATATAGGCCCAATAAAAAGATGGCTCCTGCTGTCCCGGCAGCAGAGTGTGGAAAGGAGAGGCTCTTTGCTGTGGCATTATTTCCTCCAGGTGCAGAATGGACAGTAGGGGATTTCCACTTCAGTTCCTGGAGATTTAGGGAAGCTGATCCCCATTCTGTGGCCTCACCGTCACAGCTGGCATGAGAGGCAGCAATTGGGCTCGAGACATGGCCCTTAAAATCTGCCTTCAAGTTGATTCTCCATAATTCTCCATCTTGGATGAAGAATAACATTTCCTTTCCCCACTATGGCAGATCATTTTGGTTTTGCGCTGCCCATTTCAATGTTTAAAATTTTCCAGGATTAGGAAGGAATGAGGAAATACATATACATGCTCTTTAATGCTTTTGGGGGTGCAATTCTCCCCCGGGCTGAGGGTCAGCAAAAAGTCATGTACCTCTTACATCCCACTAAAATCCAGAGCCTTGGAGAGTGCAATGAAATTTTGCAATGAATGTGAAGAGCTGTAATTTTTCCTGCTGTCTCCAGTGGAGCACAAGCAGCGGCAGCTCCAGGCACCAGCGCTCCAAGCGCGTACCTGGGGCGGCAAGCCGCGGGGGGTGCCCTGCCGGTCGCTGCGAGGGCGGCAGTCAGGCTGCCTTCGGCGGCGCGCCTGTGGGAGGTCTGCCGGTCCCGTGGATTCAGCGGTAATTTGGCGGCGGGTACGCCGAATCTGCGGGACCGGCGGACCTCCCGCAGGCGCACCGCCGAAGGCAGCCTGCCTGCCGTGCTTGGGGCGGCAAAAAAGCTAGAGCCTCCCCTGAGCGCAAGCATGTAGATTAAAATTTAAATCTTTGACAGAGGATTTAAGTAATATTGGAGCACAATGTGATATCTTGAATACAGCTAAACTTTGTGTTGCCCACTAGACTAAGAAGTATATTGTGATATTGATTGATGACCATCAAGCCTGTAATCTTAGCTTTGTGAACTTCTTTCTCCATCTTTGTTCATAGCTCAAGTATTGGAGGAAACCAATGATTGTGAAATTAGTTAAGAGTCCCAACTTCTAAAGCAAGTAAACTTTGGGCTTAAAATGTGTTGGGTTTTATGGGCCAGATCTTCAGCTGCTATAAATCGACAGCTCCATTGACTTGAATGAAGTATTCTGATTTCCAGCAGCTGCGGATCTGACTCAACAAATGTGTTATTCAAATGAAACGCGTATGCGATGGACAGTGTTCAATGTGGGTTTTTTTAGAAGCACCATAACTGAATTTTGGGTTGGCAAATATTGTGATACATATATATTTGTTTGGATTTTTAGGTGCTTTATAATTCCACTCTTGGTGCCGTCATTGTGTCAGATTAGTTTTGTTGCCTCTTTTCTCTTTACAAACATTAACTAAGTAAACTTCCTCATCCCTGGGAGGTACAGAAGGGTCAGTATCATCCGTTTTTGGTACATGGGGAAACTGAGGCACGGGGCGGGGACATGAGTTGCCCAGCATCACACAGTGAGTGAGTGGCAAAGCCAGGATGAAAAATCTATTTCTGGTTTCCAGTCCCATACTCAAACCATTAGACCACACTGCTTATCCTTTGCATAGTTTTGAGTATATTTATTGACTTTATTAAAACAACAAAGTTCCAAAAGGAACCCCCAAACCTTTGCTAATTTGAGTCGAGGATTTATTTCTGTATTTAAAAGAACTAGATTCATTACAGCTGAGCATTTACATGTTAAAAAGGAAGGCAATTCTCAACTGAGGTTCTGGCACCAACCTTTAATCTGGCCCCAGCTACTTCTCATTTTGTAGAATTACAGAACTGTGGGGCTGGACGGCTCCTCAAGAAATCATCAAGTCCAGCCCCCTACGCTGAGGCAGGACCAAGCAGGGTGCGATTCCCTGCTTGAGGAGACATCCCTGCGCTAGCTGTCATCAAGCTAGCGTGTTAAATAGCAGTGTGGCTGCGACAGTTCAGGCAGTGGCTTGGGCTACGTACTCATACGGTCCGGGTGGGGTTGTACTCGGGGTGGCTAGCCCCTCTCACCGCTGTCCATGCTATCCTTGCTACAGTGCTATTTTAGCAAGCCAGTGCGAATATGTGTATGCGAGCTGGGTATCACACCCCCAGCTGCAAGTGTAGAGATACACTTGGTGGGGGGATTGGCAGGGGGTGCAGGGTCCCAGGCCCAGATTCTCAGAGGTATTTAAGCTCCTAACTGCCATTGATTTCCATGGAAGTTAGGAAACTCCATACCTTTGAGGATCTGGGCCCCAGTTCTCGGGCTCTGCTGTCTGTGGCTCACATTTTTAGCCGGAGGACGACGCACACATTCTCACTAGCTTCAGGCTGGAAATTGTCCCACAGACAATAAGATCGACTGAAACAAAACTGGCCCCCCTTCCTGACTTGTTGCAGAATGGACGTGCACAGCTTGCCAAGGGAGGAGAAGGAGGAGGACGCGGCTGCTGAGGGCACGTCCACCTTGGGAAGAGAGGAACATTCCAGTGGGAGTCAGCGTGAGCCGGAGCTGGCTCGAGAAGATACTCAAGATGGCCCAACCAAGGTCGTTCCTAAGCAGAGTGGGCCCATCCTAAGGTGTCTAAAGCGAATCTGCCAAAAAGCAAAGAGAGGCAAGACGCGATATCCCCGAACTGTCACTACAGGTAAAAGGAAAGGCTAAGGATGCGCTAAGGGGTGGGAATGAAGGGAGGTAAACTCAGTCTCAACCCCCATGTGTTCAAAGATTTGCAGTGATCCCAAAGGCTCTTGGGTTTGTGTTCCACTTAGGGGAAACTGAAGACAAGGCACAAAGAGTGGGGGGGAAAACATGGAAAAAGTGGAGGAGGGGAGAACAAATAGATGTGGCCGCATGGCTTTGCTAGTGGGTGGACGGCGCTCTTCCATGGCTGAGTCTGCATGCAGCTCGAGGGCAGCCCTCTGTTCTGCACGGGGGGCAGAGATCACTGCTGGAGCTTGGCAAATAAATAATGAGCTAGCAGTAATCAGTCCTAGTACTAAGCATCCCGGAATCTCCCAGAGACTGGAATGACAGGAGACAGTGTTCCTGAATCAGGACCAGTTTGGTAAATGCTGGATCTCCGTGAGGTCCTTCCATCCCCAGTGTGAACACAATACTTACAAGCCCTGATACAAACACTAGACCCGGGTGACGGTCAGACCCCTGTATTTCTAAGGCTCTCCAGCACTGGTGGAGGTGATGATGCCCCCAGAGCCTGTATTTCTCTGGGAACCTCTGGCTGCTGGAAGAGGAAGGGCAGTTTCTATTTCTCTCCACCACACACTGCTCTCCCTTCTCTTTCTTACCCTTGTAGTGAAGTCATTGCTTGGAGCAGGCAGAACAATACAACACTAGGGATGACTGACTAGCCCAATACCTGGGTTGGAATGGGAGTCCTATTTCTGGATCCTAGAGCCTGGTTCTCATTACACTAAGGCCTCTTTCCACTGCTCTGGCAGGTACATCTCTCTCAGGAACCATAAGGAGGAATGGGGAGGGAGTAAAATGGGGCCTAGGTGTGGCCACGCCTCTGCACCCAGAAGTGTGCAAAGGAAACACCCCCACACTCACTCTGGGCCCAGCTGATGCCTCTCCACAATAGGGCCCTGCTCTTGGAGAGCCCGTAGGCATTACTGTAATAAAAATCTTAAATAACAGCTAGAGACTTACATTGTTTCTAAATGAAAGCTTAAATGCTGCAGAACAAAAAGGCATTAGAAAAAAGAAGCCAATATGCCAGGCCACCGCGGCCCATCCCACGCTGAGCCCTGGTTTAGTCCAGTCTAGTTTTAAATGTCTTTAGCCAACGTTTCTCAAACAGTGGGTCTTGACCCCAGATGATTCCACAGAGCAATCAAGGGAGTCGGGAGGCATTGAAAATTGTATTATAACCTAAAGCAAAAATAATCTTGCTCCCCCACTCCCTGCACACCTTTACCCTTCAAGGTCAAATATTCTTGGCCAACCTCTCACAACACACGTGCAGGTGAATTCTGTAGGGCTAACGTTGTTAGCAATGACACATTTCTAACTCTTATAGTGAGTGTAAAGGTGAAATTCTTTGACTTTGAATAAGTGGCCAACCTGAAAACCACAGACTTAAGCAATGGGGCTTCCACCACTTCCCTTGGGAGGATGTTATCCTGGCTGTTCCATCCATCACGAGCTCCTAGCTGCTTTCCCATGCTGCTGACGGCGGCAAAGCAGGATATGTGAACTGAATCCTAATTGCAAGAGCATCAGCCAGTCCTATTCAGCCATATTTGGCTGGCTAATGTTCATGCTATCAGACAAATCTATTATTTGGTTGGCCCTATACAGTACAGCGAGTCCTGGTATTTCTTTGGGTCTGTGTTCATTCATGTCCAATCGGAGAACACAAGATATTTATTGTGTAATGAATCAATAACATTTATCCAAGAAATAAAGGGGGTAGAGGATGTGACTGGAGTCAGGAGAACTATCTTCTATTCCCAGCATTGCCAGTGACCTGCTGTTTGACTGAGCCAGTCACTTCAGCTCCCTGTGCCATGGTTTCTCCAGCCATAAAAATGGTGGTAATAATACCGGCCCACCTTTAAAAGCCATTTGGAGATCCTCCACTGAAAAACTCCATAGAAGTGCAAAGGAGCCTCATTCTGGGTCTCTCTTATTTTGTTTTTGTTTTTTAAGGAATCCCCAATTTGATTCTGATTTTGATCACACCAATCTCTCTTGCTTTGAGAGTCAGTGGCTTATTTCACCAGCATCACAGTTTCCTTCACTTCTCCCCTGCTCAAGCAGGATATAGATGTCTAGCCCTATTCAAAACAAGCGGTGGGAATCAAACCAATCAAGCCAACAAACAAAAGATAACCCTACCCAGAGCAGAGATATCTTACCCCAAAAAGGGAGAAGTGCCAGTGACGCCAAGCTTTCCACTAGGAACTTCGCTATTGCTCATTGATTTTAGCTGGAAGGAGCCCAGATACCATGGTGATGGGCAGCAGCATACAACCCCAAGACAGACAGACCAGGTCCTTTCTTTGCTTTAAATGAACTGTCTTTTGGGCACCAATCAGTCCATGAATGACACCTCAGAGCGCGTTCGTTCCCCTTTAACCAGCAATGGTAGTAATTTCTTTCTTTCTGTCATTCCTTCTTTCTTATTAGTCCCAGATATCTCGTGCATGGAGACTATTTGGGAGGCGGATGAAAGTGGACGTGAGCAGCATGGCTGTGCTATGGAGGGAGCCATGCTCTTGCTGGAATCATGGAGAAACACTGTTGACTACTTCAATAGTAACAAAGAGGTATAAACCTTCTCCATCTAATCTGTAAACTAGTGTCCCCTCATGCTGTCCGTCCCACCTGACCCAGCCTGGGACATCCCAGAAGGTTTATCACATAGGGTCTGACTTCTCTTCAAACCCTTTGCCTACAGCACTCAACCTTTCTTCTTTCACTTACTCCAGACAATCCAGCCTCTGGATGCTTTTCTCCTATTATACAGATTAGGTGCCTTCTCCAGATACATCCCACAAACTCTTTGGTGATCTCGTGCCCCGTTTGTTGGTGGTATCCTTGATTTGCAGGGATTTCCCACCACTCTGTGCTAGTTTCAGTAGATTCTTGCCCGGCTACTCCCCTGCCTCACACTATCCGTTGGACTCAAGGACGAGACATTTCCACCCAAGGTCTCCCCTGGCGACTGCTCCTCTCTCGGGGCTGGTCTACACTGTGGGGGGATTGATCTAAGATACGCAACTTCAGCTACGAGAATAGCATAGCTGAAGTCGACATATCTTAGATCGATTTACCTCGGGTCCTCACAGCGCGGGATCGACGGCCGCGGCTCCCCTGTCGACTCCACTTCCGCCTCTCGCTCTGGTGGAGTTCCGGAGTCGACAGGGAGCGCGTTTGGGGATCGATTTATCGCGTCTAGACGAGACACAATAAATCGATCCTCGATAGATCGATTACTACCCGCCGATCCGGCAGGTAGTGAAGACGTACCCTTAGACCTTCACTGACAAAACAAATGGGTCCAGCTTTGTCGCTTATACACATGGTGTCAAGGCTGAATCCCTACTCTGGCACTTTGAGTGCAGAAGGTGGAGGCTGGCAAGGATTTAAAAAATCAATACTTGCCACTCCAGGCTTGTATTACACTCCCAAGGTTACAGCTTTTCTCTGACCTTGTCTTGGTAAACGCTGCCACCACCCAAATGCAAAAAAAACCCTTGGACCCAGGAAGGAGCACTTGGGAATTCTTCCCTGTGGGATATCCTCAAGCCTTTTCAAATCCCCCCCCTACCCCCCCCCCCCCCCCGGGGAAGAGCTGAGAAAGAAAACAAAGGAAATCTGCTGTTGCCACCAGCTAATTAAACAACATGCACAAACCTCTTAGGACACCAAAAATCCAATTCTGTTCTTAAAAAAGGTAAATTTTGTTAAAAACAAAAAGGAAGAAAGTACATCTGGAACTTAGGCTTTTTGCTAGATCTTAAAAGAAAACAATTAGAAAAATTAAGCATCAAGATAGCTCTCTTGAGGTTCAGCTTCAAGGTTACAAGCAAAACAAAAGTAGTATCTGGCGTTAGCACAGAGGAGATCCACAAGCCAAAATAAATAAATAAACCTGATCGCGTCTAGTTAAACATTCCCTGTCCAATGATTTTTCTCGGTATGGAAGATGAATTTTCATACCTGGTTCCAGCCTTACACAGAATTGCTGCTCCGTGTCCCATCTCCAGAGAACAGACACAGACAAAGAGAAGTTTTTTCCCCATTTTAAAAAGTTTTAGCTCTCCCATTGGATCTTTTGGTCAGGTGCCCACCCCTTTTCCTTTAGCTGGGGAACTTTGTTAACCCTTTACAGGTAAAGCAAGCAGAGAACAGCCACCAAGAGGGACTTTATAGCTAACTGGCTGGCTGGGTGTTCATAAAAGGGAGCCCCCCCCTTCATTTATTACACATGGTCACGCTACATCTGGCTACTTGTCCTACAGAAAACAGGCCCTGTGTGGAATCCTCCACATGGAGTCCCTTTGCTGTTCTGCTTGTTCTCCTTGATCCAACCCTTCTCTGAACAAGTAGCTCACACAGTCAGGTCCTACACAAGCCAACATTCTGCTGGAAGCCATCAGAACCCTTCTTAGACTATCAATTCTTGGGAGCTGGGCCTGTGTCTTCCTTTGTTTGCAGACAGAGCCCAGTATATTGTAGGTGCTGCCCGGATACATCATCATCCTCAACTCACCACAATTTCTGATCCTGACTATTCATTGCTCTGCAACATTGTTAATTTATCTACCAGGTGTTCCGTGTGGAGGGGTTTTGAATGAAGGTAGAATATTCTACCCGATGATGTTCTCTATCTAAATCCCTTTCACCCTGATATATATTTTTTCTCATTTTGGTTTAGGATTTCATTATGAAAAAATGTTTCTTAAGACTCTTGTTTGTTCTCAGCAAGAGCATCGACTGGCATAACATGCCTGACTTTTTTATTCACAACTTTGCATCAGACACTGCCGGAGCCATAGTGGTGAGTAAATAATATACACAGGGTCCGTGTTGTTGGTTGGAAAAGATTGATGAACTGTGGAGAATACTTAGCTGCTAAACCCACGCTAGGGTCCATGGAATCTGGAGAGTTGTAAAGAACTTTGTTGTATACACTGAAGCAATTATTTCAGTGTGTAAAATTGAGGTCAGTGCTGATTGACTGGAAATATTAGTGTGAATGGACAGAGAGAGGATGCTAGTTGGTGGGAAGTAGGAGATGAGTGGACAGAGATGGATGAGGAAATGAGTGAGTGAATTTGTGGCTGGGTAGAAACGGATGAGATCCCTTTGGACAACACCACTGGCTGAGTAGCTTCATGATCTGGGAGCTCTTCAATCAGAAAGGAAGATCCTGGGTTTTGGCTGGGCTCCTTGTTACTTTTGGAATATCTGATGTTCTTTTAGCTGGGGATTTATTGGAGACTCCGGAGAAGCCTGTGGCTAATTTAGCCTTTTTTGAGGCCTCCAGAGTTAGCTGTGATGCCAGGGCTTTGTATAACCTCCTCAACGAATGTGTGAGGGAGTAGGACTGATGCTGGGAGCACTTGTGTCTCATTTACTATGTTTGCCCCTTTGTGACTTACAGGAGATGATTAAGAAAGAACCCCGGGACTCTCTCTCCAGCACCATACGGCTCCAGGCCATGGCCATCATTATCGAACTGAGGTAACGTGACTTCTCATTTAACTGCCCAGCCTTCACACCTGGCTTCTCACTCCATGCTCGGTGGGACCAGAGTTGCCAATAGCAGTCCCTCACTTCGTGCCTTTTTCTCCTTAGATGCTGAGGACTCTTTGGGGAGGAGCTGGGGACTATTGCATGGCTGACTGATGATTTTCTACCCAGTAACATTGTAATCCTCTTTACTCCACATGTGATTCAAAGCCAAGAGTCTCTGCAGACATTTTGAGATGATTTTCTTTCTGGAGGTGTCAGCTGAGTCATTTCCTTCACTCACTTCTGTAGCGTTTCTGAGTCAGATTTACTATTCGGGTCACCAATCCCTGCCCTCCCGTGCTTTTCCTGTATTCTGTTAATCTTTGCCAGTGTCTTACTCTTCTACATTGTTACTGTTCACATGATCTTGTTCTCTTGTATAGTCCAGATGTCTCTTAGTCTCACGCTCCTTCAGCATAACCCTCAGTTCATGTCCTCACCATCTGATGCCTCCGTTACGCTTCAGCACCTCAAAGTCCAATCCAGGCTTCTTCCTTTTACCAGCAAAAAGCATGTGGTGAAGGCCATGGGCTCCCACCAGAGAAGGGTCCTGCTGAGAACATTCCTCAAGAGCGTGTTTTCCCTGCCACTTCTAACGACGTTGCAGGCGCAAGGAGTAATCAGGGGTACAAGCGCCCAGGACACAAAGGTAACTCAAGAATGGCTTCCTGTTACTTACTTTGGGCCCATATTGGTGATATGTGACTACACTGTCAGCGAAATTTCTCATGGAACGCCATTGTGGAGTATCAGTTGGGGACTTTAGCCCCGGTGACGTGGCCCTGATCATTCGTCCCATGCATACAGCAAGTAGCTGCCACATTCCCAATTATGAAAATGATCCATCCCTTTTCAATTTACTAGGGAACTACTGGGGATCCCAATCTGGGTGGTGAAGCTAGAATGAGGCATGTGGAATGAGGAAAACGTACTTAGTGCTTGCCCCAGAAATGGGGCTGGCTATTGTTTGATCACTGACCAGGTATTTCTGGTGTGTGGCACCTCCCACAGCTAGGTCCTCTTGCATGAAGGGGCTGAATAAAGTTGGGGTCCTGCGGCACTTGATACAGCCAAATTTTCCGCCTGAACTTTACTTTAGTCCCTACTTTTGACCTGCAATTATTTGCAGTTACACCTTAGCTCACGTGGGCACCTGAAATACCTGATTTCACACCTAAATCCAGTACTTTGGCATCGAAGTGATCAACTTGACAGGTGAAAAGACCAGTAGGAGCAAAGCTGCGCCTGCAAATTGTGGGTGTAAATATGGTGGCAAATCTTTAAACATCTGACCCGTACTGTCAGAGTTGCTAAAGCTTTCAGTGCCTGTGCTTTTTAATTCTGAAAAGCCACTTATGGCCCTAAAGTTGAGGGGAGAGAAATTACAGACATTGGACCAAATTCACTACCAAAGTCAATAGAATTTAGAACACTTAATTTGCCTCACATCCCGCATGCTCACATATGCTCTCTCTAACCAAATCATTGGAGTGAATAGTATCTAAGACCCAGAGGAGTAAAGGGCAAAGACACAGGGCCGGCGCAACCCATTAGGTGGTCGCCTAGGGCGCTACAATTTGGAGGGTGGGGACCACAGCGGTATTTCGGTGGCGGGACCTTCCACCACCTCTGTGGGGGCGGCATTTCGGGGCGGGACCTTCCGCCGCCTAGGGCAGCAGAAAAGCTGGCGGCACTCCTGCAAAGACAAGGTGATATATTTATTAAAGTGATATTTATTTCTAATGTTAAATAATCTCATTTCAGTGTAGGACTTTCTTTTGCTATAACATTTTCCTTACTCTCTGATAAGGGCTTTGCTGCATGTTATCTTCCCAAGGGAGGCATTGATGAATTCATTACATCAGGTTTGGGGGATGATTTGGAAGATCAATTATGAGAAAAGGGTCATTTATACTGCAGATGTCTTTCTGTTATCAGTTTCCTTTGGTTTATAATGGAAATGAGGCAGGGATATAACGATGCATCTGGCTTTCTGGGTGATTGTCAAGAGCACAGCTTTGAATCACGGCAGGCCAATATCAGTTGAAACATGAGGCTAGTTTTCTCGAGATTCCTGAAGGATTCACTGCCCAGAACAAAGCTAAATATGGTTTCTCTTGCGCTCAGGGCACCCACATTATTGAATAAGTGAAGTAGCTAATTATTTAGCAACTATTTTGCACAAGAAGTATGGGCCAGACCCTTCGCTGGTATGAATCCGTGTAGCTTCACGCCCGCTGATGGAGCTATGTCAATATGCACTCATTGAGGATCTGGCCTTATTTTTATAGACCTTGTCTTAGGACAAGGTCTGAACTATAAATTCTATTGGTTTATGACTTGGAAGCCAGAAAGGACCATTAGATCATCTAACCCAGGGGTGGCCAACCTGAGCCTGAGAAGGAGCCAGAATTTACCAATGTACATTGCTGAAGATCCACAGTAATATGTCAGCAGCCCCCCATCAGCCTCCCGCCCCCACTCCCAGCCCCTCCCGCCCTCTGGCAGCCCCGCTGATCATCGCCTCCCCCTCCCTCTCCGCACGTCCCCATCAGCTGTATCGTGGCGTGCAGGAGGCTCTGGAGGGGAGGAGCGATGGCACGGCAGGCTCAGGGGATGAGGCGGGAAGGGGTGCAGTGGGGGCAGAGCCTGTGGCAGAGCCAGGGGTTGAGCAGTAAGCACCAGTAGCGTAGCTAGGGTGGAAGCGGGGCAGCGGCCGCTCCCCCACCGAGCACAAGTGGCGCCTTTTTCATTTTACTCACCCGGGAGCAGGGGAAAAAAGGCGCCACCTGCTGTGGCGCTTTTACTGACGGGGCGGCGCTCCGGGTCTTGGCAGTACTTCGGCGGTGGGACCTTCACTAGCTCCGGGTGTCTTCGGTGGCACTGAAGCTTCATCGCCGAAATGACGCTGAAGACCCGCAGAGCGAGTGAAGGTCCCGCCGCCAAGGTGCCGAAGACCCGGAGCGCCGCCCTGTCAGTAAAAGCGCCGCAGCGGTTGGCGCCTTTTTTTTCCAGTGCCCCGTTCCCTCCACCTGGCTACGCCCCTGATGAGCACCCCCGGGCACATTGGAACATTGGCGCCTGTAGCTCCAGTCCCGGAGTCGGTGCCTATACAAGGAGCCGCATATTAACTTCTGAAGCGCCGCATATGGCTCCGGAGCCACAGGTTGGCCACCCCTGATCTAGCCTGATTTCTTGTATAATACAGGCCAAAGAATTTCTCCCTGTGATTCTTGCCTCAAGCCCATAAGATAAATTATTTGTATAATCCACAGCTTTGTGGCGCTGAGCATAACGGTTCCCCCTCCTTTCAGGACCTCTTCATTGGAACATTGCAGACCCTCAACGAGATGCTCCAGAGTCTGATTTTAGAAAATCCAGTTCCGGCTGAGCTAGAGAGGATCTTGCAGGTAAACAGGGTCTGGAGATGCCGGTTGGAGGATGGTAAGGTAGGGAAGAGGAACAGGAAAATCTTGTTAAGAGCTTGTGAGGGAAAGGAGAGTTAAGGAAAGAACGGAGTGCCCCATCTCCACAGGGTTCTCCTATTAGGGCATATGTGACAAGGTTCATGTAGCACAGGGGAGTCTTCTATTTCCATCTGTGAGGTCTGACAATCTCCTCCATTGTTACCCTCAGTTTCTTTCCTGTCTCCTGGTGGCCCTTACATCACAGTGTCCTTTCCAAGTGAGGACCTTATTCCCTTTACTGCCCATCATTGCCACTCCTTATGCAATTGGAGGGGTCGCTGCCAGGACTCTAGTCCCCCGTGAGGGTTGGCACCTGGCCTCCACAGAACTCCCAGCTCCAGCTGTCCCACAGTGAGAACCAATGGGTGCAATGGCAACCAAGACTGCCGCTAACTACAGAGCATGAGGGCTGGCCCAAAGTCTGCAATCATGAAAGGATAGAAGTTTTCCTCCAGCTGCTCTTATTTTGCTGAATGAAATGCTGGATTGTGTGGCTTGTCCAGAGAAGACTTGGCCCTTCCCTTCCTTACATAGGACCCAATCCTGCATCCATTAAAGGCTCGATCCAATGCTCATTGAAATCAAATGGGGACCTTTCCGTTGACTTCAATGGGCAATGGATCGGTCCTTAGATCAATGTCAAAACTTTCATTGACTTCAGCGGGTGTGTGACTGGGCCCTCAGAGAGAAATGCACTTTGCTTTCGTTCGAAGAGAAGAATTCCATGTGTATTTTGAGTCTGCACAAAGCAGATGCAGCCTGTATCTGTAAGAGTGAGATGATTCAGCCAGAATAAAGATTATCCTTTGGGGATCACTTGTATACACCCTTTCCCCCTGTTATTTTTAACCTCTCGTTTTTCTTGCAGCTCATGGACTCCTGGATGCAGTCCAGGAAAGATTGCCTGCGGGAGAGGGCTGTATGGAGCAGCATACTGCTCCTAAACTTCATGGCCACAGAAGTCAAACTGGATGTGAGTAACTCTTGACTTCTAGTGATCTGATTGCAAACTAGACCTACAGGGCACTCTCCCACGCCAGAGAAACTTCCTGCTTAGAAGTATGTTGATGGGCCCCACAATGCAATGCTCCCTAATAGGCGGAGGAAAAACCAATCTCGTTGCTCGTCCATCATCCTGACTGAGATGGGTTGGCGTCTGATACACTTGGAAAATAAATCCAGTGCCCTGGAGGAATAGGCCACCTCTTTCCAATGCAGGAAAGGCAGCTAACAAGGGGCACAGGAAGAACGGGGTTTTCTATGGTTGGATCTAATGAATTTCAGAGAAAAGAGATTTCAAAATCCTAGAGACTGAAGACATTTCATCCCCAGCTGGTTCCCTGTTTGCCTCCATTCCTCATCCTAGTACCATGGGATACTTTCCTCTTGTGGAGCTGCAGGAAGAGGCCTCTTCATTCCAGCCCACCTCAGCCGTTACAGATCATTATGATCCTGATCTTGCTCCCACTGACGTCTGTGGCAAAACTCCAGTGGACGTCTGTGGTGCGGGATCGAGCCCTATATTCTTCTTCTGGCTCCCAAGCCTCTTCTGAAGAGGGAGAGCTGAGGATCACGCCCCATTATAGAAAGGGACTGTGTGGATATAGACTCCTTGCCTAGGAGACACAGCCCGCTTTCCCTGCAGTGGTAATGGATTCCTCCTCTCCTCTTTTGTACAATTAGGAAGCGTCTCCATTCACCAGGCTCGGACACCTGGTTGCAGTGCTGGGGATCCGCTGTGGGGATCCCGTCAAGGCGATCGGCTCAAAGGCATCAGAGGCTGTTCATTACCTCGTCTCTATTGCGTGGCGCCAAAAGAGTAAGAGAAGCACTGATGAGCATCTGAATCCCCCTCCTGGGAGCTAAATGCTAGAGACTTTCCTCAGGCAAAGCTCCCGTTCAGGATAGTGCCTGAGTAAGAAGTAGAGCATCTGGCTCGGTATTTATTCCTTACGTTCCTTTGAACAGAGTGCTGGTTTTTTTGTGGATCTAGAAACAAGCGTCTGATAGTCATCCCGTAATTCTAGCCCTGACTTTCAAAGAAAGGAAAGGGGAGGGGGGCAATACAGAGAAAGGCAACACACGTTACCGCAAACTGAGACTGGTAGAGCTCATTCCATCAGTGGGAATGGGAAGGGTCAGTAGGACACGATGATAGGGGATTAAACGCCATCAAACCAATTAGATCAGTTCGAGATGCCTGTACCCCGAACGCCCCAGAACTTTGATGGCTGTTGGAAATCTGGATCCAAATCTGGGGCTCGATTCATGACTGTGTTAATCCACTTCTATGCCACTGAAGTGTTTTGGCTAGATTCCAGTCACCACTTGATAGAGCCACTTTACTCTGGGGGTCAAGGCCCTGATCCAGCACAACATTTACGCACATCTGTAACTTTCATCAGGCGAGTAGTCCCACGGAAGTCCCTGGGATTATTCATCTGCTTAGAATAATGTACGTGTTTAAATGCTTTCCTGGATCAGGGCCAAACAAAGGGGGATGAGAGCAGAAGCCAGGAAGCAGAATGGAAAGTTAAGAGTGTTATTAACATGTATTTCAGTTGCACAGTTGGACAGAAAGAATGTGGAATGGACTGACCAGAGGAACGAGGAATTTCTGGCTGCTTGGAGCCCCACTGTGGTTTGCAACAGCCCCTCCAAGATTGCAGAGGTAATCACATCCTGGCACTAATGACCATTCTACATTGGTGTCAGTACAATACAGTATCGCACAGCTCCAAACTACTTCCTGTCCCTGGATCACCCATCTCTATTGTGTATGGCTTACCCAAGAATTACAGCTCCTGCCCTTACTCATGGCTAGAAATGACATGCTCAGAAAGAAACAAGATGGGTGAGGTCCAATTTTTTTATTGGATCAACTTCTGTGGGTGAAAGAGACAAACTTTTGAGCCATACAGAGCTCTTCTTCAGACAGAGACAGAAGAGCTCTGTGTAGCTCAAAAGCTGGTCTCTCTCACTACCAGAAGTTGGTTCAATAAAAGATATAACCTCACCCACCTTGTGTCTCTAATATCCTGAGACCGACACGGCTACAACAGTGAAGACAACAAATGCTCATAAAGAGTGATCTACTCTCTAGCAAGTGGTTCTCAATCTTTCCAGACTATTGTACCTCTTTCAGGAGACACTGATTTCAGTCCCAGGTGGCGGGGTTCGGGCTTCAGCTTGAGCCCCGGGCGGTGGTAAGGTGGCCAGGAGCCCGGTTTTCGACCAGAAAATCTGGTTGAAAAGGGGATCTGACAGTGTCCGGTCAGATCTACTGACTGGACACCCAAAGTCCAGTTACTGCGGGTGAGGGAGGTGGGGAGGTGCCAGGTCATCACCCGCACCAGCCCCTACTCAACCGGGGCCGCCACCTACTCACATCAGGCGGCTGCAGCTCCCAGCAGGCAAATTGCTCCTGACCTGGGCGGGGAAGAGGGGAAGAGCAGTGAGCAACAGTGGAAGGGGAGAAGAGGACCAAATGGGGGGCAGGGCCTCGGGGGGAAGAGGCAGGGCAGAAGAGGTCCAGCACTCCTGCATGAGTGTCCAGTTTTAAAATATTACAAAGTTGGCAAACCTAGGCAGTGGGCTTGGCTTGGGCTTCAGCTTCTGCATGTATCTTAGATTTGCGGGGGCCCTGCTTGCCACCCCCAATGGCGACCCTAAACTTGTGACCCCCCTAAACCCATCCCATGACCCCCCTGGGGGTTGCCACCCCCAGATTGAGAAACACTGATATAGTAGATAGAGCAGTATAAACAAGTCATTGTCTGTATGAAATGTTAGTTTGGACTAACTTTGCTAGTGCTTTTTATGTAGCCTGTTGTAAAACTAAGCAAATATCTAGATGAGTTGATGTACCCCCTGTACCCCCAGGGACGGCAAGTTATATGGGCCCATGGTGCCCGGGCTTGAGAAAATTCAGGGCCCAGGGGAACCAGCTCCACCAATGTTCGGGGCCGGGTCTCTCTCCCAGCCCCGCCTGTCGCCCCCACGCACCTCCCCCGGCCCCGGCTGCCACCCCCGCGCACCTCCCCCAAGAGCCCCTGCCTTCCCCGGGCAGCGGGCGGCTGCCCCCTGCAGCTCCGCACTGTGCTCCCTCGCCAGCCGCTGCCGCAGCCGGCTACAAGGAAGCGGCGCCGGGGGCAGGCTGAGGTGGTTGCTGTGCCTGCGGAGGGAGGAGGGGAGGAGCGCATGGCAGCCCTCCCCCCCCCCCCGCCGGCAGGAGACTCCTAGTCGACTCGGGGGAGGGGAGGGGAAGGCTTATCCTGGCTGGACCTCCTGAGCAGCAGCCTGGGGGGGCTTGGATGAGTGTCGTGTTGGGGGTCGGTGAGGAGGCCCCCCCTTCCTCTCCCCCAGAGCTCGCTGCTGCCAGCAGGGAGAGGGCTGGGGGGAGTCCTCCTCTCTTGCCCCCTGCCCCAGCCCAGGGTCAGCTTGCCTGCTGCACCCCAAACTCCTCATCCTTGGACCAGCCGCACGCCCCCTCCCACACCCAAACCCTCTATCCCAGCCCAGAGCCTGCACCCAGCACCCAAACTCCATCTCAGAGCCTGCACCCCTCCTGCACCCAAACTTCCTCCCAGAGCCTGCACCCCAAACCCCCTCCCGCACCCAGACTCCCTCGCAGAGCCCGCAGCCCCTCCTACACCCCAGCCCCCTGCCTCAACCCAGAGCCTGCATCCAGCACCCAAACTCCCTCCCAGAGTCTGCACCCCAAACCCCCTCCCGCACCCAGACTCCCTCCCAGAGCCTTAGGCAGGTGTAGGGGGAGGCGGGACTTGGACCCATTCTGGGCAATGCCAAAAATTATACAAACCTGCCACCCCTGTGTGTACCCCCAGGGGTATGCGTATCCCTGATTGAGAACCACTGCTCTAGCAGATGGGTTCCCAACCTGGGGGGCACAGCCACCCTGCCCTTTCCTTATTGCCAAATGGGACAGGGTCTTGGCTAGTTTGGAAGGGGACTCTGGGAGGGTCCTAGTACAGGAAAGGGAGTGTCCATATGGGGAAGGTTGAACGCCTACTGCTCTAGTACTTTGGGTTGTTAGAAGCTGTCACAACGAGGTCTATACTATATAGGCTTGATCCAAAACCTATTGAAGCCAATGGAAGTCTTTCCATTGATTTCAATGGTCTTTGGGTCAGGCTGCAAGCCAGGAAGTATGGTGATGGTGTCGTAATCAGGACTTGGGTGCTGTTTTTCTGCTGGGATGTGTTGTAGGAGGGTATCACATACAGTCACAGTCAAAGACCGAGTACTGTAACAGTCATTACTAATATTACTACATGGATCCCGCAACTGCTGATCTTTTAATGGTGACCCTTGCACCTCGGATGCCTGAGAAGTAGGTGTCTGACACCACTAAATGCACATCCTGATGTGCACGGCAGCACTCCTAGGTTGGCCACTGTAATGGTTTAACTAGTCCTCTTGCCTCACTGTGAGTGATATGGTTTCGCAGCAGAAGCCTCATCAGCCACTGGGGCCCTGTAATAGAAAGGAGTAAAACAGAGCCCCTGAGAAGCTGGAGAAGACCTGCAACCCCCAGACAGGGCTTTCTCTGGGCTCCAGTAGTTATCAAACCCCCGTGGAATCAGGCCAAGGCCTTTTGTAAATTACACTTTTCCCTGTATGCTTCAGCTCTTTGGAGTCTATTTCAACCCAAGAGAGAGGACAGATTTCATTCTGACTGTTATGGATGGCCTGACGAATCACTGCAACAATAACTGCCAGCCAACTGCAGAGGGATTGCTGTCTGCCATGGTGAACAGCGGTGGGACTAAGGTGGAGAAGGTATGGGGCGCTGCTGCTGAAATGGACGGAAACTAGAATTCCCAGTGCTGGGAACAGTCATACGTTCAGAGAGTTTAAGGCCAGAAGGAACCATCAGATCTTCTAGTCTGATTCCTGTATATTGGAAAACATAATCCCAACTATACATACAAACAGAGGGGGTCTAAATCAGCTGTTACCACTCAAGGGTGGAGTCATCATGGACAATTCTCTGAAAACATCCACTCAGTGTGCAATGGCAGTCAAAAAGGCTACCAGAATGTTAGGAAGCATTAGGAAAGGGATAGATAATAAGACAGAAAATATCATATTGCCTGTGTATAAATCCATGGGATGCCCACACCTATAAATTCATGAATGGTGTGGAGAAAGTAAATAGGGAAATTTTATTTATCCTTTCACACACACACACAGACACAGACACAGACACAGACACACACACACAAACCTGGGTTAATACAAACCTAAGGAAATATTTCTTCACACAACACAACTCGTAACTTATTGCCAGGGGATGTCGTGAAGGCCAAAAGTATAACCAGATTCAAAAAAGAATTAGAGAAGTTCCTGGAGGACAGGTCCATCAATGGCTATTAGCCAAGGTGGTCAGGGGTGCAACACCATGCACAGGGTGTCCCTACGCCTTCTGATTGAAACTGGGACTGGGTGACAGGGGATGGATCACTCGATAAATTGCCCTGTTCTGTTCATTTCTTCTGAAGCATCTGGCACCATCAGAAGACAGGATACTGGGCTAGATGGACAATTGGTCTGACCCAGTATGGCCATTCTTATGTTACCCCTGTATTGTGCCTAGATAGGACTCATCTCCTTTGAGCCATTGATATGTGGTCTTTGCGACAATGCACCTTGTAAGGCTCTGAAATGAGCCCTGCCAATAGTATAGGAAATTGTGACTTTTAGGCAAAACCTAGAGGCTAACTCTGATTCTCCAGGGATGCTGAGGTTCCCTCTTGCCCCAGCTGCAGGATGGGATGAGAGTCTTGTCCCGTCTCATCTGGTTCCCTCTCTCTCAGGCAGCAGACCTTGTGGCTGGGGTTTGCGGCCGGTTGGATTCAGTCCAGCAGCCCAGCTCCAGGACCCTGATGAAGAAGTTAGTGGCCCTGCTGGCTGGCGAGGCGGAGCATCTGGACACAGTGATCTCATGCCTTCTGGACTACTCCTTCCCTACAGACAGGTACGAAATGCCTCCACTCTTCAGGCCTCGCGTGAACCTCACCACTGAGCACATTGTTTGGTCTTACTAAGGCAAAGTATAAAGCACTGACTGTTGAGGACTGAATCTCCCCCCTCTACATGGGGCAAATTACCTGCCCTCTCCTCCTCATGGCTCTTCTCTTTTCAGCCACAAACCACAGCGAGCGAAATCCGCCTGTCAGAGATTCCTCTCCCCTATTCCCCGAATGTGTCTCCCCATGTGCAAGGCAGGAGCTCTCATTCCCAGTCCCCCTCTCCCGGCCCCTGGGACTTGTTAGAGATCTGCCTGTGGGAGGGGTTCTCAAAAGCACAGTCCCCCGCACCTACGGTCAGTGCTCATGGGTCCTGGAGCAGGGGGTGGATTTAAGTCTGTGTTCTTGAGTTCACTATCCCTTTGCTACTCCGGCTGGCAAGCGCAGAGCTCATTCCGCCGTTCTCCTTCATCTGAACGTACAGATAGTGATCCTAGGTGGAACGTTTGCTGTCTGAAGCACATTTGTGTTTGGGCAGGTAAAGTTGAGCAACAGTGATTACACAAAGCGTGGTTTTATGATGGATGATCCCAAGCGGTGAGTTCCAAAAACAATCCACATCAGCAGGGCCGTCTCCAGGCACCAGCAAAACAAGCAGGTGCTTGGGGCGGCACATTTCTAGGGGCGGCATTCTGGAACAGGCCATCATAGGTGCTGACTCCGGGGCATGGGGAAAAAGTGCCCCCGCCACCCCAGCTCGCCGCCCCAGCTCGCCTCCGCTCCGCCTCCACCTGCTTCCCTGAGCGCGCCGCCGCCGCTCCGCTTCTCCCCCCCCCCCAAGGCTTGCTGCGCGCGAAACAGCTGTTTCGTGCAGCAAGTCTGGGAGGGAGGAGAAGCCGAGCAGCAGGGCGCTCGGGGAAGGTGGCGGTGGTGGAGTGGAGGTGAGCTGGAGAGGGGAGGAGTTCCTCTACCCCCCGTTACTTCCTGTGCCCCCCCCACCCTAGCTCACCTCCGCTCCGCCGGCTCCCCTGAATGCGCCGCCGCTCTGCTTCTCCCCCCTCCCTCCCAGGCTTACTGCACGCTCGGGGGAGGTGGCGGTGGTGGAGTGGAGGTGAGCTGGAGTGGGGAGCAGTTCCTCTACCCCCGTTACTTCCTGCGCCCCCCCCACCCTAGCTCACCTCCTCTCCGTCTGCTCCCCTGAACGCACTGCCGCTCTGCTTCTCCCCCCTCCCTCCCAGGCTTGCCACGTGCGAAACAGCTGTTTTGCGCAGCAAGGCTGGGAGGGAGGGAGGAGAAGCTGAGCGGGGGGCGCTCAGGGGAGGTGGAGGTGAGCTGGAGCGGGGAGTGGTTCCTCTACCCCCCGTTACTTCCTGCGCCCCCCGACCCTAGCTCACCTCCGCCTCGCCTGCTCCCCTGAACGCGCCGCTGCTCCGCTTCTCCCCCCTCCTTCACCTGAGAGGAAGGGGGGAGAAGCAGAGCGGCAGCGCACCCGGGGGAGCAGGCGGAGCGGAGATGAGCTGGGGCAGGAGGTCACGGGGGCCCCCAGGAAGCAATGAGGGGGGGGAAATGTGGCACGCCCGGGGGAGGAGGCAGGGCTGGGGATTTGGAGAAGGGGTTTGGAAGGGGTGGAGTTGGGACGGGGCCGGGGGAGGGGGGCATGAAAAAAAAAGTGGGGGCAGCCAAAAATTTTTTTGCTTGGGGCAGCAAAAATCCTAGAGCCAGCCCTGCATATCAGAGGACTCCACTGAAACCCTCCCTCACACAGTTGTTGGCTGAGCGCTGCGGAGATCTGAGCCACGCTGCTGCATGCCCGCTCCCTTTTTTTTAAAGGGAATTTAATGCTGGTGAAAGGTGCCCCATTGACACCTTTGGACAATGAAGATCTCAGCTGCAGCCCAGGAAGTGACGATGAAGCTTCCGCCACACTGCCCCTAACAACACTCTGAGCTCATAGCTGGAGGGGCTGCCGACTAGGCAAGAAAGGCTCATTCAGCCTCCATGTCCCGTTCAATCCCTGAACCTACCAACAAGGGCCAAGTATGGTGGTTGACTCTGTAATGTGGACAGCGTGCACTGGGCACTGGTCCGAGACCCTTAGTTCATTTCATATAGGACATCTGCTGCCAGAGAAGCTGTATTAGCCATTAGCCATCAGCCTCTCGGTATTAGCCATCAGCCAGTAACAGGTCGTGACCAATTGAGGCCAGATTCACACTGGCAGCCTTGAGCTGAAATGCTCCATATCCTGTGCCACTGATTCTCAATCTGAGGTCCATGGAGTCCTTGTTCATGCTCCACATTGAATTGCACAAGCTCTGGGGACTGGACTGCTGGGCAGGGCGTTGGCTCCACAGGAGGATTTCTCTTACAAAGAGGTTACATTGGTGAAGAGGTTTAATAGCTTTTCTCCTAAGCCATCCAGTCCTTCATGTTGCCGTATTTCTGAATTTCTAGCAATTCGGCCGAGCTGTGGCAGTTCCTATCTGCTGACCCGGCCCTCGGAGGACAGGTGATGGAGAACCTGGTTGTGAAGCTGCAGAGTCACCACAGCTCTGAGCACCAAGCCTCTCACACGTCTGCTGCCGTAAGTCACTGTTCGAACATCCATAGCCCCATACAGTTAAATCTATCCTATGTCTCGGTCACAGGGCACACTCACCGCCAACGCGCCTCCTCATGCCAGGACATGATGTTGCAGGGCTTATTCCACACTGGTGTCCCCTTGTCCAGCCTCCTGGTTCTGCAACACTCCGCAGGTTCCATGGTCTGGCCCTCTGGCCACGTCACCTCTTCCAGGGTTAACAGAAAAGTCCAATATGGGAAAACCCAACATGTAGTGGCCTCTGTGCCAGGCCCTCAGCCCCCATCTGAGCCTCATCATTCTTTGTCTCTTAGTCCTGAGGTCGGTACTTTGCCTCTTGCTTGGGAACCTAGACCTGACCTCTGCTCGGGGTTCCAGCCCACGGACCCCATGAGAGGCTGCTAAGGACTGTTCCTTCAATCCCTCACCACTTCCCTGAGCTGCTCCTCCCTTTTCCCTGCTTGTTAGCAACTCCCATGGGTCTGCAGCTTCTGCTTTTCCCGCCCTGGATTTGTGGCTCCTTGTGACTTCTTCCCACCCAAATTCTGAGGAGCTTCCTCAAAGCTGTTCCCAGCCTCCCTGGCAGCAGCTGGGCTGTGTTTCAAACAGTCCTTCTGGTTTCCCTCCATAAGGCAGGATTCTCCACCCCCTAGCCTTCCTCCTGGAGGTGGCATTTACTTCAGGCAGTCCCTCCACCTCTCCTGCAGGCAGGACTCCCCCAGTCTCCTCCTTTATGCTGGGTTGTAAGTTAGCCAACTGTGGGGCCTTAGCCAGATTCTCCTGGTGGCCCTTTTTCCCCAGTCAGTCCTCAGGCTCAGAGGGTTCAGGCATAGGTGCTGGAATTAGGGGAATGGGGGTGCTGTAGCACCCCCTGGCTTGAAGCAGTTTCCATCATATACAGGGTTTACAGTTTGGTTCAATGGCTCTCAGCACCCCCACTACACAACGTGTTCCAGCACCCCTGGGTTCAGCCTTCTCCTGCTGGTGTTTTCTCTGCTAGGAGGGAGGAGGCAGCATGTATGCTGATCCCCTTCCTAAAGCTCATCCCAATTCACTGGGAGGGAGGGGAGTCCTGGCCCTCCCATTTTGCAAGGCTCCTGGTCCCAGGTCCTTACAGAAACATAACAGGAGTTCCTCCTGAACACGACTTATTCCTTGGACCACTTCTTCCCTACCAGTATTTCCCAGCTCCTTACCTATATCAGACATCTCAAAATCTGACAGGGCCACGCCACATGACAAGGGTGGGCTGACCCCTAGCACCGCTACCTTTACAGGAACAGACTATCCCCTCCGTTTTGGGGCTACTCCATAATGTCCTGACAAACCCTTGGGGGAGGGTTCCATTCATCGCATCCATGTTGGAGCTCTGAGAAACCCCTGTGACGCTGTCTGCCCTGGTGCAGCTCAGGATAGGGTTGCAGGCTAATTCACTCAGATGCTAATAGAAATCAAAGGAGTGTCAAAAGCTATTGTAGTGTAATCAGGCAGTTCACCTGTGTGTTTGTTTAGTTCAAAGGAAAAGTTAAAGGAAACACTTATCTTTATAACCTGTTGTTTGCTATTGTATTGTGTATATCCCTGTAATTAGTTAACCCTAGATCAAAAGTGTGCGTTGGTGTTAAAAGATGAGAATGAACTTGATGTGTAAAGTTTATGAAAACTAATGAAGGATTTTTGTTTGCTATTCCATTATATTGGCATCGTGTATATCCCTGTAATTAAATTACCATCAAACACCATTGGAGACTTGGAATTGTAAATGAAGAAGACTGCTAACTTCAAAGCAAGGGCTACTGTGTTTGACAACGGGAATTCACAGACTAAGTCTGAATTTCCTACTCATCAAAACCCACTTGGGTAAAGACACTGTTCAGATTGGTTTCTGGAAAAGCTATAAAATAGATGTCAAGGAATGATCCTGTATCTCTGACTGTTTGGACTCTTACAGGGAAGATGCCAAATGCAAAATGGAGATCCCCAGAAAGATCTGGGTTCCTGAAAAGACTTTTAGGAAACCAAGAGATTACTACATCTCCGCTATCATTTGGGATTTACAAATTTTGACTCACCTGTTAATGTATTTTACCTGCTTTAACCTCTCAATAACTCTCATTTATTTTTCCTAGCTAATAAATCTTTAGTTAGTTTACTAGAGAATTGGCTGCCAGTGTTGTTTTTGGTGTGAGATCCAGAGTACCAATTGACCTAGGGTAAGTGTTTGACCCTTTGGGGTTGGAAGTAACCTGATGTGGTGTGATTTTTGGTTTTAATAACTTTTAATCACAAAGTTCAGTTTGTCTGGGTGGCAAGGAATGTCTAAGGGGACTGTCTGTGGTAAGACTGTCCTTGGTAAAACTGGTACTGTAATCCAGGAATGCACAATTGTTACTGGCTTTGTGAAATCCAATTATAGAATATACTACTAGTTTGGGGTGCCTGCCCTGTTTTATGGCAGTCTGATCTAAGATTGGCACTCACAGTTGTGAACCACTCCAGAAAGCGTGACAATTGGCGTAGTCAGCACAGGAGTCACATGCCACAGGTCAATTGGGCTTAAAGATCATAACCCAACACTATTTAAAGTTTAAATTTGATATGGAGAGTTTTAAGGGTTAAAGATGAGTTACAATGGGTGAATCACAATCCTATGAGAGTCTTGACTCAAAAGAACTTGAAAAAGTATGTAAAGAAAGGGGGCTATCTGTTAAGAAGAAAGCCGCAGAACACGAACTGAGAGATTTGCTCATGGACTTTGACCAAAAAGCAGGGTCTCAGCCCCCCTATACCCCAGATGCAGAAGAAAAGGCCCCTCTGAGGCACTTGGAAGCCAAGAAACAATGCAAGCATGAAAGAATGACGGTGGAAGTCCAAATGAGGGAGAAGAAAGATGCCGAGGAAGCTGATGAAAGAGCCACTCTTCTCTTCATTAATTTATTCTCTCCCATTCTTAGTCCCATGAGGCATTACCCCCACCCCAAGCATGCTGTCTCTGCAGCCCCTGCAGGTCAGGAAGCTCTGCGAGATCTGAAATCAAAGCTAGGTCCCCTGTGTGGCAATGCAGCCTAGTGTCACCAGACTCCACAAGGCAAAGCCTTCAACCTGCCAGTGCCCGGCTTCCCCCGCCCTGCTGCTCAGGGCAGTTTAACTCCGTTCGTTTCTCCATGAATCAGGGGAGTTTCATAGCACATAAGCAGGAAGTCCTGAGAACTGACGCAGGAGGGAGTAGGATTTCCAAGTAAGCTTGTGTCTGTCTTGTTCCCTCTTCAGGCCACATGCGCCCTCTATGAGATGATCTCGGTGAGCAAGTCCAGAGATGCCACAACCCGCCTCTATCCTCAGCTGCTAATGGCTCTTCTTGTCGAAATCCATTTCAGCCTGGGACAGAGCATACCAGGGGATAAAGTCTCTGGAAGGGAAAGCAGCCGGCAGAGCCTCCACACCAGGTACTGCGCCTCCTGGAAAGTCAACGGTCTAATTACATGGACAGTCATAGAGAAGTCATAGTTCTCTTCTCCAGCTCTCATGTGGCCCCTGCAGGTTTTCCATAACTCTCTAATTCTGAGGGAGTTAGCAGGCATGGCTTAGGTTGCAAGGGTGTCTCTCAGTGGTAAATGACATACCGACCAATGCACTGCAGAGGAAGTAGAAAGACAATCCCAGCAGCTATGGGGAGAAATTAGTGGGAGCCAATTTGTCAGTGTGTCAAAGGAATGTGGGTCCGACACTGAAGGGCTGAAGTTCTCCTGTTCTGTGACATTGACATGCCCTAGTGCTGATGTGCAATTGTCTGTAGGATTTGCTCAGAACTCTTTCTCTTTCTTCATATTATTAAATTGTATTACTATAGTGCCTAGGAACCCCAGTCACGAACCTATGCCTTCCTAAGCTCTATTTAAACCATTGGTGTGTCTTTCCACACACAAGTGAATCCGTCACTCCCTGACAGACCTACCGTGAGGGGGCTCCTGGCACTCAGTCACGCTGGTGTGTTGTTTGAATCTAGCTCTGCAGTGGAGGCTATAAAGATGCTGCTTCTCTGTGTTGGCTGCCATTCCGAGCTGACTGTTATGGAGAAGGAGCAAGGCTGGATCCTCCTACAAAGCCCCCAAGATCACCTCCGTGGGGTGAGCCTGCTGGCCAGGTAATACACAAGCGTTTTCCATGCAATCAGTCCTGCTAGTGGGGGCAATTCCAGAATGAAACAGTCCTCACTTCTGGGCTGCCATGTGGCCCCAAGCTGACCCCTCACCCCCTTGTTGCAGAATGTGCTTCTTCCCTTACTAACAAAGGTATTTCTGCTTTGTGTCACAGAGCCACGGTGCACTATGCTTGCCCTGAGACCACAAGGATGCTGCTGGACCTAGTGATCCCGCTCCTCGACAGAGGTGATAAGAAACACAGGCTGACCATGATGGCCTTCTTTGTAGAAGTAAGTTTCATTAGCTGATGAGAGCAATTGGGTCTTGTGTCCTAGATTAGTGAGCAACTCCTCAAATCAAACTTTTGAGACTCATTATTGTGCTACATAAACGATGAGCTTTATTGGTCATGTCCACATTGCCAGGTGTCCATGCAGCACTGACTAGGCTCCCCCAGTCCTGTCCCAGCACGCTCAGTGTAAAATCTGAGATGGATCCTTTAGGGGATCATTGGTTGCTCCAAAGTTGTAATCAGGAGCCTGATGGGAATATCCAAGAAACTAAGGTTCTGTAGAACAGCATCAGCCTGGACTCTCCCGAAGGGCAGCTGGGTCTCCTGTCGGCATCAGCCTTTCTGCAGGTCCATGAAAGGTTCCTCCCTGCGAAGTCACTAAGGAAAAGCAAAGAGGGGCCTTGAGAGGTATGGGTATGGAGGAGAGAGGATCATGGTAAAAGCTCCCCCAGATGCAGGATCATTAGCTCTGAATGTGGTGAGCAATCTTTAACCTTCTCTATTGGATGGGTTAGTTAGAGGCACATCACCAGGAATGAGGTGGCTCTATAGTCCATCGCTAGGTTGTCCTCCCAAATTTCCACGGTTTCTGTCTGGCTAGTTCCTATTGACAGTTTTCAGGGATTGTCTCCTCATCTAACTCATTAAGGGATGGGGTTTAATTCTCTCCTCACCAGGAGTCCAATCCTGGGCCCATTGAGATCAATGGCAAAACTTCCACTGACTTCAGTGGGGTCAGGATTTCAACTCAGGGGTTTGATTTCTCAGTCCCAGCTTTCGCGTTATCTCAGAGCAGCTTGTTCTGCTTCACAGGGTCACCACGAGGGGTTCGGCTGCTCTTGGCAAACCCCCAGATGCACAAGAGTCCGCCATACAAATGGTCACTGAACATTTTGTTGCCCTACATGTTCTCCTGGAGGGTAGAGCAGCTCTGCTAACGCCTATGGCTGAGTCTAGTGCTAATGGCCAGTCAAAGCCCCAGGAAGTCAGTGGGAGGACTGGGTGTCACACACAAAGTGGGGCTGATGTATAGCAATGGACGGTACAACATGTAGGTTACGATGCCTCTCCACAGAACCGACACACAAAGTTTTCCGGTAAGCACCCTGCTGCTGATTCACTCTGTGTTGTTTTCAGCTTCTGCGTTACAAAGAGGCCAAGAAGCTCCCACATCCAGACACTTTGGACCGTCTCGAGGAGTGGACAAAACACCCCAGCCCAGTTTTCCGTTCACTTGGTCTAAGAGGACTCGGCATCCTGGCAACCCAACCAGGGAAGGTGAGAGCCCAAGCTTGGTTAACTGGGAATGTTTTTAGGAGCGTATCAAAAGGAGCAACTAGAATGGAAACTGTGTACCAGCCTTAACTATGGAGATTGCTGCCAGCATCTGCTATAATAATGAGTAGCACGTAGAAAAGAGAGAAAAGCCCCGAAGCAAACCACAGCTTTGCGCACCCTACACCAGAACGACCCGGGACAGGGTTAGGATTCACTGATTGCCTCGTCAGGCATCCCCATCGATTCTAAAGCACCACGCCTCCGACTGTGGAGACGGAGCTTCTCTCTGACTTGGTGCCACGGGGTAGAATAAACACAGCCCTGGCACTGTGGCGTGTACTCACTGGAGGGCTGGGAGATCTGATGAGCCCCTCCCCCCCCCCCCGTGTGTGTGTGTAGGTGGAACAAGTCAAGGCCCTGCTGCCTGCCATCCTTTGGGGCTCGGATGAGATGGATGATGGGAGTATTCTGGAGGCCATCTCAGCTGTTCAGAACCTTCTGCAGAGCCTGGATGGGAGTGAGCGCACCAGCGTGGCCAGGAAGCTAATCCCCTTACTCGATGCTGTAAGTCAGGGGCTCTTGACCTGCCCATCCCCAGCCAGGCAGTGTTGTGACTCTGGAGTCATAGTGGTGGCATATCTGACCTGATCAGTTCCGAGCCATTGCCTGGGCCTCAGACATTGGTGACACCTTGGTCTCTCGTGTTCTCTGTGTGTGGCATGCAACCGTTTGGTTTCCTGAGGACTGATATGCTTTAATCTAACTCAAGTTAACATGCTCAATGTAGTGGTCATGGGGTGAAATGTAATGTCCTGTGCTTTGGAGTCTAGATGAATGAATGGCCCTTAAATGCTATGAAACTATGAAAGTGTTGAACCCATTAAAGAAACCCTCCAAAGAGCCCTTCACTGTGGATGGAGTCAGCACATACAGAAGGCCTCCAGGGAAATTTAGGAACCACTGTCCTAACTTGTGTTGTCTGCCCCTCCACCCAAACCTTTCTGCAAATGGGTGTCCTCTTGGTGGGCAGACCATGAACTTATTAGTCAGACTGGCCCCTATCTGTGGTTTGCATTGTGCCGAGCTCACCCTGTAAGGAGAGTGTGAAGCTCCCTCGGTGAGATCCCTTCATGGTTGTGTGTCCATCACAGGTGAGACCCCAGGTGCGCTCTGCTGCCATCATGCTCTTTACAAAGTTGCTTAACAAAGTGAAGAGGAGGCAGAAGCCCCTGCTGCAGGAGGAAGTGACCCGCAGCCTGGTCCCACTGCTCCTTCACTTACAGGACGAGGACCCTGACGTGGGCAAGGTGAGTCCTGCTGCCATGTGCTCCCTGGTGCAACAGGCCCTGACTGCTCCAGCTCTCCTGCTAGGTCTGTCTCCAGAGCTGCCTCCCAAAAGTGAAAAATCTCAGCCCTACCCGCTTACCCAAGCAAGTTCCCTGGCCTTCAATGGACACACAAGTGGAGATGTTTTATGGCTCCCAGCAGCCACTTCCTAAGTCACTGAACTGCAGCAACCATGAAGATCAAACTCCAGGAGCCTCCACTAATAGGAACAAAGACACCAAGGGTCAGCAGGATACCATGTGACCCCCACATTCCTTTCCCTCGTTGATCATTTCAGCTGGCTTTTCACTGCAGAGTGACCACAGATTCCAGCTCTTCTCATGATGCAAACTCTCCTTGTCCCATCTTGTGTTGCAGAGGTGTCAGAAAGCCTTGGCTGGGTGTTTTCAGCTCCTGGGATGGTCTTGTCCTAAGCAGATTAACAGCAAGAAGGCTTGGCACACCCATCCCCAGGTGGTGGACAAGATCTGCCAGCACTCTGTAAGTGAACAATCGGCTTTTCGTGAGTGCTGCTTCTAGTTGTGGGACCGGAAATGTGTTCCCTCACTCACTGCTCTGATTGCATGTCTAGTACTAGCATAGTGCACTCTGGCTTCCTCTTAGAAGCACCCAGCTCCCCCACTCCTCCCAGTGCCTGTCAGATCTGAACAGCCAGACCTGGCCAGGAGTTCAGTACGGAGGTGAAAGCTCAGAACATAAAGAATCAGTTGATGGCAAAAAATGCCTTCTGAATCCTGCAGGAAACTGGATGTCCCCATTTTTCACCTTACCCCAGCCCATTGGCCACTTCTGCACCATATTTCCTATGCTCTGCACCCTCTCTAATGTCCTTCCCAGATGAAGCCCATACAACCGGGCTTCAGTGTTCTCTAGTGCCAGGCTCCAGCCCTGCAGTGCCAGCAGCTCAGACACCAGCAATGTGTCTGGTGACACTTTGAAATGGTCATTTAATGACTGCCTGGCATGTAGATGGTCGCCCCCAGGATACATGGAGATGGGAGCTGCATTCTTCCGACCCCCCAAGCCAAGCAGATGAAATCTCTCTTCTCCTCACCCTGCGGCTCCAGCAACAAGAAGCTTCTTTGGTTTCTATTCCTAGGTGCTGAAGCTCAAGAACGTATCTGACATCTTGCTCCAATGTCTGGATCACCTCCAAAGCCCCCAGGCTCCAATACGACGGGCAGCAGCCATCTTTATCGGTAACCACTACTTTTCTTAAGCAACTTCTATCTGAGAGGTTGTCCCATGTTCTGCTTGGAGGGCACTAGCAGCAAGAATTAACCCCCTGGGATCCTAGTGTCTAGATTTCCTGCCCTTGAGGCAGTTGGGCTGGGGATTATATCAAAAGGCCTGGAGCAAATTACAACCCTACCCTCCAGCTCCACCCACTGGAATCCCTGTTGGACTGCAGCAATACCATAGCCATTGGCAATCAGGCTCTCTGTATCTTCCAAGACATGAGCCTCTTTGTCTTGGAGCTTGTGGACTTGTCTGATTATCCCAGGGACCACTTGAAAGCTGTTTTGCTTGTTGGAAAGACTGACATTTTTTAAAAGGGAGCCCCAGGGGAGGTGAAAACTCCTGCAAGATTCATTTCCATTGTACGTTCCAGGTTGCACTGTTCAAAGCTCAGAGCCCACCATGGTCAGGCAAGAGAAGGAGCTGATACTTCAGTGTAAGTAGCTGCCACATGGCTGTGTTTGCATGTGGAAGGAGAGCTCATGCTCCTTGTAGGATATCAGGGTTGGAAGGGACCTCAGGAGATCATCTAATCCAACCCCCTGCTCAAAGGAGGACCAATCCCCAGATAGTGTTTGTTTGTTTTTTAAACCCCAGTTCCCTAAATGGCCCCCTCGAGGATTGAACTCACAACCCTGGGTTTAGCAGGCCAATGCTCAAACCACTGAGCTATCCCTCCCACTTGTGAACCAGTCTAGGAAAAAGTGCAACTCTCCCGCCACGCTGCTGCATTGAGTTCAATTTAGACATGGCCAGAGGTAGCTGTTGAGAGAGCCTGGACATCAGTCCCAGCTTTGTTTTCTCTGATGTCAGGCGTCACTTCCATCTCCAGGTGCCAGAAGGTTTTACAAGGAGAAAGTAAATGCCAGGCAGGGTGAGAGGCCCTGGCATGTGCCATGGAAACGGTGCTAAGGAGGTGGATGCCCCAGAATGCAGTGGAAGATGGTGCTGCCAAGGGCAGATGTCACTGAGAACTTAAGGGGTTATCAGATGGCGATGACACTGATAGCCCTGGTGGGTCCAGAGCATCTGGGAGGAGTTAGTTGCTGTGGAAGATCAGGGGTGGCTCCAGGCACCAGCGCAGCAAGTGCGTACCTGGGACGGCAAGCCACGGAGGGCGGCGTGCCGGTCGCCGGGAGGGCGGAAGTCAAGCAGCCTTCGGCGGCATGCCTGCGGGAGGACCGCCGGTCCCGCAGCTTCGGCGGCAATTCGGCAGCAGGTACGCTGAAGGCGCGGGACCGGCAGATCACCCACAGAAACGCCGCTGAATCCGCGTGACCAGAGGACCGCCCGCAGGCATGCCACCAAAGGCCGCCTGACTGCCGTGCTTGGGGTGGCAAAAAACATAGAGCCGCCCCTGTGGAAGATTCAGAGGCCCATGGTGCAGGTGCTAGGGCATGCTAATACGATATGTGTTTTGACCTGAGCTTCCTCTCTCTGTCTCAGCTCTCAGTGGCCTGCAGCAAGATCCGGATTCCTCTGTCCGTGCCAGTGTCTCACGGGCCATTCAGCAAGTTCGGGATGGTGGCAGAAACCAGTCACGTCAGACCCTAGGAGCTAGATTCAGGAACCTGCTCTGCTGCTTGACTGGCCAGGAGGAGAGGGAAAATGCTCCTGACAGAGATCTCTTGAGTGGCCCGGACCCTTCCCAAAGCCACCGATGGGACTCAGGAGGGCCCTGAGTTCCCACAGAGAAGTTGGTGACTGGAGGAGGTCGGCTGAGCCACCACCCCAGGCCCGAAGCCAGTGCCTGCATGATCCTCTGGTCATTACCTGCATTGTTCCCCATGAGATGTAGGCAGCTGGGGATGAGTTTAAGTGACGCCAGTACTCAGCAGAATGACGGCTACTGGCTCCAGCTAAACAAAAAGGTGACAAGACTGTTAGTGTAAAACCAAGGGCATTTGCTCTCTCAACCTGGGACTGGATGACGGGGATGGATCACTTGATAAATTGCCCTGTTCTGTTCATTCCTTCTGAAGCATCTGGCACTGGCCACTGTCAGAAGATGGAATGCTGGGCTAGATGGACCACTGGTCTGATCCAATATGGCTGTTCGTATGATCCAGGCCTCTAGTTCCCCTTGGACAGTTAAATAAAACCCTGCATCTCTCCATCCATTGACATTATATAAGCTCACTTTTCTTTAGACACTTGGGCCAGCACTTTCAAACATGGATGTCAAAAATTAGGTACCTAAATCCATACTTCTTCTTCAACGCTTAGCCGAACGGTCGGCCGTAGCAATTGTTCACCATTGATCCGTTCCTGTGCTTGACGGGCCGAGAGCCCAATGTCGGAATAGACTTGAGGCACCCATGTAATAGGGGGCTTGCCTTTGGGCTGCCTGCACCCCTTGATTGGTGGAATTGTCTCTCGGATGTTATGAGCCACTCAAAGAACGGCGTTCGCCGGAACGTCTTGTGGCATACTCGCGACATGTCTGAAAAGCATAAGACGCCGTCTGCGGACAATGGCTCCAGTAGTCTGTAGACCGCAGCGACCATAAACATCTGCTTTACAAATGAAGTCATTCCACTCTATGCCCAATATACAACGTTGGCATTTTATGTGGAAAGCCTCCAGCTTTGCCCACTCTGAGTGGCGCAGTCCCAATGTTTCGCAACCGTACAGCAGGACAGAGAGGATACAGCTCGATTAGATCCTGAACTTGGTTGTCGTGCCGAGATGATGTTGATTCCGTATTCATTGTAAATGACCCATGGCAGAGGCTGCAATGCCACACTCAGGCACCTAAATAAATGGCCTGACCTTTCTCAAATGCTGAATACCAAGAACTTCTCACTCGAATCTGCCGAAGCCGTGGCTGTTCAGCTCCTCTGAAAATCAATCCACTCGTTTAGATGCCTGAATATGAATGTTAGTGCCAGACTTTGGACAGTGACATAGGAAGACATTGGCCTGAGCCTATGCATGGACTCTCATCCTACAATCCAGCCCCTCAACAGATACATCCCAGCTTCTGACTGTGAGCCATTCAGCTACAATGGGGAGGCCTAGATGCTGTAAGTGAATTAACATGTAATGATAGATAGACAGATAGATAGATAGTATAAGCTATTCTTTCTACCATCTGCCATACGGATTTGCTCTGTAGAGCTTGCTGTCCCTGTTACTCATGGGTATTTATGTTCCAGAGCCCCACATGAGAGAGGGAAGGATTTCAGGCCCAAGTGGGGCAGGAAGAAGCACACGCTCACCTCAGTTGCCTTCTTTGCTGAGGTAAGTTTTGTTGACTTGTTGAACTGAGATTGCAGAGCGTTGTTCAGTCCCATATTCTCACAACTGGCAGTGCCCCATATGTATGTCTGGGGCACCTTGCATCCTCATTTCTTGACCTGTAAATGGGGTGGCCTGGGGTTTATGTAAAAGGCAGGGATTGTGTTGAAACCATAATCATCCAGATACTTCTGAGGAAATCCCTCTGGAACAGTGGAAATAGCGTAGCATTCGGCCATCAGTCCCTCGGTAATTTCCCAGATTGTGACTGCGTTTGATTTCCCGTGAGACGTCTTGAAAACTGCTCTCTTTGTTGAGAGGCTGAACCTCTGAAAGTTCGCCCTGGAGAATGTAAGCATTGACAGGAGAGCCGTTGTGTTGATTCCCTAGGGCGCACTGTCCAGCACGCCGACAGACAGACCCTGATCAGAAGGCCTGGACTTGGTACGTGAACGTAAGTAATATCCTTAGGTAAGTGCAGTGAGGAAGCAGAGGTCCCAGGGTGTGTGTCAAGGAGGTGGCAATGGGGACGCAAAGGCCCTGTCATGGCACCAATGGGGTCTAATTTGTACTGTGTGCTTTGGTCATCCACTGTGTGATGATCCTCTTCTGTAATGGGCACCATTGGCCTGTTGTAATGGCTCCAACACCACCCTCCTCCCAGCCTCAGGAGAGGGGGGTGTTCCCAAGGGAGAGGGGGCATGGCTGCGGCATCCCCGAGGCTTCTCTGCTTTATGCTGGGGGCTAGCCCAGTGGCCAGATGGCCTCCAAGTTGGTGGGGGTGGCGCACAAAAGCGGCTTTCAGGCACATTCCCACGCAGCTGCCAGGATCTGCACTGAGCCTAGGATCTGCAGAACCATCTCACAGGCTGGGCCTCAAGGCTGGCAGGTTGGCAGATGCTGCACTGAGCAGCAGAGTTACTCTGTATCCTGAGTCAGGAAGCTTTTCTGCTGCTTCGCTGATCAGAGGAGCCTGGTAGTTAAATGAGGCAGGAAGATACACCTGGTTAATGCAAAGACACAGATGGAGCCCTGGAAGCCCATATTTCCTGGGGTTTAGTCAAAGAAGATCAGGCCTGGGCAATATGACTTGACAGTCCTCAGCAAGGACTCATCAGAGAGACCCTCAGATGTAGAGAGGGAGGAGGTGGGGGATATTGGGTACAAACTCCCCAGGTCCAGTTCCTTAGTCCGGGATCTGAGTGAGGGTGAGACCAGCCCGTCAGTCAAAGGAAATAGTGGACAGTGAGATGGTTATAGGCTAAGCCTAGTGATGCAGGAATGAGTCCAACCCCTCTTTGTTCAAGGTGGCCTGATCCAAACAAAGCTCACGGAAGTCAGTCTCTCTGTTGTCTTTAATGGGCTTTGGCCCAGGCCCATGGAGAAGAGAATGTGTTCTTTGAGCCCTACAAAGGACAGAGCAGAGACCATTTCCATCATTAATAGTGTGATGATTGAGCTGGAATAAAGCTAATCCAGGGTTCCCCTTTCTCTGCTGTTGCTAAACTTCTTTTTTCCTTGTTGATCCCCCAACACACGAACTGCTGGGCACCGCCAAAGTCCACAAACAGGAGAAAAGAGGGAGGAGCAGCATCCGCCTGCTAAAATTCATGGCTGAGGATGGACCAAGTAACCTTTGACCCTGGTTAGCTCATTATGCGTTCCACAGGGGACCCTTATTACATAACAGTACAGTGATTGGCCAGCCCCAGGCTGGCAGGATAAACCCAGAGCACAGCAACCTCTGTCCTCATGACTGAAATGGGCTAGTGCCACTAGACTGGGCCATGCCTCCTTCACCTCTGTTACGCAGCAGTAAGGGTGTGAATCACAGCAAGGAGATCAAAGCTCTGTAGAGCTAGAGACAAGCTCTCTGCTCGCCACCTTTCATATGGCAATTCTCACCCCACACACACACACACATTTACAGAGGAGACTCTGGACAAAATACAGCAAAGGGCAAAATAACTGGTCCCTGGACTGTGGGAGGAGAGTTATGGGCACGGAGTGAGGGAGCTGACGGCAAGGAGAAGGCTCCGGGCGAGTGTGGTCCCGGTGATCAGTGAGCCTACGGGAGTTATTCACATTCTCAGGAGGCCGGGACAATTGCTTAAAATTAAGACAGGAAAGCTGGAGGCAAGACCACGTTAACCATTAAAGCAGCCTGTCGGTTTGCCTGGGACGGGGACAGTCCAGCTCGCAGCGTAGTTCTCCTACAGTCGCTCTGGACTGACTCTGGCTCTTGTCCCCACTGAGTCTCCCATCCCAGCCACCATGCGCACATGAGCCCAGGGCGATTCGGAGGAGACCCCTATTTTCTGAACAACGGCTGCAGGAAGGACCTGGCTGGCTGGGAAAGCGCAGAGCACTACAGAGCCGGCTGGGCCCTTCATGTTTTTCAGCCTGTCAGCATATTGGATTCAGACTAATTCTCAGGTGGAACTCTATTTAGAACAGGTACCTTTGTTCCTTCCTGTGCTAACGTCACTCCGCTTTGGGGGAGAATAAGGACAAAGGCCTATTAGAGATCTGTAGAAAGCCGATCTGGGAGACAGATTCTTCCACAGCTGCTACTGTGAGATTCTGACAGCTTCCTCTGAACCATCGGGTGCTGGCTGCTGTCAGAGATGGGGTCCTGGACTGGATGGAACTCAAGTTTTGATTCAGTCTGCTAATGCCTATAGCGAGTCCTTCACTAGTCAGTACCAGACGCCAAGAACCAGCTCCTCGGATGGTGCAAATTGGCTTAGCGCTACGGACGGCAATGGAGCTCTGCAAATTCCCACCAGCTGAGGATCTCTAGCCCTGCAGCATCAGTGACTCAGGACACTGGAGTGTGTTGGCCGAGGCTTTGAAATGATCATGGCAGTGAGAGATGGGCTCAGACTGGAAACCCCAAACCCAGCACTGGTGGACTTGGGGACGCTGAGATCTGGATCCGGAGCCAGAGCTGAACGATGTGGCTTGGGGCAGTCGCTGATTACAATAACCCCTGGTGTGTAGCTAGGCTGTGTGCACTGCACACTGGGCTCCCAACTGCAGGATTTGACTAGTAGCCTTTTAAAAAAAAAAGTTTTGAGGTGCAGAAGGACAAGGAAAAATGTGACACCCTGTCCCAGACCCTGAGCTATTTCTGTGGTCCAGGGGTCCCTTTATGAACACAGCAGCCATCTCCATACAGCAGCTAACAAAAAAAAAAGCTTCCATGATCCTTAAATCCTGACCCTGTCCCTCTGCCATCCTGCACTGTCCTTTATTACACACAGGCCTTGTCTACACTTACGTCAGCACGTAGGGTGCGTGTAGCTACACGTGAAAGGCTGTGGTAGGGAGGGCAGCCAGGCTCAGCTCGGGGAGCTGCCGGTGCCATTCCGCACTGCCTCCCCCCACCAGAGCCTTTCCCCACTGGAATCTTTCACTGCCGTGGGGAAAGGCTCTGGCAGCGGGGAAGGGGCAGGACTCTACCCTACTAAATATAGCAGTGTAGACACGGGAGGCCCTGCATGGGCATGTAGGGTGCATAGCCATAGGGTTCAAGCGTCCCTTTACTTGCCTTAGCCAGGCCTCACCATCTACACTGCTGTTACACCCGTACTAGCAGGGTCGAAATAGCCCCAAGTGTAGACCTACCCAACACAACCACCTCTGTTCCTGGAGTCCTAATTGACTGTGCTTGAAGAGGCTTGGGGATTGCAAAGGAAGGCAGGGTCCAAGTTAACACCCTAGCCCAGCAGCAGCCCCTCTGGTGGGAATTCGTCCTGGACTCACTGCAAGGAAACAGTTCCCCCTTAGTTAGGACTTTGTATTGTTCTTCCAAAAAAGTAAGGCAGAAACTAGTCATGTAAGCCACTCACCACAGGGTGGCGCTGATGCTCTGCCTCCCCTACGTTTTTCTTCTCTTAGGTCCCTTTGCAGCGAATCAGATTATGGCCGGTCTCTGTGCCCATTGATGCAGTCTGAGTAGCAGGAGCCCTTCAGCCCCACGGTGACATGGGCTGTTATGTGTTTGAATGATTAATCCTTCCTCTTCCTATTCCAGGCCAGAAGGGCTGAGGTGCTGTTTCCCGAGGAGCTGTTCCAGGACTAGCGAGGTAAGCACAGACACGGGCCGTGCACTACAGCTCTAGGTACACCCAGGAGCGCCGCCAGCGTTTTTGCCGCCCTAGGTGGCGGAAGGTCCCGCCCCCGAAATCCGCCCCCGACAGGCGGCAGAAGGTCCCGCCCCCGAAATACCGACGACAACGGGGCAGCCGAAGATCCGGCTGCCGCAGTCGCCGCCCCCCAAATGTTAGCGCCCAAGGCAACCGCCTAGGTTGCCTAATGGGTTGTGCCGGCCCTGGGTACACCCCTGTAACCCTAGAGGGGCAGGAAACGTGGTCCTTTCAGGTGGAAACGATGGTCGTTTTAATATGAGTGCAGAGTGTTTAGATGCAAGCTGGATGGATAGAAACAGAGAGTTTGGAAGATCAATATGTAGCTGAAGATCATTGTTTTTACTGTGTTTTTCCCCCCTCTCATAGGAGCCTTTCCAAGCATCACAGAAGTACGGGCCAGAGTTAACATGACATAGAGTTGTTTGTTGCATAATAAAGCTGCTGATGATTTCCAAGTGTGTGCGGCCAACTTTCTTCACTGTGCACTAGGCTGCGTGTAGCCATGTGACTGAGATGTCGGCCTTCTCTTTTCTGGGCACTGCACCTTTAATAGTAGAGGAATCTTGCTGGCTGCAAGCATCCTGGCTAGGGTTGCCAGGTGTCCAGTTTTCGACCGGAACACCCGCTCGAAAAGGGACCCTGGCGGCTCCGGTCAGCACTGCTGACTGGGCTGTCAAAAGTCCGGTTGGCGTGGGGCTCGCAGGCTCCCTACCTGGCTCCGCGCATCTCCCCGCAAGCAGCGACATGTCCCTCGGCTCCTAGATGGAGGGACGGCCGCAGCCCCATGCACAGCGCCCACCCCGAGCGCTGGCTCCGCATCTCCCATTGCCTGGGAGCTGCGGCCAATGGGAGCTGCAGGGGTGGCACCTGAGGGTGAAGACAGCGTGCAGAGCTGCCTGACTGCGCCTCCGCCTAGGAGCCAAGGGACATGTCGCCCTTTCCCTGGAACCGGCTGAGGTAAACACCACCCGGAGCCCGTACTCCAAAACCCCTCCTGCACCCCAACCCCCTGACCCAGCTCTGAGCCCCCTCCTGCACCCAAGCTTGGGGATTGGTCCTGCTTTGAGCAGGGGGTTGGACTAGATGACCTCCTGAGGTCTCTTCCAACCCTGATATTCTATGACTCTATGATTCCCTCCCAGAGTCTGCACCCCCCCCAATACCCCAACACCCTACTCCAGCCCTGAGCCTCCCCTGCACCCCAAGCCCCTCATCCCCAGTCCCACCCCAGAGCCCGCACCCCTAGCCGGAGCCCTCACTTCCCCCTCCCCCCGCATTCCAACTGCCTGCCCCAGCACTGAACCCCTCCCCCCACCCGTCATCCCCAGCCCCACCCCAGAGCCCACACCCCTAGCTGGAGCCCTAACCTCCTCCCGCACCCCAACCCCCTGCCCCAGCCCTGAACCCCATCCCGCACCCAAACTCTTTCCTGAAACCCACGCCCCACCCCCCTGCCGCAACTTGGACCCCCCTCCTGCACTCCAAACTCCTCGTCACCAGCCCGGAGCCCACACCCCCAGCTGGAGCCCTCACCCTCACCCCCCAACCTCCTGCCCCAGCCTGGATTCACCTCCCACACCCTGAACCCCTCATTTCTGGCCCCAGTCCAGAACCTGCACTCCCACCCCAAAGCCCATGTCCCCTCCCACACCCCAACCCCCTGCCTCAGCCCAGACCCCTCCCACACTCTGAACCTCTCATCCCTGGCCCCACCCCAGAGCCCACACCCCCAGCCGAAGCCCCCACTCCCCAACCAGCTGCCCCAGCCCGGTGAAAATGAGGGAGTGGAGTGAGGGTGAGGGAGAGCGAGCGACAGAGGGCGGGGGGAATGGAGTGAGCGGGGGTGGGGCCTCGGAGACCGGGCGGGGCAGGGCCTCGGTGATGGGGTGGCAATGGAAGGGGCCTTGGAGAAGGGTTAGGGCAGGGGTGTTCGGTTTTGTGTGATTAGAAAGTCAGCAGCCCTAACGCTGACTTTCGGGGGCAGGGGGCAAAACCGGGGGGCCTGCTGTAGTCTGATCAATGGCTGGAGTTCCAAGTGGTGCCTGTTGGCTCACAGTGGAGCAAGTTCAGCCTTTACTTTCGAAAACTCAGCCGGGCATTTTGAAGGAGAATCTCAGCTTTCTTCTTCCTTTCTTTCAAGCGAGTCGCTCTAGATTTTATGGCTGTGGGTAAATGTGAACTCCAAAGGCTCAAAAACCAGAGAGCAAATCATTTATTGATTTATTAACCTCATGATTTGGGGGGACATGACATGATTTTTGAACATGGGGTGTTGGCCCTACTGCCTCTGCGTCTAACACTTGGCAGGGGGAAAGGTACTTCCTCCTCGTGGGTTGCCAATTTAGGTTGGACGTATTCCTGAAGGTTTCATAACATGACATAATCCTTAATTAAAGATTAATCTTGAATTCATGGAGATGCCAAGCCAATCCTGGAGGCTTGGCAACCCTACCTGCAGCACAAGCCACCTTCTCTCAAGAAGAAACACCTACAAGCGACGTCCCCCAGCTCTGCCCACTCTCTGTTTTCTTGCTCCATTTTATCATTCTGTCTTCATCACAAATCACCCTTTCCCCTGCCCTGTGGGTCATTCTATCTGTTCCTCTTCCTTGCGTGTCTCTCTCCCTCCATCTTTGTTCCTCGTTCTCTGGTCCCACCTGTTTCCTCCTTCCCTTGTTCTCTACCTCATCTTCTGCTTTGCCCACCCTTGATTCATCTCCTACCTAGAAATTTAGCCAGGAGAGTGGGGGGTAACCCCCCAATTCTGGCAAAAAGTGGTGTGGGATCTTCAGCAACGACCCCTGATTTGGATCTCAGTTTTACGGCTCCTCCGGCAGGTGGTCCAGCAGCAGAGCGCCCCCTAGCCCCACTGGCTCAGTATTGACACAACGGACCTCCAGCTCCTGCATTCCAAGCAGTGCAGGCTGGAAGATTCATAGTTGGCCAGGGGGAACTCAGACCAAATCTGAGTGACATTTGATGAGGAGGTAAACAATCATGAGTTAAAAGGTCTTGCAAAAACAAATCCTCAGGTGCCCGCAGATAAATTAAATTAAAATTAATGGAGATATCCCATCTCCTAGAACTGGAAGGGACCTTGAAAGGTCATTGAGTCCAGCCCCCTGCCTTCACTAGCAGGACCAAGTACTGATTTTGCCCCAGATCCCTAAGTGGCCCCCTCAAGGATTGAAGTCACAACCCTGGGTTTAGCAGACCAATGCTCAAACCACTGAGCTATCCCTCCCCCCAGGTGCTCCGACACATTGGCATTCTCTGACATCATGGCCTGCTCCTGTTCCTCCCCCTGTTCATGTGTAGATAAAAGCCTGAAACACTTGGAGAGCTTTAATTTTCTCTGCCCCATGCAGAGGTAACAGGATAAATGATCCACACCTCTGCTTACTTCTCTGTGGGGAAAACACCTGTTCTGCATTGCTCGAGCCACAGGGTGACTCATGGGAATGCAAACGTTCTCACTGACCTCCCGAGAGCCACATCAAACACGGAGCCGTGGCAGGAAACAAACCTACCAGACTGTAGGTCACGGCAAGTTCGGCTCTGGACTGTATTTCACCTGCAAACTGTTAACAATACAGGCAGCTCCAGAGGGAGTGCCACCAAAACACTCGCGGTTCAGCTTTGTGTTGACAAGAGCAGCTAAGGACACAGACAATAACAGACCCAGAGCTAGGTTCTTGACACCACTGGTGTAAGGGTAAGGACGCGACAGGTGAAGCCTCTGGTATGGCACTCGAGGTGTATATGTTCTGTATGCAGCTCCTCCAATACATTACGTAAAGAAGAACCCCACGGACTAGACAGTGCCATATAGGCACAACCCTGCGCAGGGCAAATCCACTGGCCATAGGAGTATGAGGCCCAAAGCTTGCAGAGCTCCCCAGCCTGGGCCCACGGCTGTGCCCCACAGGAGGGTGCAGGGTGCCCTCCCCCCTGCTGCTCACCAGCTTTGTCTCTCCACTCCAGTCCTTTCACCACGGTGGCCCGTGTCCACAAGGCTACTAGCCGGGAGCAGACCCTGCACCCTCCAGCAAGCCTGTTTCAGGATGGCATCAATGTGCATTAGGTACCTTTAGTTCCCACCAGCGGGGTCTACACGGGCTGGCTAGAGTGCGACGTGCGAGTGCTGCACAACTCACACCCCCACAGAGCGGACTGCGGCGCCGTGTAGACAATCCCATCGGTGCCTAAAGGGGCAGTTAGGCACCTAAATCCAACAATTAGGCACCACTAGCATTCACAAAAGCCCACTTAGCTGCTACCCTGTAGGCACCTAAAGCCCCTAGGCATCTACTTTTCCACTGTTGAAGTCTGTGAGGCGCTTACACTTGGTGGTGGTGGCCCCTGCGCAATAGCCCAGGAATCAGAGCTCTCACCCGGATCCAAATCCCCCCTCTGCCTGATGTGGGGCAGGGCCTCGAGCCCTGCTCCCACCTCCCAGGAGAGTGCCCAGGCCCCTGGGCTCTGGGGTCTCTCTCCTGGTGAAGCTGTTCCCAGTGGTGCAGAAGCAGGCTGCGGAGCCTGGCATAGCACTGGGCCAATGCTCGGCTTTGGCGCCCGTCTCCCGCGGGGGAATTGCTGCCGTGTTGTGCAGCAGATGCTCGGCTGCGATTTGGAGATGGGGCTGCAGATGCCTCACGCACTGGGCCCTACAGGCTCTAGCATCTGGTGGGCTCATACCCAAGGGACCAGTTAGGATCTATGATACACACAGTAATTCCTATCTTGGCCTGTAGGGGGCAGTCCAGTAGAGGGGTACAGGGTAACCCTGCCCCAGGGTGTTTCTCACGTCTGTTGCCTGGGGTGCCCCTTCCAGGCCGTCCCTATGTTAGAGGGCAGGTTTCCCTGTCGGGGGCTCAGTCAAGCAGCCTGGTCTCATTGGGGCCTCACCTCATTCTCCTCCTGTCTAGCTGCAGCAGTTGGATCACATCTGTTATTGCAGACAGCTCCCCCTGGGAGAGACCATTAGGCTGCAAACCCCAAACTCCCACCCCATTGACGATGCACGACCTGCCCCAGGCCCTTTCCATGCAGAGACGTCCCTTCGCTGTGGTCAGAACACACTGCCCCCTGTCCCAGGCTAATCCCTGGTGGCTGGGGCACTGCACTGCACCGTTAGTTCACATTAGTGCCCCATTGAGAGACTTGAAGGGCACCTGCCTCTGTGCTCCTGCTGCAGCTTCTGCAGCCTCCTCTCCTGGCTGCATCCCCTTCCCTTCCTCTGCCTCCAGTTCCTAGGCTGCTGGACCCCTCACGTCCTCTGGCTCCCTAGTCCCTCTCCACTAGGCCGTCATAGCACCTTCTAGAGGCTGAAATGAATCCCTGCCCCTCCAGGAACGACCCATGGCTCCGTCCCTTGCCACCAGCGCGTTCTGAACCGCTACAATGGGCTCTGTGCAGACAGGGGCGGCCCTAGGCGAGCTTCCAGGAACTGGCGCCCTAGGCAAACCATGCAATCGGCGCCCCCCCACCCCCAAGGGCAGATCTAGGCTGAGGTTTTTGGTAAACTGGGAAACATTTTGCCCCTTTTTTCCTTTTAATGTTTTTTAAGTGTTTGGTTTTTTTTAAACAGAGACTTAATTATTCGGTTTGTCCATCCGTCCATCTGTCCAACCAATGTTTCTGAGATCAGATAAAATAGAGAGACACAATTTTCAGAATAGATTTCTACACGACAGCTAGATGATATTTCAATCCGATTTCAAATAAAAATGCATTAAAAATGTTAATTATAATTTTTATTATTACAAATCCAAAATCATCCATTACGCTATCCTGCTTTAACTGCCATTACCACCACATCCGATATAGAAAGAAATAAAACTCTTCAATAAACTTTAACCTGTATTTACAAAACACTCCGAATAAAAAACACTCTGTGCTCTTAAAACATGACTTTTCTTGCTTTAAGTTTTGAAAATTCAGTCACTAGTTCTTTTAGATCCAGTTTTCCAGCTCTTTCATGCTCTATTGACATTGTGGCAAGTCCAACAAGTCTCCACCATTGTTGAACACAGATATGTTTTTACCAATTTTAACTTTGAGAAGCTATGTTCCCCATTAGCTACGGAAACTGGCAAAGTTAAAAGAGCTATAAAAATGTTTGGAAAACTGTCTGAGTTTATTTTCACAAACAAACTTCAGGAGTGGAATGTTTCTTAAGTCATCTAGTAAAAGCCTGAATGAAGCTCACTACATAAATCTGTAACATCAATGTCTTCTGAATTTTCATGAGTCAATGCCGACACCAGTTTTATACAAAATTCTCTTATCTGTTTTGCTGTTTTCTTTTGCAAGCTGTGGATATCATATAGAAAGCCAAATACTGACTCTAACTGCTGCATGTATTGAAATCTTTCATCAACCGAGTCAATAGCAGTATCAAGGACTGCGAAGTAGAAATTCACTTTGAACCTTTGTTTTGGATTCTGAAGGGGTGTGTCTCGTCCTTCATACGAAAACTGCTGTTTCTTTTGCCGAATCAGAACTGGCTCTGCTTCAAATTCTGTCGGAAAGTCTATTTCTTCAGCAAGCTCAAGAGAATCTACCAGTGTTCTTTCGAACCCTTCATCACTTCTCAATTCCTCCAGAATATTTTTATTTTGCTGCAGTTTTTGAATAGCAGAATGTACGTTCAAGTTCTTTTCCTGAAGCTGCTTACTAGTGAGGTTAATCTCAAAAAGGATATTATACCACAAAATGAGTGAAAAGTCACAAATTTGAACTTGGGAAGACCATTTGCAAGAGCTTCTGCATCTGAACGTGCCATATTTCCAGATGATCCAATAAAGGTAGTATCATCAGAAATTTCAATTAGGGCATCATAAATGTTTCCAGGTTCATAGTGAAGAGGCTTCAAAGCATCAATGCGACTCTCCCATATTGTCTGACTAAGTGGCTTCACAGTTAGAGAATTCACATGGCGAGTCAGAATCTCCCAACGGCGTGTTCAGCCTGAGACAAACACAAACACGTTGCACCAGGTCAAAGAAACTGCTTGCCTCCAAACAGCATCTAGCAGCATCATTGACAACCAAATTCAGGGAAAGCGCATTGCAAGGAACGAAAAAGGCCCGAGGATTGATTTCCATCATTCTCCTTTGCACACCATTGTCTTTACCCTTCCTATTACTCACATTATCATAGTCTTGGCCACGTAAGTTTTCAACAGATAATGACATTGTTTCAAGCTCTTGTAGAATAGTTTCAGTCATAAATGCTCCAGTTGTCTCCTTCAGTGATACAAAACCCCAAAAATGTTCCTTTATGAGCACTTCAGCATTATCTTCATCTGCAGACTTTTCCATATTCACAAAGGTAAGGGAAATTCATGAACTTGTTCGGGTCCATGTTCCACAAGAATTTGCTGCACGCTGTCATCACATCTGGGCCATGAAGCTGGGTCCCCATACTGTAACTTGTTTGTAACGTCCTCATCCTTTCTTCCAGAATTCTACTTCATTTACTTCAATTTCTGCATGTGTCCGAAGGTGAATAAATTTTTTCCACTTCCATATCAGTCTGATGCTGTGAGCTGCCTTCATCTAGAAGTAAGTTTCCATCATCTTGATGTTCCAAACTGCTTCCATGCGGATGTGAGATAACCTTCTCTCCAAGTAAAATTCCTTCATCTGGATGCTGTGAACTGCTTCCATCTTTATTTGGATTAAAGAGAAAATATTTCAGGAAGGATCCCTGCTGTTTTGCTTGGTCCTTTTCCTTCTCAGTCTTTTGTTTACGATACTCAGCTCCGGAGGGTTTTCTTTTTCCTCTTTCTGCCATGGGGCACTTGAATATTGTTATGTACTGTGCTCCCGACTGCAAGCCTTATAGTGTTAAGGATGGCTGTCGCACCACATGGTTGGTGATTTAAACCACATTGCAGCCATTCCAACATGTCTTTCCACTGCTTAAAGGTTCAATAATTAGTAACATACACTCACTTACCTATTAAAACAGTTAGTTACAGCGTTTACATGGAAACAAAATGACCTTTTTTGACGTTATAACCTGACACCAGTTGTTTGGAAAGTAATCCCCTTCCTCACGGTTACTCGCTTGGAGGGGGACGTCATCACTTTCATAGTCTATTAAGTGTTAATGCTGTCACTCTTCTTTTATGGACCTTATTTATTACATGTGAACCAGTTATAACAAAGAAAAGTTCATAATTATACAGCCCAATAATAATGCTAAGATTTAATAACGCTTAAAGATACTCACATTTTGGATTTATAATGCTGAAAGACGTTATTCTTTATTCTTTGGCACCAGGAAACACAATTTTCCACAGTATTCACTCGATTCTTAACCACTTACCTGCGATGTGTGTGAAAATGACCGTTTGACATGTATCAACTCGTGATATCTCCGCTCTACATTAATTTCTGGCTATGCAACATTGATGTATATTCGAGTTAGGTGTCACTAGCATTGTAGCTCTTGCCACTGGCGGATGTGTTTCATTATGGCTGAGTTATTGCTTATCAAAATTGCGGAGTGGGTCATCTTGACCCTACGTCGCAAATAGAAAAAAAAATCGCTAAAATCTTATTTATTTTTGCAGTAAATAAAAGATTTGGCATATTAATAAATTCTCAAAAATGTAGAGAAATTAATTATAATTCCTATTCCCTCTGTATGCACATGGGAATTGAAATAATGACATCTTCGTTATTTTATTTGTATTTTTTTCATCTTTTTCATTTTTTCCCCCTTTTATTTTTTTTTAATTTGATTTTTTTCCTCGAATTTGGCACCCCATTTAACTTGGCACCCTAGGCGACCACCTAGTTCACCTATATGGACGGGCCATCCCTGCTTCCAATATATTAAGAAATATGTTAGAAAGAAGCCAGTGATCAGTTGTTCTCCATGTCCACTGAAGGGAGGACAAGAAGTAATGAACCTGCAGCAAGGGAGATTTAAGTTAGATATTAGGAAAATTTAATAAGAGTTAAGCTCTGGAATAGGATTTCAAGGGAGGTCGTGGAATCCCCTTCACTGGAGGTTTTAAGAACAGGCTGGACAAACACCTGTCAGGAATACGCCAGGGTTACTTGGTCCTGCCTCAGCGAAGGGGGCTGGACTGGATGACCTCTCAAGGTCCCTTCCAGGCCGATATTTCTGATTCTGTTGGGCTCTGTTGTAAATGACTGGATAATTATAGCCACTTGAAAAAGAAACTAAGACCCATTTGTCTTGTAACCACCCATTTCGTTGTCACTTTATTTCATTCAATTAAAATTTTTGAAGAAAATCCATTCTATAAACTCCTGCATTTTTAAGCACCAGAAAGGTCCATGAGCCCCGGTCATTCTTACCCTCGCTAACCCATGACTTGAGACCTACTGCTACGCAGGGCCAGCTCCAGCTTTTTTGCCGCCCCAAGTGGCGAAGCCAAAAAAAAAAAAAGATAAAGCCGCGATCGGCGGCACTTCAGCGGCAGCTCTACAATGACGCTTCATTCTTCGGTGGCCATTCAGCGGCGGGTCCTTCCCTCCGAGAGGGAGTGAGGGACCCGCCGCTGAATTGCCGCCGAAGAACCGGATGTGCTGCCCCTTTCCATTGGCTGCCCCAATCACCTGCTTCCTTTGCTGGTGCCTGGAGCCAGCCTTGCTGCTACGGGGCTATATTACAAGACTATGGACTGGATCCTTAGGTGGTGGAAAGCGGTGTCGCTCCATTGACTTAAATAAAGCTATGGCAATTTATATCAGCTGAGAATCTGGCCCCATGACCCCAGTGGAGTTACACGAGGGATGAATTCGACCCCATATGTTTAGTTTTACATAGAAGACTGGACTTCCCACTTCTTTCCAGCTACAAGTTTCAACCTGCAGTCTACAAAAGCAATCAGCATTCCAGCACAGTTTAATAGTGTAATAAATGGGTTAGCGCATTCATGTGCACCACTGCCCTCTACTGGATGGAATCCAAACTACTCAACTTTTCCATTATTAACATTTATTATTTCGGGGGTGCCATATTTACATACTACCTTATTAAAAAACTTTTTGGCCACTACCCTGGTGCTATTATTTTTAGTAGGAAATGCCTTCACTCATTCTGAAAAGGAATTAATTATTACCAATAAATACTGGAATCTTTCCTTACTTCTTGGCAATTTATTAATAAAATCAATTTGAACCCTGTGCCACGGCCCAAGCCTTCGTTGGTGCATCATGGGTTGCCAGTGCAGAGGACAAGCCTCGTCCTGAATGTACCGCACACAATTCCGCACCCATATTTTAATATTATTCTTTCCAGGGGTCGGCAACCTTTCAGAAGTGCTGTGCCGAGTCTTCATTTATTCACTCTGATTTAAGGTTTCACGTGCCAGTAATACATTTTAACATTTTTAGAAGGTCTCTTTCTATAAGTCTATAATATATAACTAAAGTATTGTTGTATGTAAAGTAAATAAGGTTTTTAAAATGTTTAAGAAGCTTCATTTAAAATTAAATTAAAATGCAGAGCCCCCGGACCGGTGGCCAGGACCCAGGCAGTGTGAGTGCCACTGAAAATCAGCTCACGTGCCGCCTTTGGCATGCATGCCATAGGTTGCCTACCCCTGGTTCATACACTCCCATTCTGCTACTTGTTTTAGCCTTTTTAAAGTCCCTTCCACTTTTTCATGCATAAACTGATGGGCTACATTAAGTAACTTCTGTTTTTTTGGAACATGGTTAGGGTGATTTGCAGTGCCATCTGTTGGCTCAGATGTGTCAGCACAGACATTCTTGTCGGGCTATTGTATCTACCCGATTATTCCAGGCGGTTTTGATACCCGTTTCTTTACTGTGTGCCCTTACATGTCGCACCTTTAACTGTTTAGGGTTTTTTGTTACCCACTGGTAAATCTTTTTTTTTTTTTTTTGAATATGCAATTTTTTTTATTTGCTGCTTTTCACCTGTTCCTATACCAATGCTGTATCCAAAACTGTATTCCCTTCACACAAAAATCACTGTCAGCATAAATATATACGGGCTGTGGGGAATTTTTATATTGCCTTCAAACCTGATAAATTGCGTGAAGCTCGGCATGCTGAGCCGATCCATGATCTAAATGTCCCTGAATGACTTCCTCTTCTAAGTTAACGGCAGCGTATTTTACACACCTTTTCCTTTTTACTACCATTGCACTCCCATCAGTAAACCAGACGTGCTTTTCTTGACCCACGGTATCTAATTCTTCCAGTGGGGGGCCTCTGCCAAGGCAATTCTTTGCTTCAGAGTGACCTCTGGACATTCATGTTGGGGTTTTTTTTATATTAGGGCATGTGTTACCATGTCCAGCTTGGACACTGTTTCTGTTGTCACCCCATTAACTAAAATAAGTGTTCATTGGGCCATTCGGGTGTTTGAGACTTTACCTCCCATTAATCTTCCTGATAAAATGTACTTTAGAGGACTGTGGGTGCTTTGAATAGTACTAGGGGCTGTTCCTGTAAGAGGCTGAAAAACTAGACACTCACATTCACAGGGATCAAAATTTATTTCTGCTCCTTGTAATTTTCTGGATTTCTATACTACTGGCACTACCTTTCCCTCTTCATTATTTTGTAATAGTGTGGCAGTCAAGGCTATGTTATTAGCCGCCAAACGAATAACAAAAGGCTGTAATTCATTGTAGGGCTGGGGCTGTGAGAGCCTTCTGTTTTAATAGGGTTAAAGTGGAGTCCTGCTCTTTGCCCCATTCCCATTTTGTCTTTTTTTTTTTAAAGCAGTTTTCACAATGGATGAGTTATTTCAGCCTATTTTTAAATGTGCCGTCTAAGAAAATTGAATCCTCCTAGTAGTACTCTTAAAGAGTGGGCATCGGTGGGGGCCGGCATTTCTACCAGTGCCCTTACCTTCCTCTGATCTACCTGTTTTCCTTCTTATTCTTTGGTTTGATTCCTTTGTGCTGTCGTTTATGGGCAGTTCTTTTCTTCCTTTATTAGAACAAGAGGCTGCTAGGCAGCTCTCTAACACCACATTCTACAGACCATTACCCTCTGATCCCACTGAGGGTTACCAAAAGAAACTCCACCATCTGCTCAAGAAACTCCCTGAAAAGGCACAGGAACAAATCTGCACAGACACACCCCTAGAATCCCGACCAGGGGTAGTCTATCTGCTACCCAAGATCCATAAATCTGGAAATCCTGGATGCTCCATCATTTCAGGCATTGGCACCCTGACAGCAGAATTGTCTGGCTATGTAGATTCTCTCCTTGCCCTATGCTACCAGCACTCCCAGCTATCTTTGAGACACCACTGACTTCCTGAGCAAACTACAATCCATTGGTGATCTTCTAGAAAATACCATCCTGGCCACTATGGATGTAGAAGCCCTCTACACCAATATTCCACACAAAGATGGACTACAAGCTGGCAGGAACAGTATCCCCGATAATGTCACGGCAAATCTGGTGGCTGAACTTTGTGACTTTCATAGAATCATAGAATATCAGGGTTGGAAGGGACCTCAGGAGGTCATCTAGTCCAACCCCCTGCTCAAAGCAGGACCAATCCCCAGGCAGATTTTTGCCCCAGATCCCTAAATGGCCCCCTCAAGGATTGAACTCACAACCCTCAGTTTAGCAGGTCAATGCTCAAAACACTGAGCTATCCCTCCCCCCTCACGTTGTCCTCACCCACAACTACTTCACATTTGGGGACAATGTATACCTTCAAGTCAGCGGCACTGCTATGGACACCCGCATGGCCCCACACTATGCCAACATTTTTATGACGGACTTAGAAGAACGCTTCCTCAGCTCTCGTCCCCTAACGTCCCTACACTACTTGCGCTACATGGATGACATCTTCATAATCTGGACCCAAGGAAAAGAAGCCCTTGAGGAATTCCACCAGGATTTCAACAATTTCCATCCCACCATCAACCTCAGCCTGGACCAGTCCACACAAGAGATCCACTTCCTGGACACTACAGTGCTAATAAGCGATGGTCACGTAAACACCACCCTATACCGGAAACCTACTGACCGCTATACTTACCTACATGCCTCCAGCTTTCATCCAGACCACATCACATGATCCATTGTCCATAGCCAAGTTCTAAGATACAACCGCATTTGCTCCAATCCCTCAGACAAACACCTACAAGATCTCTATCAAGCATTCTTAAAACTACAATACCCACCTGCTGAAGTGAAGAAACAGATTGACAAAGCCAAAAGAGTACCCAGAAGTCACCTACTACAGGACAGGCCCAACAAAGAAAGTAACAGAACGCCACTAGCCGTCACCTTCAGCCCCCAACTAAAACCTCTCCAGCGCATCATCAAGGATCTACAACCTATCCTGAAGGACGATCCCTCACTCTCACAGATCTTGGGAGACAAGCCAGTCCTCGCTTACAGACAGCCCCCCAACCTAGCAAATACTCACCAGCAACCACACACCACACAACAAAAACACTAACCCAGGAACCAAACCCTGCAACAAACCCCGGTGCCAACTCTGTCCATATATCTATTCAAGGGACATCATCATAGGACCTAATCACATCAGCCACACCATCAGGGGCTTGTATATCTGCATATCTACCAATGTGATATATGCCATCATATGCCAGCAATGCCCCTCCTCCCTGTACATTGGCCAAACTGGACAGTCTCTACACAAAAGAATAAATGGACACAAATCAGACATCAAGAATTATAACATTCAAAAACCAGTCAGAGAACATTTCAACCTCCTTGGTCACTCAGTTACAGACCTAAAAGTCACAATTCTTCAACAAAAAAACTTCAAAAACAGACTCCAATGAGAAACTGCAGAACTGGAATTAATTTGCAAACTGGACACTATTAAATTAGGCTTGAATAAAGACTGGGAGTGGATAGGTCATTACACAAACGAAAACTATTTCCCCATGCTAATTTTTCCGCTACTGTTACTCACACCTTCTTGTCAACTATTTGAAATGAGCCATCCTGATTATCACTACAAAAGGTTTTTTTCTCCTGCTGATAATAGCCCACCTTAATGGATTAGTCTCGTTAGAGTTGGTATGGCAACCTCCATTTTTTCATGTTCTCTGTATATATATATATCTTCCTACTGTATTTTCCACTCCATGCATCCGATGAAGTGGGTTTTAGCCACAAAAGCTTATGCCCAAATAAATTTGTGAGTCTCAAAGGTGCCACAAGGACTCCTTGTTCTTTTTGCTGATACGGACTAACACGGCTACCCTCTGAAACCTGCATTAACACTGACGCTTTCTGGCTTGCTTTGGATCCAAAGCCATCAGCAGTTGAGAGACTCTGTCTTACAAGGGACACAATCAACTTCCACCAGAATTTTAATTACTTTCCACTTTTAACTCCTGCTTCCAAAACACCCGGCGATCTGAAAACGAAAACAGCCTATTGTGGCTCCCTTTGGAGCCCTAATAGGATCTTAATTAGGTAGTATGGTCTGCGTTTGCATTTCTTTTACCCCTTCTACAATATACACTGCACGTTTTGGGGAAAACGCACATTCCTTCCATAGTTTAACTTTTATAACATTAGCCATATTAATTTTGACATAAGGTGTAACTGTTTCTTCTGTGCTCACAGAGTTTTTATGTAGCCTTATCAAAGTGACAGTTTGATGACACAGAGCCACCTTAAGGCTCTGTCTGGGGCACTGTCTTTTTTTTTGTAATTATTTTATTTATTTATTTATTTTGTACTACAACTCTTATTTGCTATTTTGTTACTAAAAAACAAATCCAGAATTTTCCCCATTCTCCTGGGTTTGACTGCCCTGCTGCAGCCACGACTTTGGTCTTTTAAAAAGATATTGAACTTATAAAGCATTAAGGTACCTTAAGGGTTAAATGCTAAATACCAAAGCCAAACACCACTAGTTACCTGTGTATGGCAAAAAGTGTTTCTCAGTTTTGCAACTTTGAACGAACAATTCAAATGGATTTTAGAGATATTATTTAAAAACAAACCCAATTCATCTGAAGCCTACAAAACAAGAGTTTTACAACCAGGAGTGTTGCTTTAGGTCCTAAACACTCCACATATTTACACAATACATTTATACACATTATACATATTTTTTTCTTAACATTCCTTACACTGCTTTAATTTTTACACAGCTCTACATAGATTACATTTGTATACATTTGGGGGCAGTTACGTTCCAATAGAAACCCCTTATGTTATTTTAGCGAAATTAACTAAATTGTCCATAATCAAATTATGTAAATCAGATAGTCTCTTTGCCTGGCTTATTTACAGACATTCCTTTAGAAAAGGGCCCATTTCCCTTCAGAATAGCTGCAAAGAATTCAAGAATTCTCTTTCTATAACACTTTTCCTTTTTAACATTTTTACAACACTCAACTGCTTAATTCCTTCCAGCTTCTGCAGAGCTAACGTCTCACTCTCTTTCCTTAAATCACTTGCTTAGCTCCCAAAATGACGCCTTCATCAACTCAGATTTCACCATTCCAAGTAGTGTTCCAGGGATCTGAATTCCCCAGGCCTGTACTTACTGCTTTCTTTACTCCTGCCACTATGCCCTCAGTGTTTCCAACCTGTTTTCCCATATTTTTTTTTATTTGTTGCCTGCCTGCTTGTCTGGGCCCGATTCTGCGTTCCTTGCTGAACCGTCCCTTTCCATGGACACAGGCTTTGTTCCACTACCAATTTAGCAAGGAGGGTGGGCTCCTCCACTAGCCCCCACCCCTCCTGGTCCCTTTCCTGGAACATTTTTTTTTTAAATTGTGAAATCACAACAATATCCCACCCTCCTATATCCCTCAGAGTGAGGTCTTACAGAAATCTACCCCTTATTTGCCCACGCTTGTGATGGGGCTTACAAAACACAAAAAGTCTACACCCACTAAAAACAATGCCTGACAGAGCAGTACTGGGGAAGGCTAAGCCCCCTACCTTTTGGGCTCGATCCTGCTAAGACCGAGGGTATATTCACCTATGAAATTTTTGATGAATATGTGGCGTGATGAACCACATATATGCATGCCGACATATGACCCAGGAGTTGGAGGCACGCTCTGGCAGTCATCACAGAAAACCTCATGGCCACCCTGATTAGCTCCCTCAGGCTTTTGAACCTGTCCGGTGGGAGGGAGGTTCTGGCCAATGTTGTGTCCAGAATCGCGCCAATGAACTGTATGCGTTGCACCAGTACCAATGTGGATTTGGTGCTGTTTACCAGCAGCCCCAGCCTGGTACACCTGGACAGGAGGAGTGATATGTGACCCTGTACCTGTGACCTGAGCTGCCTTTGACCAGCCGGTCGTTGAGGTAGGGAAAGATCTGGACACCCCACCCCCGACGCCTGAGGTAGGCCGCTACCACAGACATGCACTTCGTGAAGACTGGGGGCTGTCGATAGGCCAAACGGGAGGACAGTGAATTGGTAGTGTTCCTGTCCTACTGTGAAGCAGAGGAAATGCCTGTGGCCCTCGAAGATATGAATGTGGAAGTATGCATCCTGTAGATCAAGGGCAGCATACCAGTCTCCGGGATCCAGGGAGGGGACGATGGAGGCCAGAGAGACCATGCGAAATTTGAGCTTTACCATGTACTTGTTCAGGTCTCACAGATCCAGGATGGACCTGAGTCCCCCTTTCACCTTTGGGATAAGGAAGTACCCCTCGTATCTGAACTCCGCTGCCAGCACCGGAGGCAGCAAACAGGGCGGCTAACAGGGGAGTTTGAGAGGGAGTTTGCAGGGGGAGGTGGAAGGGGAGGCAGGAGGGCGCGGTGTGTTGTGTGCTCTGTGACCCCAGGTGCTGTGGGCAGAGACTGCAGCAGCCATGAGCCAGACAGCAGCAGACAGAATGCAGATGGCTGCATGTGGAAGCTGTGGTATGTATATAGTCCTAGCAGGGGAGCTGGAACAAAGGTATGTATGTATGAAGTGTCGCCTTATAGTGTTACTGGAGGAAAAGATTAAGGGGCTGGAGATGCAGGTAGATACCCTGGTGGAGTTTAGGTGGGGGTTTGAGCAGCTGATGGAGGACAGGCAAGGCGGGGCTGAAGGGGAATGCTCTAGGGTGCAGGAGGAGGTAGAAGTAGACAACAGTGAGAGGGGAATGGAAGGGGGAGAACAAGGGAATTGGAAGTATGTCAATGTGAGAAGCAGGCTAAGGAAAAGGAGGGCCAGTGAGGGGGGAATAGAACTCAGGAACAGGTTTGGGTGTTTGGATAACGAGGTGGAGGGGCAGCAGGTGGTGACAGAAGGTGGGAGGGTGAGGAAGAAGAGAAGAGTGGCTAGTCCAATAGAGAGAGGGGAGGTGTTGATGGAGACAGCGCAAAACCTGGGCCCACGGAGGATAGAGGAAGGCACAAGGGGGAGCATAAGAGAAGATAGGAACAGACACAGGTCAGGACTAGAGGGATCAGAGACTAGATTACTAGATCGCGCTGTTGCCAGGCGACGGCAGGTATATGTAATTGGAGACTCTTTACTGAGGAGATTGGACAGGCCTGTGACCAGGGCGGACCCGGAGAACAGAAGGGTGTGCTGTCTACCGGGCGCAAAGATTCGCGATGTGGACCTGCGGTTGAAAAGGATCCTAAAAGGAGCAGGTAAGAACCCCTTGATAATCCTTCATGTAGGAACGAATGACACAGCTAGATTCTCGTTAGAGAGAATCAAGGGAGATTATGCCAGGCTGGGGAAGACACTTAAGGAGATAGAGGCTCAGATTATCTTTAGTGGGATTCTGCCTGTTCCTAGGGAAGGGCAGCAAAGGGCTGATAGGATTGTGAGAATAAATAGTTGGCTAAGGGAGTGGTGCTATAAGGAGGGCTTTGGGATGTATGGCCACTGGGAGGCTTTCGGGGACAGACAGCTGTTCTCGCGGGATGGACTTCACCTGAGTAGGGAAGGAAATAGACTTCTGGGAGGGAGGCTGGCTCATCTTATCAAAAGAGCTTTAAACTAGGAAGTTTGGGGAGACGGTTGGGAGATGTACAGTTAATCTCTACGCCAGATTCCAACATTGAAATGGTGAGTGAGATAAGAGGAGATACAGCCGGGGAGATGAGATTGGACACAAGAAGGATAGGAGGGAAGGACACAAAGAGGCCTGTAACATATAGTGTTACTAATGGGAGACAGGCTAAACAACACACATTAGGGTGCTTATACACCAATGCGAGAAGCCTAGGTAATAAAATGGAGGAATTGGAACTCTTGGTCCGAGAATTGCAACCGGATATCGTAGGAATAACTGAAACGTGGTGGAACGGCAGTCACGACTGGAATACAGGTATGGAGGGGTATGCGCTATTTAGGAAAGACCGGAACAAAGGTAAGGGTGGCATTGTATGTCAATAGTGAGATAAGCTGTAAAGAAATAATAGTTGATGGAATAGATAACACGGAATCCGTCTGCGCAATACTCACACTGGGTAAAAGGACTACTAGAGCCTCCCTGGGGATAGTGCTTGGGGTGTGCTATAGACCGCCGGGATCGACCCAGGATATGGATAAAGAACTATTTAATGTTTTTAGAGAAGTAAATACTAATAGGAACTGTGTAATTATGGGGGACTTTAACTTCCCGGATATAGATTGGGGAACAAACGCTAGTAGCAATAATAGGGCTCAGATGTTCCTAGATGTGCTTGCTGATCATTTCCTTCATCAAGTGGTAGCCGAACCGACAAGGGGGGAGGCCGTTTTAGATTTGATTTTGGTGACTGGTGAGGACCTCGTTGAGGAAGTGGTAGTGGGGGACAGCTTGGGCTCCAGCGATCATGAGCTAATCCGGTTTAAACTAAACGGAAGGAGTAACAGAATTAAATCAAAGACTAGGATTTATAATTTTAAAAAGGCCAATTTTAACAAACTAAGGGGACTGGTAAGGGAAGTGGATTGGGCAAACATATTAATGAATCTTAAGGCAGATAAAGCCTGGGATTACTTTAAGTTAAAGATGCATGAGCTGTCAGAGGCCTGTATCCCAAAAAAGGGAAAAAGATTACTAAGCAAGAGATTTAGACCGAGCTGGATGAGCGACCGACTCAAAGGGGCAATTAGGAAAAAACAGAAACCGTACAAAGAGTGGAAGAGGGGAGGGATCAGTAAGGAAACTTACCTTAGTGAAGTCAGAGAATGTAGAGATAGAGTGAGAAAGGCCAAAAGCCGTGTAGAGTTGGACCTAGCGAGGGGAATTAAAAGCAATAGTAAGAGGTTTTACAGCCATATAAATAGGAAGAAAGCAAAGAAGGAAGAAGTAGGACCACTGAAGACTATAGCCGGAGAGGAGATTAAAGATAATCGAGGCATGGCGCAATATCTCAACGAATATTTTGCATCGGTGTTTAATGAGGCCAATGAAGGTATTAGGGATACTAGCACCGTGACAGAGGGGCAAACAGAATGGGGGATTACCGTATCCGAGGTAGAAACAAAGCTCTAACGCCTTAATGGGGCTAAGTCGGGAGGACCGGATGATCTTCATCCGAGAATATTGAAGGAATTGGCGCGAGAAATAGCAGGCCCATTAGCGATAATATTTAATGAATCTGTAAACTCGGGGGTGGTTCCGTTAGACTGGAGAATAGCTAATGTGGTTCCTATTTTCAAGAAGGGGGAAAAAAGTGATCCGGGTAACTACAGGCCTGTTAGTTTAACATCTGTAGTGTGCAAGGTGCTGGAGAAAATTCTGAAAGAGAAACTAGTTGAGGACCTTGAGGTTAATGGCAAGTGCGATAAATTACAACATGGTTTTACGAAGGGCAGATCGTGCCAAACGAATCTGATCTCCTTCTTCGAGAAAGTAACGGACTTATTAGATAAGGGAAATGCGGTGCACCTAATATACCTGGATTTCAGTAAAGCGTTTGATATGGTACCCCATGAGGAATTATTGGTTAAACTGGAAAAGATGGGGATCGATATGAAAATCCAGAGGTGGATAAGGAATTGGTTAATGGGGAGAATGCAGCGGGTCGTACTGAAGGGTGAACTGTCAGGTTGGAGGGAGGTTACCAGTGGAGTTCCTCAGGGTTCGGTTTTGGGACCCATTTTATTTAATCTATTTATAACTGACCTCGGAACCGATTGCAGGAGTGGACTGATAAAGTTTGCGGATGATACGAAGGTGGGAGGCGTTGCCAATTCGGAGGAGGATAGGGATATTCTGCAGGGAGACTTGAATGAGCTTGTGAATTGGAGTATCAGAAATAGGATGAAATTTAATAGTGAAAGTGTAAGGTGATGCATTTAGGGATGACTAACAACAATTTTAGTTACAAGCTGGGGACGCATTGTTTAGAAGTAACGGAAGAGGAGAAGGACCTAGGGGTTCTTGTAGACCGGAGGATGACTATGAGTCGACAATGTGACGTGGCGGTGAAAAAAGCCAATGCGGTCTTGGGATGCATTAGGCGAGGTATATCTAGTAGGGATAAGGAGGTGCTGCTTCCGTTGTATAAGGCGCTGGTGAGACCTCATTTGGAGTACTGTGTGCAGTTCTGGTCTCCCATGTTTAAAAAAGATGAACTCAAATTGGAACGGGTGCAGAGAAGGGCCACTAGGATGATCAGAGGAATGGAAAACCTGTCGTATGAAAGGAGACTAGAGGAGCTCGGGTTGTTTAGTCTGACAAAACGAAGGCTGAGGGGGGATATGATTGCTCTCTTTAAATATATCAGAGGGATAAATACTAGGGAGGGAGAGGAATTATTCCAGCTTAGTACTAATGTGGACACGAGAACGAATGGATATAAACTGGCAGTGGGGAAGTTTAGGCTTGAAATTAGACGAAGGTTTCTGACCGTCAGAGGGGTGAAATATTGGAACGGCCTTCCGAGGGAAATGGTGGGGGCGAGGGACCTGTCTGGTTTTAAGATTAAATTAGATAAGTTTATGGAGGGAATGGTTTAATGGTAAAACATATTAGCTGAGGAATACCGAGCAATAGCAGGTAAATAGTATAATGGCTAACAAGGGTCAGGCTGGAGACTCTTGCCTACGTGCTCGGGGTCTTACTGATCGCCATATTTGGGGTCGGGAAGGAATTTTCCTCCAGGGTAGATTGGCTGAGGCCCTGGAGGTTTTTCGCCTTCCTCCGCAGCATGGGGCAGGGATCGCTAGCAGGAGGGATCTCTGCCAATTGAAGTCACCAAGACACAGGATTTGGGGACTTCATCAGCAGAGTCAAGGGAAGGGTAGGGACGGTTTTGTGGCCTGCAGCATGCAGGGGGTCAGACCAGATGATCATAATGGTCCCTTCTGACCTTAAAGTCTATGAATCTATGAATCACCTCCACAACTCCTAAACAAAGGAGCTGTCTCACCTCCTGCTCAAGTAAGCGCTCATGAGAGGCATTTCTGAAGCCTGAATGGCTGCCCTGGTGGCAGCTGTGACCTCCTCAACCAGAGCCTTAAACTCCTTCTCATCACGCTCCTGGAGGAAATCTGCCAATTTGGGCACTAAGCCCACAAGTTGAAGTCATATCTGCCCAGCAGGGCTTGGTGGTTCGCCACCCTTGGTTGGAAGCTTGAGGATGAATAAATCTTTCTACCAAATAAACCTAGTCTCCTCAAGTAATTATTTAGTGATCCCATTGACAGAACTGCACTTTCTCCATGTCATCATGGAGGTGTGGGGAAAATCAAAGCTGAAGTGAAAAATGATGACCTTAGCAAATGGTCATTTCTCTTAATGTCTCTGTGACGGGCCAGCCCCGCCCCGCACTAGCCCCAGCGACGTCAGACCAGTAGCTCTGACAGAGGAAGTCCCACCCCGTTCGTACTGGGCATGCTCCAGATGCTCACTGAGTATAAAAGGAGGGAACTCAGCTCAGTCGGGGCTGGCGGCCGCAGGGGAAGGACCTGACTGGGAAGCTCCTGCAGAGGACCAGCCGACGCTCTTGAAGCCGCCAGGAACAGAGGCTTCTACAGGCTGGCACGAACCCCTACTGCGGGAGGAACCAGAGGAGGTGACGGATCTGGAGAATCACGGAGAACCCTGGGATCCGTGGGAGACCCCAACTCCCCAGCCAGTAGGGAGCGACCCAGGGGAGGTGACGGACTGGTACCTTGACCCTGGTAAGCCTCAGCGTGTTTCGGTAGGACCCCCTCGCTGAGCCAGTAGTAAGGTTCTACGGACCTGCAACCAGGGGCTCTTATATGGACTCTGGCCATTAGGCCGTGCTGCCCTGCAACCCAGGGCGCTTATATGGACTCTGGCCACTAGACCGTGCTGCCCTGCAACCAGGGGCGCTTGTATGGACATTGGGCCGTGCTGCCCTGTAAGGAGGGGCGTGAACCCTCACACGTGGTGGAGAATGTGGGCAGCAATCCGGGCCTGCTGAAAGGTTCGTGAGAACAGGGTTTAACCGTGGGAACCCCATTAAACCCCAAGATGGAGACGGAGAAGCTCCTAAAGTGGATGCTGGACTGGCAGCAAGAGCAGGCGGCCCAACAGCAGCAGCAACAGGTGCAGTTGATGCAGCAGATGGCCAGCCAGCAGCAGCTGCTGCTATCTCAGCATCACGAGCACCAGCAGCAGCTCCTCCGGGACTTGGCGATCCAACAGCAGGCGCAACAAAAACGCCTGGTGCAGCAGATGGCCACCTTGCTACACCCGGCAGGAGCCACAGCCCCCGTACCTGCCGGGGCCGGACCCAGGGAGAATGTAGGGGAGTTGCCGGTACGCCTCACTAAGATGGAGCCAGAGGATGACCCAGAGGCGTTCCTGGTGACCTTCGAACGGGTGGCGACCGCCGCCAGGTGGCCCCCTGAGCACTGGGCCACTTTATTAGCTCTCTATTTGACGGGACAGGCCCAGGCCGCTTACCGTAGCCTCGACCCCCGGGAGGCCCTAGAATACACCCGGGTGAAGGCGGCCGTATTGGACCACACCGTCATTAGTCCGGAGACCTATCGCCAGCGCCTCCACAAAGAACAGTACCCTCCGGAGGCCCGGCCCCGGGCTGTGGCCCAATGGCTACGGGACCATTGTTGGAGGTGGCTGAACCCGGAAGGCTTAACCGGACCCCAGGTAGCGGAGATGGTGGCCCTGGAGCAATTTACCCAGATCCTGCCCTCGGGAGGAAGGGCCTGGCTACGCCGGCACCGACCAGCAACCCTCTCAGCGGCAGTGACTTTGATAGAAGACTACTTGTCCGCTGAGGGGACCGAAGCGACACCCCGTACAGCAGGAAGCTACGGACAACGGGGCAGACTGGGCAAAGGGAATCCCCAGAGAGCAGGGGCTCGGGAACTACCGTCCGGCACCCATTCCGTGACCCTGAAGCTCCCCAGTCCCGAGCCCAGACACCGGGCAGCCCGGGTAATGACCCACAGGGACCCACTCCCACGAGAAAGAGGAAGCCCACCGGGTGGAGGCCCGGGACCCGCCGTGGTCCGAGAGGGATGCTGGGAGTGCGGACAAGAGGGGCACTTTCGGCGGGATTGCCCGTTCATGGACTGTAATTATGGACAAGCCTGGGTCGCCGGAAGAAGGGCCCGTAAGAGAGGTCTGGGAAAGCTTGTGGTCCCCGTCCAGGTCGAGGGGATCCTCACCAATGCCTTCGTGGATTCGGGGTGCAGCCAGACCCTCATACGTGAGGGGCTGGTCCCAAACCTCAAACTCTCTGACACCCAGATACATCTACAGTGTGTACATGGGGACATCTGCCCTTACTCCTCAGCCTGGGCGAAGATAGAAGTCTGCCACTGGGAGGAGGGCCTTCGCGTGGGCGTGGCCCCCAGATTGGCCTACCCGGTAGTCTTGGGACAAGACTGGCCAGGCTTCGGGGAGATTCTCCGGAGATACCAACCGCCCAACCCACGAACCGACGGGCTGAGGCCCCCACGAGTGGGGCTGCTTGGACACACGCCACGGGATGACCCCGGAGAAGGGACATCGACTCCGGGAGAGCCCCCCGTGACCAACCCCCCTGTAAGGGCCCGGTCAGTCGAGGATGCTCAAATGGAACTGGAACGGGATGTGGACTTTGTGCAAGAACAGAGAGAGGACCCGACCCTAAGTAGGGCCTGGGAACAGGCCACCAGCCTCGGTCCCGATGAAGGCTCAACCCTTGGGCCCCCACAGGGTCCACGCTTTGAGATATGGAAAGATTGCCTGTACCGGGTGTGACGGGTTGGATCACAGAAACCTCCTTGGGAGCTGCCACCCGATGTGCAAAAGACTACCCCTGCTTCTGTTTTCCCTGCCAGCTCAGGACTCCAGCACCCTGTCTTGCTGAGCCAGACACTCCCGTCTGGCTCCAGACACAGATCCAGGGTCTGAATCTCCTGTCCCAAAGCTGCAAGTTTACCTGAAAACAGCTTACAGAAATGCGCTTGTCTTTAGCACTCAGATGCCCAACTCCCAATGGGGTCTAAACCCAAATAAATCCGTTTTACCCTGCATAAAGCTTATGCAGGGCAAACTCATAAATTGTTCGCCCTCTATAACACTGATAGAGAGATATGCACAGCTGTTTGCTCCCCCAGGTATTAATACATACTCTGAGTAAATTACTAAATAAAAAGTGATTTTATTAAATACAGACAGTAGGATTTAAGTGGTTCAAAGTAGTAACAGACAGAACAAAGTAAGTCACCAAGCAAAATAAAATAAAATGCGCAAATCTATGCCTAATCAAACTGAATACAGATAATCTCATCCTCAGAGATGCTTCAGTAAGTTTTTCTCAGACTGGACACCTTCCAGGCCTGGGCACAATTCTTTCCCCTGGTACAGCTCTTGTTCCAGCTCAGGTGATAGCTAGGGGATTCTTCATGATGGCTTCTCTCTCCCTCTCTGTTCTCTTCCACCCCTTTATATATCTTTTGCATAAGGCGGGAACCCTTTGTCCCTCTGGGTTTCCACCCCCCCTCACTGGAAAAGCAACAGGTTAAAGATGGATTCCAGTTCAGGTGACATGCTCACATGTCACTGCAAGACTTCATTACTCACTTGCCAGCACACACATATACAGGGAGACTCACAGGTAAACAGCCATCTGCAGACAATGGGAGTCATCAAGATTCCAAACCATCATTAATGGCCCACACTTTACATAATTACAATAGGCCCTCAGAGTTACATTTTATATTTCTAGTTTTAGATACAAGAGTGGTACATTTATACAAATCAGATGATCATACTCAGTAGATTATAAGTTTTGTAATGATACCTTACAAGAGACCTTTTGCATGAAGCATATCCCAGTTACGTTACATTCACTTATTACCGTATTTTCTCTAAAACTATCCCAGTTACATTATATTGACTTATTATCAAGTTTTTATAAAACCATATAGACTGCACAACGTCACACCGGGTAGTACAGGAACCGCAGGCCCAGGACACATTCCGTCAGCTATTGGTCCCTCGGAAGCTGTGACAAAGCCTCCTCCGTCTAGCCCACGCTAACCCCTGGGCTGGGCACCTGGGGCGGGAGAAGACCCTCCAGAGGATAGCTCGTCGGTTCTTCTGGCCTGGCATACACCGGGAGGTGCGAGACTACTGCGCATCTTGCCCAGAATGCCAACGGGCGGGACCAAAAGTCTGGCCCGGGTGCCCCTGATCCCTATGCCAGTCGTCGGCATACCCTTTGAAAGGATTGGGATGGACCTGGTTGGACCCCTGGACAGAAGTAAGACAGGAAATCGCTTCATCCTAGTGGTAGTGGCTTACGCAACGCGTTACCCTGAAGCCGTACCCCTGAGGATGGCCACAGCGCCGGCGATCACTACCGAACGAGTGAAGATTTTTGCTAGAGTCGGGATACCGGAGGAAATCCTGATGGATCAGGGCACGAACGTGTCCTCTAAACTGATAGCAGAATTGTGCCGCCTTCTCCATATACGAACCCTCCGGACGTCTATTTACCATCCCCAGACCGACGGCCTGGTGGAACGTTTCAATGGTACACTCAAATCCATGTTAAGGAAGTTCATGGAGGAGGATCCTACGCATTGGGACACTCTGTTGCCAGCCCTGCTGTTCGCCATCAGGGAGGTACCCCAGGCATCGACGGGATTTTCACCCTTTGAACTCCTGTATGGTAGGCAGCCCCGGGGGATCCTGGACCTCCTGAAGGAGGAATGGGAAGCTCAGGAGACCCGAGTCCTCAGGACCACCCAATACGTGTTGCAACTCCGAGAACGGCTACGAACGCTAGGGGCGTTCGCCCGGGAGAACCTGATACAGGCACAAGCGAACCAAGAACGCCTCTACAACCGAGGAACTAGGGGACGGAGTTTCAGTCCCGGGGATCGTGTGTTGCTTTTGTTACCATCGGCCGAGTCAAAACTGCTAGCCAAATGGCAGGGACCCTACGAGGTAATCCGGAGGATTGGACCAGTAGACTACAAGGTCTGGCTACCAGGGCGATGGAGGGATATGTGCATATACCACATAAACCTTCTGAAGGCCTGGAAGACCAGGGAAGCCCTGCTCATCGGCCCATCCACCCCGGAATCAGAACTTGGACCCCTAGTAGGGGACCCCCCGGACCCCAGGCTGGTGACATTAGGGGTGGGCCTTGCCCCTATACAGGGAGAGCAACTACAGCAATTGACAGGGGAGTTCCCCGACGTTTTATCCGCCCACACTGGGCAAACTACTCTAATGAGCCATCATATAGCAACCACTCCAGGTCAGAAGGTAAGAGACCACCACCGGCCGTTACCCCGGAAGATGTGGGACACCGTCCAAATGGAGCTGGAGACAATGCTGGAGATGGGGGTTGTGGAAGAATCAAAGAGTGAGTAGCGCAGCCCCATCGCCTTAGTCCCAAAGCCTGATGGGACTACCCGTTTTTGTATTGATTTCCGAAAAGTCAATGCTATCTCCCGCTTCGATGCGTATCTGATGCCGTGGGTGGACGAATTGTTGGAGCGGCTCGGGGGAGCGAGGTACTTATCAACCTTAGATCTAACCAAGGGATACTGGCAGATCCCCCTCACCCCAAACTCCCAGGAGAAGACTGCCTTCCCAACCCCGTTCGGCCTCTTCCAATATATAACGATGCCATTCGGGCTACATGGAGCCGCGGCTACGTTCCAACGGTTGATGAACAAGGTCTTACAGCCTCATGACCAGTATGCGGCGGCGTATATAGACGACATCGTAGTCTATAGCGACAACTGGGAGGACCATCTACGCCATCTGGCTGGGGTGTTGCAGGCACTTCGATCAGCCGGCCTTACAGCCAATCAGGCGAAGTGTCACCTCGGGAAAGAGGAGGTAACCTACCTCGGATATACGGTACGGGGTGGGAAACTGACGCCTCTAATCAGCAAAGTGCAAGCCCTCAGAGACGTACCCGTCCCCAAGACGAAGAAGCAAGTGCGCCAGTTTTTGGGCCTAGCTGGATATTACCATCGCTTCGTGCCAGACTTTGCATCCATAGCCGCCCCCCTGTCGGACCTTACAAAGAACTCACAGCCTCGACAAGTGCAGTGGTCAGAAGAGTGTGATAAAGCTTTCGAAGCTCTGAAAGAATGACTCACTCATGAACCGGTCCTGCAATACCCAGATTTTTCAAAAGAATTTATACTTCAGACAGATGCCTCGGAAGTAGGCCTGGGGGCCGTACTCTCCCAGGAGTTGGACGGGGAAGAACACCTGATACTGTATTTAAGCCGTAAACTGTTCCCCCGGGAACAACGGTACTCCACAATAGAGAAAGAGGCCCTGGCAGTGAGATGGGCCATCGACGCCCTACGTTATTATCTGTTGGGGAATAACTTCAGGCTGACCACAGACCATGTCCCCTTACGATGGATAAATAGCATGAAGGACGCGAACCCCCGGATACTACGTTGGTATCTCTCACTGCAACCCTATGACTTCCGCATATTTCATCGCCCGGGTAAGGAACACGCTAACGCGGACTTCTTTTCCAGACAGGGGGAGGAGGGGGCGGGCCAACCGGAGGGGTCCCTCTTAAGGGGGAGGGTGTGTGACTGGGTAGCCCCGCCCCGCACTAGCCCCAGCGACGTCAGACCAGTAGCTCTGACAGAGGAAGTCCCACCCCGTTCGTACTGGGCATGCTCCAGATGCTCACTGAGTATAAAAGGAGGGAACTCAGCTCAGTAGGGGCTGGTGGCCGCAGGGGAAGGACTTGATTGGGAAGCTCCTGCAGAGGACCAGCCGACACTCTTGAAGCCGCCAGGAACAGAGGCTTCTACAGGCTGGCACGAACCCCTACTGCGGGAGGAACCAGAGGAGGTGACGGATCCGGAGAATCATGGAGAACCCTGGGATCTGTGGGAGACCCCAACTCCCCAGCCGGTAGGGAGCAACCCAGGGGAGGTGACGGACTGGTACCTTGACCCCGGTAAGCCTCAGCGTGTTTCGGTAGGACCCCCTCGCTGAGCCAGTAGTAAGGCCCTACGGCCCTGCAACCAGGGGCTCTTATATGGACTCTGGCCATTAGGTCGTGCTGCCCTGCAACCCGGGGCGCTTGTATGGACTCTGGCCACTAGACCGTGCTGCCCTGTAAGGAGGGGCATGAACCCTCACAGTCTCCAATAAATCTGAGCTACATCCTATCAAACTGAACTAATATCCAATTGGGTGACCAAACAGCCTTCAGGAAATATAGAAACCCACATCACATGGATAGAATACATGACAATGAAACTCCAGAGCAGTTTACATCTGATTATTCAGAATCAGGACAACAGATTCTCCCATCACTTTCTCCTCTAATTCATTGAAACCAGCTTCACTCAGCACTTTCTCAATAGTCAGTTATACTACTTACAAAATGTTTAGTATCCTTGTATCCCTATAATGGGGGACAGAACAGCTACCTTGCCAGAAGTGGCTTTACCAATAAATGGAACCTGGGATTTAAACTCCAAATGATCACACTGTGTTTGGGATCCATTTGAATTCCCCTTCCAGGTCTTTGATACTTTCATCTCCAGTCACAGCAACTCTGGTATAGGATTAAAGAACTCAAAGCATCATTTCCATGCATAGACAACGGAGAACGCTTCTTTACATGACACTTTGAGAAGTGGATGGATAGAATGTGATGAAGATAAACTCTGCATGGCTCATAGAAAAGGTAACAGTTGTATAGTTACGGGAAGGAAGGAATCTCTGAGTCACCCCGTCTCCTTCCAGTGTCACAGAGGCTGAAATGACACCTTTTTTTTCCTGCCTCTGCTCCTCTTCATTTAAATATAATTTGAAAAGGTCCCAATATAACTGCTCTTCAGCACAACCAAGAGCAACGTGAGAACAACTGGCAATGATACAATCTGTATCATTGGTTACTCTAACAATAACTTTGTAATAGGAGGAATGGTATAAATGTGATGTTCCCTGGCTCCTGATAGGAAGGGCACACTCGAATTACTCATGGGACAATGGAGTTGATAGAAAGGACAAATGGGCCACTTCAAAACAGGGTGAACTGCAAAAGGAAATATGGGCCACTCATCTGGACAAGCTGAGGGATAAGGGTGCTGCAAATAGTTCAAACAGCTTTACAAGTTACTATGTGGGAATCAGAAAAAGTATTAAAGAAAAAAAAGTATTGATAGTCCTAGAGGTTTTTATGGTCTTGATTTCCCTTTCAGATTCTCTGATGGCTAACATGGGCTGAATGCTAAGAGACGGTATTCCCACACTTACTGCTTTCATAGGTTCTCTCACCTGTGTGGATTCTTTGATGGCGAAAAAGGCTTGATCTTTGAGTGAAGCTTTTCCCACACTCACTGCATTCATAGGGCCTCTCACCTGTGTGGATTCTCTGATGATCAGAAAGGGTTGATCTGTGAGTGAAGTTTTTCCCACACTCACTACATTCATAGGGCTTCTCTCCTGTGTGGATTCTCTGATGGTGAAAAAGGCCTGATCTTTGAGTGAAGGTTTTACCGCACTCACTGCATTCATAGGGCCTCTCCCCTGTGTGGATTCTCTGATGCCTAATAAGGTGCGAGCTGCACTTGAAGGTTTTCCCACACTCACGGCATTCATAGGGCCTCTCCCCTATGTGGATTTTCTGATGGTTAAAAAGGCCTGATCTGTAAATGAATTTTTTCCCACACTCACTGCATTCATAGGGCCTCTCCCCTGTGTGGATTCTCTGATGTTCAGAAAGGGCTGAGCTGGTAGAGAAGCATTTTTCACACTCACGGCATTCATAGGGCCTCTCCCCCGTGTGGATTCTCTGATGGTGAAAAAGGCCTGATATGTGAGTGAAGTTTTTCCCACACTCACGGCATTCATAGGGCCTCTCCCCTGTGTGGATTCTCTGATGGTGAAAAAGGACTGATCTGTAAGTGAAGTTTTTCCCACACTCCCTGCATTCATAGGGCCTCTCCCCTGTGTGGGTTCTCTGATGTTTAGAAAGGTCTGAGCTGTTTGTGAAGCATTTTCCACACTCACTGCACTCATAGGGCCTCTCCCCTGTGTGGATTCTCTCATGTTGAGAAAGGGCTGATCTGTGAGTGAAGCATTTTCCACACTCACGGCATTCATAGGGCCTCTCCCCTGTGTGGATTCTCTGATGTTCAGAAAGGGCTGAGCTGTTAGTGAAGCATTTCCCACACTCACTGCATTCATAGGGCCTCTCCCCTGTGTGGATTCTCTGATGTTGAAAAACACCTGATCTGTTAGTGAAGCTTTTCCCGCATTCACTGCATTTGTAGGGCCTCTCCCCTGTGTGGATTCTCTGATGATCAGAAAGGTCCGATCTGCGAATGAAGTTTTTCCCACACTCAGTGCATGTATTTTTCCTCTTTCCCCTGAGGATTTCCTGCTGTGTTGTGGTTTCCTTGAGGCCCTTCTGAGTTCCCCGACAGGAAATAAATTTACCCACTTTCTCTCCTGGCTGGTTTCCCTGCTCTCTTTCTTGTCTGTGCTGAATCTCACAGGATTTTCCCTGCTCATGACTGCTGGACACATTCCTTTTCCATGTTTGCGATAATGCTCTGTGTTTATCCACTTGCTCAACATTTTCCTGCTGAGAATTCTGCTCCTCTTTCTCACATACCATTGCATCACCTGCTGTGATACAGACAGAAACCTCAAACAGGGATGGAAAGGGGAAGACCAAACCAAAACAAGTGCTGGAGAGAGGTCAAATAAAAATCAGGAACTGAACTCCCCCAAATAGGAGAGAGGAGGGGATCAATTCAGCCTTCACATCCCATCCAACTTCACAGGGGGAAGGGAGGAAGCTACAGCCTGGTGTCTGCTAGGATCTATAGGAAGCCATGAGCTATGATTATCCTGAGGATATGACCCCTGCTAGGGACAATAATGAACTGAGACACCTCCCAAGGGCTTTGTAGGGCATCCCAGATGTTTCCTTCAGGCACTTACAGATTCTGAGTTGGTTTAATGTTTCCTCATCTGTGCAGGGAGCTCTCAGTATCTCTCTTTCCTCTGAACCCTGGAGGTCTGGGACCCATGGCTCTTCCCCTTGTTCCAGCCGGGAGATCACATCAGGTTGGGAAACTGGAAACCCTGCTCAGATGAAAGAAAACAAAAGGAATTCAGTTGATTTCATAAGACTTCGTCATAAAAGACATTCTATTAATTTATCTTCAGGGCTTAGTGTGACCCTTAGTGCCTGGGGCAGTTCTCACTGAAAATGCCAAAGTCAAGGCAGGCTGAAAAAGGGAGAGCAGATGCTCTAAAAACTGGTGGTTAACACTGATGTTAAAAACAACAAGGAGTCTGGTGGCACCTTAAAGACTAACAGATTTATTTGGGCATAAGCTTTCGTGAGTAAAAACCTCACTTCTTCGGATGCATAGAGACTCTATGCATCCGAAGAAGTGAGGTTTTTACTCACGAAAGCTTATGCCCAAATAAATCTGTTAGTCTTTAAGGTGCCACCAGACTCCTTGTTGTTTTTGTAGATACAGACTAACACGGCTACCCCCTGATACTTGACACTGATGTTAAACTCACTGACCAGTAACAAACTGTGCTTCTGATCACCCACACTGGTTATCGAGAAGCTGAAAAAAGAAATCACACAGCCCCCTTTATTGCATTCCAGTTCTCTGAATCCCAACCAGCACCTAGGTCCAGTACAGTGATAGGGTATTTAAAAACTCTAATCACAAACAAAATGTTGGAAGGAAGGAAGGACAGACAGATGGAAGGAAAGAAAGAAGTCAGATACATTCCATAATCTATATATAGGGTTCTTAGATGTACTGGTGAGTTGCTGGCATGAAAGTCCATCTGGAACACATCCACAGCTTGGATGGGTCATTCAGTCCTTTGTTCAAGGCTTCAGTTCGTAGAGAAGTTGCTCCAGAGGTAGGAAGAGGGACTGAAGACAAAATGGAGATGATGCGGCTGCCCTTTATATTCCTTTTGCCACGTGGCTTGTACTTCCTGTGTCCCAAACACAAGCTTCACAGCATATGGCATGGAAAAGCCTTGGAGTTCTCAGTACACAGGCATAGCCCTGCATGTCTTGCTGACTCAATAGGTGTATCCCCTTGGTCCTTTCCATGGGCTCATTGTACAGCTGATGACCCTGGATAGGCCATCAAATGGGCTAGGCAGTGCTGACACCAATATGTCTGGGGGTGTCAACCAGAAACACTGCACAAATCTGGAAATACAGATATACCGTACATATCTGTAACTCACAATACAAACAGAAACAAAATGATCACACTTTGAAAATCATAACATTTTCCATGACACCTTACATGGCATATCTAGCATGATTCATTGCAATTTTATATTATTATTAATACCAATGTGATAAAGTGTCTCACAATTTCATACAGTGTCACACTTAGTAAATCAGTGAATTCGCAGGATCAGCTCCCCAGGTCCCTGAAGATACCGAACACTCGTTATGAGGGATTGAAATACTCACATATCTGCTGGGAACACACACAGACAGACACTGTGTCAGTCTGTACCCCTATGTTCACTCGTTTAGAAAATTATGATCAATTTTGTACCTAGTATGTTTTGTGAGGTATCACTTGAAATCGCATAATCTACTGAATATTATCCTCCTGTTAAAATGTGTAGCAACACTAGATGTAAAGTTATGAGATTTTACTGTTTGATATTACTGAAAAAGTTACAATTCTGGGGAACACCCACAGAACAGTTCCTCAGAGACAGCAAGGCAAACAGCTGGTTAAATAGCCATTGTCTGGAGGGGGAAGGTGTGAAGAAGACATTTACATTCCATCACAGGGACCACTTGAGGCTCCTATCTACAACAGACAGCCTGTCACCATGACTCGGCTGAGAACTGAAGTTGTTTCTAGTACCAAGGACTGAATTATAAAAAGAGGTGAGGAATATGCTTGAGACTCTCTCTCTCCCCTTTCCCTCTGCTCATGACAATTCCTGAAGAACTGAACTTGGGCAGCAGGGGTGGGTTAGGGGGAGTCCTGGCTTAAAGGAAAGCCAGCATATGGTGAGAGAAACACTTGCTTTGAATCCATTTTAGCTTGTTAACTTAGATGTTAAGATTGTTTTATCTTGCATTTCTTTTGTAAATAATTCTGACTTTTATGTCTCATTACCCGTAGTCACTGAAAATCTTGTTTTATTGTTTTATCTAACCAGTGTGTTTGGAAACTCCGTTTGGGAGAACAAGGCTGGTGCATGTTATTTTCCACTGATGAAATGACAGACTTCCTATGAGCTTGCGTTGTTCAGTAGTGTGCTGGACAGTGCAAGATGCACATTTCTGGGGGAAGTCTGGGACCAGAGAATTTTCTGGGGTTCTCCTGTGGGGTACTGTAATTCGTGAGTCGCTGACTAGCAGCACTCAATACTGTGTAGCTGGGAGCGAGTTACAGGCTGGAGACTGTGTTTTACCTGCCCAGGAGTGGCTGTTCTCACAGTAAACCAGGGTAAAAGGCACCCTAGTTGGGGAACTGAGGGGACACAGCTGTTTAACAGTCCAGATTGCACTGTGGTTAATGTCACAGACACTGAATTTCAAAGAGTCTCCTAAAACACAGAGAAAGTAAATCCATATCCCAGAAATCGAAGTCTCCAGACAGAGGGCAAGTCACCCTGGCACTGCTTCTTGCTGACAGAGGTCCAGAGACAATGAGAGAGTCCTGGGGAAGCTGGGAACAGTAAGCATGGGCTGGTGGGGTTCAGTGGAGAAAGGGAACAGGAAGGGCAGGGATATTACTGAATGCAGGATCTCAGCAGTGCTAGATGTGAGGATAGCGCATATTGCAGCCCATTGGAAAACATAATCCCACCTATACATATACAGTAACTCCTCACTTAAAGATGTTCTGGTTAACGTTGTTTCATTGTTACATTGCTGATCAATTAGGGAACGTGCTTGTTTAAAGTTGTGTAATGCTCCCTTCTAACATCATTTGGCAGCCACCTGCTTTGTCTACTGCTTGCAGGAAGAGCAGCCCGTTGCAGCTAGCTGGTGGGGGCTTGGAACCAGGGTGGACCGGCAGCCCCCTATCAGATCCCCCAAGGTCCCTGTGCAGCAGCTGCCTGCAGTTCAGCTGTGTCCCTCCCCCCACTGCCATGTGCTGCTCCTGCCCTCTGCCTTGGAGCTGCTCCCCGAGATTCCTGCTTGCTGTGCAGGGGGGAGGGAAGGAAGGGGGGGCTAATGTCAGGGTGTCCCCCTCCTTCCTGCACCCCCCTTAGCCCATCTTCCATAGAGCAGGGGGGGACACCCCAGGGCTCAAGATGGAGGGAATTTGCAGCAGCTGCGGTCTCAGCAAGCTGATCTAATTAACAAGGCAGTGTACTTAAGAGAAATGCGCATAGCTCCCTCCATTCCTGCTGCGTTGTGTAGAGAGACAGAGTTAACCCTTGAGGGATCAGCCAGTTGCTAGTTCATCATTTAGCAGTAAGGGAAATATCCCACCCTCTGACTCCTCCACCTCAACCAAGCTTCACAATCGTCACTGTGTACCAGTATTAAATTGTTTGTTTAAAACTTATATTGTGTGTGTATATATTTATATATAATATAGTGTTTTGTCTGGTGAAAAAAATTCACCTGGAACCTAACCCCCCTCATTTACATTAATTCTTATGGGGAAATTGGATTCATTTAACATCGTTTTGCTTAAAGTCGCATTTTTCAGGAACATAATTACAATGTTAAGTGAGGAGTTACTATAAAATGATGGGGTCTAAATTAGCTGTTTCCACTGAAGAGAGAGATCTTGGAGTCATTGTGGATAGGTCTCTGAAAACATCCACTCAATGTGCAGCAGCAGTCAAAAAGCGAACAAAGTTGGGAATCATTAAGAAAGGGATAGATAATAAGACAGAAAATATCATATTGCCTCTATATAAATCCATGGTACACCCACATCTTGAATACTGCATGCAGATGTGGTCGCACCACCTCCAAAAAGATATACTGGAAATCAAAAAGGTTCAGAAAAGGGCAAAAAAATGATTAAGGGTATGGAACAATTTCTGTATGAGAAGAGATTAAAAAGACTGGGACTTTTCAGCTTGGAAAAGAGACGACTAAGGGGAATATGATAGAAGTCTATAAAATCATGACTGGTGTGGAGAAAGTAAATAGGGAAGTGTTATTTACTCCTTCTCATAACACAAGGACTAGGAATCACCAAATGAAATTAATAGGCAGCAGATTTAAAACAAACAAAAGGAAGTATTTCTTCACACAACGCACAGTCAACCTGTGGAACTCTTTGCCAATGGATGTTGTGAAGGCCAAGACTATAATAGGGTTAAAAAAAAATAACATGATAAATTCATGCCCATCAATGGCTATTAGCCAGGATGGGTAGGGATGGTGTCCCTAAACTCTATTTGCCATAAACTGTGAATGGGCAACAGGAGATGACTCACTTGATGATTACCTGTTCTGTTCATTCTCTCTGGGACACCTGGCATTGGTCACTCTTGAAAAACAGGATACTGGTCTAGATGGACCTATGCGCTGACCCAGTGTGGCCGTTCTTATATACTAGGGAATCTAGTGAGTCCAGTGTAATGGGAGGGAGTAGGAAAATCCCTGGCTGTGGAGAACACTGGGAAATTAGAAGCTATAATTCAGGAGTAACAGACTCTAATTAGTCTGGAAAAGCAGATTGTGAAAAAGAAGAATCGGAGTCATGTGAGTTTGGGAATGAGGGACTCAAAAATCCAAGGAGCCTGAAGAGAAGAGGGATTATGGCTATTACATATGGTGATAGGGGAGCAAGACTCTCCATGTCTCAAGAATTTTCACTACCAACCTAAACCATTTTCACATGCTGGGGTGCAATCCAGATGAGTGAGGAGTTGTGTCATCTGTAATGCTGTGTGAGATTCAATGTTCTGCTTATCATAGAATATCAGGGTTGGAAGGGACCTCAGGAGGTCATCTAGTCCAACCCCCTGCTCAATGCAGAACCAAACCTCAGACAGATTTTTGCCCCAGATCCCTAAATGGCCCCCTCAAGGATTGAACTCACAACCCTGGGTTTAGCAGGCCAATGCTCAAACCACTGAGCTATACCTCCCTTATGGAGCTCCCTTGTCTGGATACTCCCAGCCAGCATTCAAGGATGCATGGAGTGTCTGTGTGATAAGTAACCCTGGACCAGCAGCTCTGACTCCAGCAGCCTGCTTGTTACACCCAAAGCACATTCTGGTCTGGGTGGAGAAGGGCACGGGTAGGAAGCTTCTATTCGTTATGCTGGACCTAAGCCCCAGTTTTACTTGAGCAAACCGGAGATATTTGACACTGTGCGATACTGCTCCTGTGCTCTGTTCCAGAGACCCTCCCCTGCTGCAGAACACTTTGGGTAGTGTGTGTGTCACTGGCATATTGGGGTGAAGCTGAAACAGGACAGAGTAGAGGTGGCATTGTGGGCTGGTGTGAACCTTATCTCTTCATTTCCCCTTCCAAGAACCGAGGGGACAGTAACCCTTACCCAGCGAGGTCACATTCTCATAGTTCTCCTGCAAGACGTCTCTGTAGAGAGCTCTCTGAGTGGGGTCCAGCAGAGCCCACTCTTCCCTGGTGAAATACACAGCCACCTCCTCGAAAGTCACCGGCCCCTGAAAGAGCAAGAGTCCAACACTCAGTACCTGCTGCCCCACTCACAGCCCCCCTATACGTGGGGGACAGGAGCCAAACAAAAGCTCTGGGTGGCTCGCAGTCAACATATTCCCACCCCCACCCCACTCAGAGCATCCAGAAAACACCAGGGTGAGGGGACGAAGAGAGAGCCCCTTGTCTCTCCCAGCAGATGCATCACACACCTACTAGCCACAGACTGATACAGGAGATGGAGCCACTAGCAGGGTCCAGGAAGAGCTCCTTGGTAGGAAGCCCAACACCCTCCTCATTGTGAAGAGCTAGATATGAAGGGAGGGGCAACACCCCTAAGCCTGACTAGTAGGTGCCCCCTTCATATCTCACAGCAGCCGCTGGTTGGGTCAGGCTCCAGCACTAGGAGTCTGGTCAGTTTTCCTAGCTCCATGTTGGTGGGTTATTTTCTGTTCAACAAATTAGAGCATTTCCACCTCTGAACCTCATGGGTCTGTTCCTAGTTTCTAGGCTGCTTGTTAAACAACTTCCAGCAGGTTTGCCACACCCTGTCCTCCTCCCTATCTCCACCCTCTGCATTTCCTGCCCTGCTCCAACCTCCAAACCAGACTGTGCAACCTTCCCAGCTCCGGTGTATTTGCTGTCCCTCTCTCTCCAGCAGGAACCCACCAGCAACCCCCCAATAATCCCTACCTGAACTGGCTCCTCTGCAGCCATTTCTCTCCCCTGTCCCATGGGAGGCTGGGAAGAGCTGGAGCGAAACATGGACGTCATTCTGCAGCCTGGCAGAGTGAGAAGGGCAGTTGTTTAGGTTTCAGAACAGGCTTTAGTTAATTTCACATTGTGAAAGTTATTAGTGACCCCCCCCGCCCCGTTAACAGAGTAGCCGTTATGTCAGCCAGCGGCCATTAGGGGGAAGCAGACACTTTAAAGACACAGTAGCCTGAACTTTTCAACTGTCTTCCCTTCAAGGCCTTAAAGTAGTTGGAGCTGGTCCCAAGCCGGTTTTCACTGACCAGATAGCAAAAGCACGGGGCTGACCACCACCAATCAAGTGTTAACACTGCAAAGACCTTGGTCTAAATGTGTATAAAGGATCTGTAAAATGTGAGTGAGACAGAGTTTTTGTACTAAGGTGCAAAGCTCTCCTTTCTTCTGCAGAATAAAGCAACTCTTCCTTATCCCTGTCTGGCTGTTATTGGCTCTCAGCTAGGTGGACCCGATATTTCGGTAACAGTTTCTGGCGACCCCAGATGGGACCCTCCTAGCTCGGACATTGGACTCCGGACGGCTGCGGCGAACTGGGAACGGCGCCAACGGGGTGTTTCGCCCCTTTTCTCTGCTTCACCGCGGCCCCCGGGGTTCGTGCTCCGATAAGGTGAGTCCTAATATGATAAGGAGACACTATCTGGTTCTGGTCTGGTTAACCGGTTTATGAATTTCTGTCTTATACATTGGGTGTTAGGTGTGTATTGGTAGAAATTCCTGTAATAGGATCCTATTAGACCATAATTCCTTCTGTTCTCTGTGTAATTCTCTGTTAGAGTGTCAGCAGGCAGATAGGTGGGTCTCTGTTTAGACCATAATTCCCTCTGTTCTCTGTGTAATTCTCTGTTAGAGTGTCAGCAGGCAGATAGGTGGGTCTCTGTTTAGGCCATAATTCCCTCTGTTCTCTGTGTAATTCTATTTTAAGAGTGTCAGCAGGCAGATGAGTGGGTCTCTGGTAAAACCCTCTAAGGATAGTCCTTTGGATTATATGTTAAGCAAATGGCCCTTACCCGGTGTTCAAAAAGGGATGTCAAGAAAGCGTTTTTTACAACTTTGCACCAAGGACTGGCCAGCCTTGGGGACTGCGTGGCCCGAGTATGGCTCCTTTGATATTCCTACCCATTTAACCCCCTTACGCCTGACATTGGAAAACCAAGCGCCGGGGCAAATGGACTATTGGTTTTTGTGGGACGATGAGGCCCATCGTCGCATGAAGAAGGTACAGGTTCAAGCCCCTCTATTCCCGAAAGCTTCTGTCCCTCATGAGGCTGATTATTTGGAGGATATCCCCCCCATATATTGCTCTAGACCACGCCCATCCCCGGCGGCAGCATTACCAATTAGGGGGGACCCGGTACCCTCCTCAACGGAGACCAGGACAGCAGGTCTACCGAGACAGATATTACCAATAAAGACTGAGGACACCACAATGCAGGCAAGCAAATCAGCTAGTGGAGCCACCAGCAGTGGGTACACTACCTCCCTGTCTGTTCCCAGCCTTAGTCCGTCCCATACAAGGAAGGGGGCACTTTATGGGGACGAGGTAATTAATGTCCAAGCACCCCTCCGGACCATCCCAGTCCCTACAACGGATGAGAATGTTGTAGACCGTTATGTTCATGTCCCCTTTACCACTGCTGACCTTATGAACTGGCAAACCACTACACCTCGCCTTAGGGACGACCCGGACGTCGTTCACAGGCGATTCCGTGCGATTTTCCAGTCTCATAGTCCTGATTGGCAAGACGTGGGCCAACTTTTAGATTGCTTATTGCGCACGGAAGAGAAAGAGCGGGTACTGAGGGGGGCCCGGGAGGCTGCAGAGGCTGCCAACGACGGTCGCAATTTTATAAGGCTCGCCAATCCGCCCCATTGGAACCCGAATGATTTGACCCAACAAGCAGATCTAAAGAAATTCCTAGATTATATTTTGACAGGCATAAAACAAGCGGGAGAAAGAACTTTAGATTGGACAAAAGTTCATAATACTGTGCAAGGGAAAGAAGAACACCCTTCTGACTTTTATGAGAGACTTTGTAAAGCATTTTGTATCCATACTAATATAGATCCCAAGGCCATGGACACACAGTCCACGGTCAGGCTTATTTTTATTTCCCAGTCAGCCCCGGACATCAAGAAGCGGTTGCAGCAGCTTGAGGGTGCTGAAGGAAAATCCCTGGAGAAACTAGTAAGCGTGGCCACCCGAGTATATCATACAAAAGAAAAAGTTCAAGAGACCAAACAGGTAAAGATGCTAGCAGCCCTTGTAAACACTGGAAATGAAAAACAGGGAGGGAGACAGGGACCCCCCAAGTGGCAACCAAAATCAGATTATGGGGGGAACCCGAGACATGCCAATGATATATGTAACTACTGTAAGCAGCTTGGCCACTGGAAGAGAGAGTGTCCGAACAGACCTACTGGACGACAACCCCGTCGCCCAGACCGACCTCAACAACAGATGGCTGTGACAAGAACAGACGCTGTTGCTAATAAAGAATGACGGCAACCAGAGGGTCCTCTTGTCACCTATTCAAATGATTTTACCACTTATGTTTGTTCCTCCACAGACCCCCAGGTTCGCCTAACATTGGGAGGAACCACCTATTCTTGTCTTTTGGATTCAGGGGCTGCACTTTCTACTGTTACTGCCAAGCCGGAGAGAGAAAGCCTTACAGATAAGAGCATTCCGGTAATGGGTATAGGCGGGAAGCCATTTGACTGTTCTGTATTACAGGAGGCTGCTGTAGAAATCTCTGGTGTCTCCTCCTCCCATGCCTTTCTGCTAGCCCCGGATTCCCCAGTTAACCTCTTAGGCAAAGATCTGTTGTGTAAACTACGTGCTCAGATTTTCTTTTCAGATGACAAAATCATTCTTCGGTTGCCTCAAACCCAACTTCCCCAGCTGTGTGCTGTTCTAACCCAAGTTTCAAAGGACCCGATCCTGCCTGCGGACCAAATCTTACCCGAGCGACTCAGACAGGAGGTAAACATCTCCCTGTGGGGCACTTCAAGGGCAGACTTGGGGACTCTCCAGACAGAGCCAGTGCGTATAACCCTGAAGCCAGGCATTGAAATTCCTCGGATTCGTCAGTATCCCATCCCCCAAGAAGCTCTGCTTGGCCTCCGGAGTCTTATCACCACATTCCTACGGTTGGGAGTGCTGGTTCACACCAAGTCTCCTTTCAATACTCCCATCCTGCCAGTAAAAAAACCTGACATGGACTCAGAGGGAAAACCGGTATACCGATTTGTCCAGGACTTACGTGCAGTAAATAAGGTTGTCCAAGCTAGACACAATGTGGTACCAAACCCTCACACAATCCTGACTGCCATTCCAGCAGGTACTGCTTGTTATTCAGTAATAGACTTGTGTAATGCTTTTTTTAGTATTCCTCTAGATAAGGACAGCTGGGATATCTTTGCATTTACATGGACGGACCCAGAAACTAGGAGAGCAGAACAACTGACCTGGACTCGGCTCCCGCAAGGATATGTTGAGTCCCCGACTATTTTTTCCTCTATCCTGACACGTGACTTAGCTGATATCAGCCTACCGGGTGGGTCTACATATCTCTTGTATGTGGATGACGTCCTGGTTTGTTCTCCGGATCAGGTAACATGTGAAACAGACACTATTTACTTGCTAAATTGCTTGGCAGACAAGGGACATAAAGTATCTCCTTCTAAGTTGCAGTTTGCCAAAGACAAGGTAACTTATCTTGGTCATGTATTCACCCCTGGGTATCGAGCGTTATCTAGTACCCGTATTCAGTCAATTCTTAACATTCCCCGACCAGAAACAAAACGCGAAATGCGGGGATTTTTAGGCCTGGCAGGATTCTGCCGTTCCTGGATTCCAGGTTTTGGGGAGATGGCAAAACCCCTCTTTAAACAGATCACCCATGACATTGCAAAAGCCCCTTCACTGGGATTCTGGGGCCGTCAAAGCCTTCCAGGGAATTAAAACAGCTTTGGTCTCAGCCCCAGCCCTTGGACTCCCTGATTATCGCAAACCCTTTGTTCTCTATGTACATGAGCGACTTGGGGTGGCCTCTGGTGTCCTTACTCAGGCTTTTGGACCCAGAGAACGACCTGTGGCCTATTTCTCCAAAAAATTGGATGCTGTGGCACAGGGCTTTCCTGGCTGTCTCCGAGCAGTGGTTGCTGCTGGTCTCCTGGTACCCCAAGCGGAAAAGATTACCTTAGGCCATCCACTGACCTTACGGACCCCTCATGCAGCTCAACAATTGTTGGTCCAAAAGGGCACGCAACATTTGACCTCTCAAAGATTAACGCATTTAGAAGTTTCTTTATTGTCCAGGACCAATTTAAAAATTGAACAGTGCCATACCTTGAACCCTGCAACCCTTTTACCGTTCCCGGACTATGATTATGAGCCCTCACATGATTGCCTTCAGATAGTGCAACATCAAGAAAAACCTCGAGTAGACCTTTCAGATGTGCCCATTCAAAATGCTGAACTAGAACTGTATACTGATGGTTCAGCACGGGTCATGGAGGGCCAACGGGTATCTAGGTTTGCAGTAACTACTCAGTTTGATGTATTACAGTCTGCTCCCCTGGGACCTTCCACCTCAGCTCAGGCAGCAGAATTGATAGCCCTCACCCAAGCATGTGAGTTGGCAGCAGGTCAGTCAGTGAACATATATACTGACTCGAAATATGCCTTTGGTGTTTGTCATGCCACAGGCCAACTGTGGGCAGAGCGTGGCTTTATTACCTCCAGTGGCACTAAGGTGGCCCATGGGCCCTTGATCCTGAAATTATTGGAAGCCATACATCTGCCATCTGAGATTGCCATCGTCCATGTTCGGGCTCATCAGAAGGGAAACGATCCCACCGTTAATGGGAATCGGTTGGCTGATTCAGCTTCAAAAGCAGCCTCCCTACAGCCATATGTTACCAACCAGATGGTACTCACATCCTCCACCCCGCCAACTCCAGTCCCAGCCCCTTTTACCCCTGAGCCATCAGAGGTCGAGCGTTGGAAAAGCATGGGGGCCACCAAAACCCGAGGGGGGGAATGGCAACTGCCAGATGAAAGAAGAGCATTGCCCCGAGCTGCTCTACGGCCTGCCCTATTTAAATTACACCAAGAAACCCACGGTGGTGCAGAGGCCATGGCAGCTACTGTGAATAGACTTTAGTATGCTCCTGGAGTATTCCAGGAAGCTAAACGAGTCCTTGCCACTTGTGACATCTGTGTGAAATTCAATCCAAGAGGGAAACCTAAAGGCCCCCCTGGAGCCAGGTTATGGGCATACACACCCTTCGAGCGACTTCAAATTAACTACTCAGAAATGCCTAAGTGCCAGGGCTACAAGTACCTCCTTGTAATCGTGTGTCAACTGACTGGATGGACTGAAGCATTCCCGACTAGACGAGCAACTGCCGTGGAAGTGGGAAAGACCTTATTAAACCATGTCATTCCTAGGTTTGGCCCCCCTAGGTCTATTGACTCTGATCAAGGGACTCATTTTACTGCCCAGATTATTCAAAACATTGCAAAAGCCCTAAGTATTGACTGGCTTCTACACACCCCTTGGAGACCACCATCTTCAGGACAAGTAGAAAAGATGAACCAGACTTTAAAACTTAAACTTTCTAAGCTGTGTGCTCAAACTGGGTTAAAATGGCTTCAGGCTCTGCCTTTGGCCCTCTTGGCAGTTCGAACTGCCCCTAGAGGCCGGCTCCGTCTCTCTCCCTTTAAACTTTTATTTGGCAGGCCATACACCGGATTTGCTGATCCAGGATTTGTAACTGATTTAGCCACTTGAGGTGACGAGGAACTAACCAAATATGTTGTTTCCCTTCAAACCACTCTCAAATCTCTCCACAGGTATGCGGCTCAATTTCAGTCCCTACCCGCTGATGTTCCTGCCCACCGGATCGCTCCAGGAGACTAAGTCTATGTGAAAAAGTAGAAACACGAGCCTCTCCAACCCCGGTGGGCGGGCCCTTTCCAAGTCCTTCTTACCTCTCACACTGCTGTTCGAGTGAGAGAGCGAGACACTTGGATACACCACCCCCGCTGTTCCCCAGCCAACGGACCCTCAGCTGGGCACATCAGACCCACCTCCAGGACCCATAGCCTCAGGGCTGGGCACATCAGAACCACCCCTCAAAACCCCAAACCTCCAGAATCCACCAACCTGACAAGGGTACCCCCTGCCCAGCCACCCAGAGGCCTCCGCCTACCACAATGCCCCTTCAGCTCCAATCTCCACACACACACACTCCTCCACCCACCCAGCAACAGTGTTACCTCACAGTGTCTGATAAGTAGATCAAAAGTTATCACCGCCCCCTGCTGGCCAGTCGCACAGGCAGAGGGAGCCCTGGGGGATGCTTCGTTAGCAGCAGAACGGAAGGCACGGAGGGCCAAAATAGGTAAGAAATTTCCATGCCCTGTCACTAGCAAATCACTGCTCTACAGCCAAAATGCTTCTGAAATAAATGTAGTCAAACTTTACTAATTCTGGGTCACTGAGAACGAAAATGATGCTTAAAATTGTTGATTGGCTCTAGTTTTCAAGATATGCTATTGGGTCAGTATATACGACCCTTGACTTAGGAATGGCGGAGGATAAGTGAGTCATAAAGGGAAGGGATCTCAATTTAAACCAGAAATGACTAAAATACATCTTTGACTGGATCTATGAATAAATCTATGACTGGGTTTGGACAGTACTTGCTTTTTAGGCAAAACAATGAATGATGCAATCTGAAGCTGGTATTGCGTCATACATGATATGAATTGCATCATGTTATTCCTAGAAGTCATGGATGATGCAATCATAACGAAGCTTACATCACTCTGCTGAACAAATTGCCCTATATCAGCTCTAGAAATCATACAGTGTCGTGCTCTCTTATTTGTCAGTGTTTGATTTTGCAAAGGGACACATTTCTGTTTAGCCAAAGTGAGCAGAGATGCCTCGTACTTGTGTGAACAGTGCAGATAACTTCTGCTATGTTTGTGGTGAAGTGACTTTTGCATCACAAAAGCGCAGTATAACCACTATGGTTAAGAAGCCTATCACCTTTATTTTGGCTGCAAAATTGGAGATCAGGACAAGAGGTGGGCCCCACACATATGCTGCAACACTTGTGCAACAAATCTTCGCCAGTGGTTGAACAGGAAAAGGAAATCTATGCCTTTTGCAGTGCTAGTGATTTGGAGAGAGCCAACAGATCATCCCAGCAATTGTTACTTCTGCCTGGTGCCTCCAGTTGGGAAAGGTGTGTCAAAGAAAAAAAAGTGGACTGTGCATTATCCAAACATTCCGTCAGCTATACGCCCAGTACCCCACGGAGAAGGACTGCCGGTTCCTGATGCACCAGAATCATTCTCACTTGAGTCAGACGAGGAAAAGGAAGAGGATGAAACTTCTGGTCCTGAACCATCAATGTCAAAGGACCCACATTTTCTCCCATCCTCCTCCTCTAAACCACACCTCATAACACAAGGTGAACTGAATGACCTTGTCAGGGATTTGGAACTACCCAAGAGCAAGGCAGAGCTGTTGGGCTCCAGACTACAGCAGTGGAATCTCCTGGCAGGTGATGTTAAGGTTTCCATGTTCCGTGACCGTCAAAAGGATCTTGTCCCATTCTTCTTCATGGAAGGTGATCTTGTAGCCTGCAACAACATCGATGGTGTGATGGCAGCCCTCAACTTTGATCACGATCCAGATGAGTGGAGACTGTTCATTGATTCATCGAAGACGAGTCTTAAAGCTGTTTTACTGCATAATGGCAATGTTTTGTCATCAATTCCAGTTGGTCATGCAGTCCATATGAAGGAAACCTATGACAACATGAAACAACTTTTGAGGTGCATAAACTATGACCAACATCAGTGGCAGCTTTGTGGCGATTTGAAGGTTGTTGCTCTCTTGCTTGGTCTGCAGACTGGATACACAAAGTACTGCTGTTTTCTCTGCGAATGGGATAGTCGTGCAAGAAATTCCCACTACATCAAGAAAGATTGGCCACTCCGACAGTCATTGGAGCCTGGGAGGAAAAGTGTCTAGCATCCACCACTTGTTGAATCGAGGAAGATTTTGTTACCCACCCTTACGCATCAAGCTGGGTCTGATAAAGAACTTTGTCAAGGCCATTGACAAAACACAAGCAGCTTTCAAGTACCTCCGTGGAAAATTTCCAAGGTTAAGTGAAGCTAAGATAAAGGAAGGTGTCTTTGTTGGTCCTCAGATTCGTGAACTTCTTCGAGATGATGCATTTGACCATGCACTGCGTGGCAAGGAAAAGACAGCATGGAAAGCCTTCCAGTTAGTGGCAATAAATTTTCTCGGAAACAACAAGGCAGACAACTACAGGTTGTTGGTGGAAAACCTCCTCAAGGCATACAAAAGCCTTGGTTGCAACATGTCACTAAAGATACATTTTTTGCACTCTCATCTAGATTTTTTTCCACCGAACTGCGGAGCAGTGAGCGACGAGCACGGCGAGCCATTTCACCAGGACATTGCAACAATGGAGAAACGCTATCAGGGCAAATAGAGCCCATCAATGCTTGCAGACTATTGCTGGACAGTGACAAGAGATGCTCCATTTAATGAATACAAGAGACAAGCCAAGAAGCGCCGAGTAGACACTGAATAGGACTAAACTATGTACAGAATAGTTTTTTGCCTTTTGTTTCATAATAAATTTTATTTATATAACCCTTTTGCTGATTTTTAAAGTGTTACATAAACAGGACAGGTGAAATATTATCATGTAAAGCAACCATAAACACATGAAAAGACCTAGGTTTACAATTTATGATTAAAACTCTACTATCTACACAATATACATAGACATAAAATATAAAAACTTAAATATCTTAGAAACAGTAGCCAATCAGTTGTTTTAATTGTCATATTTGAATTCAGCACATCAAAATACATAATAAATAGCACATTTTATCTCTGAAGCAGACGGACTTCTCAAAAAATGTAGACCAGTGTAATGGATCCACCCCAGAGATAGCTACATGTTAGCACTGTGGGAAGCAGCCCCTCGCAGAGACAATTTGTCATGGGGTTTGGGATACTTCTGGACCCACGGTGCACTCAGAGTGACCAGCTGGAGAAAAGAAAAGGATCCAGCCAACTCTCCCATTACCAGCTGGGAACCACTGATCCCCCAGACAGGGGGAGGCCTCTGGCTTTGATGGGTATTATGTCGCCGAAACCCTGCCCCACGTCCTATGCAGTTGCAAGCCCCACGCCAGAGCCTGGCAACTGCGACACAACGCCGTCCAGGACCGCCTGGTGAAGGCCATCGACCCGCGGCTGGGGGAAGTCCCCGGCACCGACAGTCCGCTGCGCCCAGACATCGTCATCATGGACGAGGTCGGAAAAAAGGTCATCCTGGTCAACATAACGATCCCGTTTGAGAACAGGACCCCAGCCTTCCGTGAAGCCCGAGCCCGCAAGCTTGAAAAATATGACCCCCTGGCTGACACCCTGCGGTCAAAGGGCTATGAGGTACACACAAACGCTCTGCTTGTTGGGTCCCTGGGTGCCTGGGACCCATGCAACGAGCGAGTACTGAGGACCTGTGGAGTGGGCCGTCACTACGCACGGCTCATGAGACGCCTAATGGTCTCCGACACTATCCGTTGGTCCTGGGACATCTACACGGAACACATCACCGGCCACCGCCAATACCAAGAGTGAGCCCATTAGACCTCGCTCACTTGCAAGGGAGAAGGGACTCGCTAACCCCTCCCCCCGCTGGGCCTTATCCCCTGAGGCCCGAACCCACCCAACCTGACCGGCTGCCGCCAATACCGAGAGCGAGCCGGGGGAAACCTCGCCCACCCACAAGGGACCTATCAATTCCCCCCCACACACACTGGATTTTACCCCCTGAGCCCCGAACCCATCCAACCCCATCGGCCGACGCCAATGCCGAGAATGAGCCAGGGAGACTTCGCCCACCCGCAAGGGGGAAGGGACATATAACCCCGCCCTACGGGACCCTATCCCCGGAGCCCCGAACCCACCCAACCTCACCGGCCACCACCAATTCCGTGAGTGAGCCGGGGAGACCTCACCCACCCACAAGGGGGAAGGGACCCGTATCCTCCCCCACCGGACCTTACCCCCCCCCGAGCCCTGAACCCGCCCAACCCCATCGGCCACCCCCGATAACGAGAGTGTGCCGAAGGGACCTTGCCCACCCGCAAGGGGGAAGAGGCCTATATACCCCCCCCCCCCCCCCGATGGGCCTTATCTCTTGAGCCCTGAACCCACCCAACCTCACCAGCCACCACCAATGCCAAAGAGTGAGCCGGGGAGACCTCGCCCACCCGCAAAGGGGAAGGGACCTCTTAACCCCGCCCCCTCCCCCCGCTGGGCCTTTTTCCCCTGAATCCCGAACCTACCCAACCTAACTGAATCCCACTTCGTGAGGGTCACCCCCTCACCATTACCCAACCCACCTACTTGTACCTATGGCTATTTGTACCCCCTGTGTGGATGACTGACTCTCACCACTTATCAACTGTGTCTTGATCTCACCCACCGCTTACCCCCCCCCCCCATTGGAGACATTAAAGTCTGTATGTATTATGTGCATTGCCAACCCCAACATAACAACCTCCTCCCCATACTCTGTATGTTCCCCCCCAATGATGGACAACTGACTCTTCAAATCTTTTGTACCGTTTATTTTTAAATATTCTCTAATAAAAATTTAAATATATGGCTGGTCTGTTTCATCGGCAAACATTTTTAAACAGAGATAAAGGAGGGAACAAATGATTCTCAAAGGGGAGGGGAAAGATGATCACTGGGAAATTGACCCCCCTGTAACAATCAGGATGGAGAACGACTGAGGACAGCAAATAAAATGGGTGGAAAAAATCCCACCCCCCCCATTGGAGGAGATTTTAAATTGATATTTGAGAAATATGAAGAGAACAGGGGGAAAGCAGGAGAGATGAGAGAGCTGATCAGAGATAATTTGAGTAGAAAAAGGGGGGGGGCGCGATCTGTCCCAGATTTTATAGCCACGTGTGAGATACTGAGAGAGAAAAGGGGAAGAACTGGAGAGAATTTGTATCGGGGGTGGGAGGCAAGTGGCACAAACAGGGACAGGATCCAATTAACTCCCCTTCCCCCGCCCGCCACTTCTCCCCCGGGGATTTCCTGGCTGCACAGAGACAGTTCAACCCCCCCACTGACCTCCCCCCTCGCAACTCCGGCTTCTCCCCGCCCTGCCCGACACCCCCCCTCCCCCACACCACAGGGGACCCCCCGCCGGGCCCAGTCTCTGCCCCCCCCAATCCCAGCGGGGCCGGGGGCAGATCCTGCTGCAGCTCCACTGGGGCCGAGACAGCTCCGAGGCTTCTCCCAGGTCCCCCGGGGCAGAGAGTCACTTTCCTGCCCGGCCCCAGCGCTCCCCCCCCCCCGGGTCTCTCACTCACCGGGGGGCTCCGACCCGGGGCTGCCCAGGGGGCGGGTCCCAGCTGGAGAAAGCCCCTCCCCCCGGCCGGGCACGGGGGGGTTAATGCCGGGCTCCCCCCGCACAGACCCCGGGGAACAGCAGCTGCTCAGCCCGGCCCCGGATCACACGGAGGCAGCAGCGGAAGTGACGTTGGGCGGGGGGGGGATAGGACGAGTGGGGCTGGCACGGAGCATGCGCAGTAACCGCTGCTGAAACCCTCCTGGGTTTCCTGGGCCGAGAGGGCAGAAGCGCCCCCGCTGCAGGCTGGGAGATGTAGTCCCTGACTCTCCCTGGAGGGGAAGTGACGTTAGACCGGAAGGCCGAGCCAGCCTGTGTACGCGCGCAGGTCGCTGCGGCTCTGCCTGGCTCGTGCGGGGCCGTTGGAGCCTCTCCCGGAGCCGGAGAAGGGTTTTGTGCCGTTCAAGCTCTGGACATGCGCAGATCGGGGGCAAGTCCCGCATGCGCAGAGGCAGCGCTCCCCCGCTGCTGCTCCCTGGCGCTGGGAGCACTTTGTGGAGCTACACCGGCGCCCAGCCCGGCCAAGGGCATCGCCGGGAAGGGGGGGCGCTGCTCGGGGCCTCAGCCGGGGACGAGGCGGCGATGGCGCAGGGACAGGGACCCGGACCCCGGCGTGAGCCGGGCTCACGCGGCGGGCACTGCGGAGCGGGGGGGTTGTGCGGGCGCGGGGACAGACCCCACCCAGTGCAGTCCCCGGCCCTCACGCGCCCTCCCGCCGCCAGGCTGCGTCGCCTCAGGGTAACGGTCCCTCCGCTGCGCGCTCCGCGAGCCGAGCACTATCAACACCACCACCAGCCGGAGCCCCGCCCCTTCGCCGGCCCCGCCCCCAACAGTCACTGCAGCCGCGTTCCAGGCCACGCCCACCCAGAGCCAGCAGCACCATCCCGGCACGCGCACTCCTGGCCCCGCGCCCCGCCCGCCTCCGACTCCGGCCGGCGCTGCTGCGTGCCCATCCCTGTACTGCTCCTCTCGCGGTGCCCCACGGGAAACGTAGTTCTCCCTCCCTTCACGGGTCGAGATGTGGGAGGAGAATCGGGAGAGTAAGGGACTCCAGTTCCCGGCAGTCCCTGCTCTCTCTCGCGGAGTTGGACGCCGCCAGTGTTCAGGCGGCTAGGGCTGACCCACTGTGGGTGTCCACCAAGTGTTCCCCTCTTGGTCAGAGACCATCTCACGCAGCCATGGCCCTCTCCGGCTCCCAGTGACGCCAATGGGAAACCCCACCTTGATGGCAGCAGGATGGGGCCTAGTGAATCCTAGACTATCAGGGTTGGAAGGGACCTCAGGAGGTCCAACCCCCTGCTCAGAGTACGACCAATCCCAACTAAATCAAGTGCACACACCAGCAATGATGTGCAGCCACCTCTGGGGCAGGGAGCAGCTGCTGAGCACTAGCCAAGAGTTTAGGACAGGAAGTGCAGGTCACAGAGCAGCTGAGTGGGCTCAGCGCTTGGCAGGCAGGATTCCAAGAGCCCATCCCACTTAAGAAGGAAAGCAGAAGGGTTTGCCTTAAGTAAAGCATAGCTGTTCTTCTCACAAGCATGCCTGCCTAGCAGGTGCCCTGAGCCTGGGTATCGAGGTGTGTGTCTGGGGGGGGATATAATAGAGGTCTAGGAAATCACAAATGGTGTTGAGAAAGTGAATAGGAAAGTTATTTACCCCTTGGCATAACACAAGAACCAGGGGTCACCCAATGAAGTTAATAGGCAGCAGGTTTAAAACTAACATAAGGAAGTACTTCATACAATGCACAGTCCAAATGTGGAACTCACCAGGGGATGTTGTGAAAGCCGAAAGAATAGTGAATCAGGTTCAAAAAAGAATTCGATAAATTTCTGGAGAATAGAGCCTTCAATGGCTATTAGCCAAAATAGTCAGGGATGTAACCCCACGCTGTGGGTGTTCCTAAACCTTCAACTGTCAGAAGCTGGGACTGGACAATGGGTTGGATCACTTGATAAATTGCCCTGTTCTGTTCATTACTTTTGGACCATCCGGCACCAGCAACTGTTGGAAGACAGGATACAGGACCATGGGTGTGACCCAGTAGGTCATTCTTATGTCCAGAAAAGCCACATCTATGAACAAAGAAAATCCTCTCCAGTTGCTTCATCATTCCTTCCTTTTATGTTGGCTCAGAACACTTAGGAGCCAGTTGCTAGCTAAGGAAAATGAGCATTTATTGCCAGTTACACTGTCATCTGTTCTACTTGCAAATCCCTAGAACAGCTCTGTGATCCAAATAGACTGTTCTCATCCGCCTCCCAGCAAGTGAGGAAAAAGCCCTTCATCTAAGGAATATACCCTTTGTTCAGCAGCATTGCCAGCTGTGCCTCAGCTGGAGTTAAACCACCACAAAAAGAAAAGTATAACTGATGTCCCCTCCACACACACACACCCCGCCCCCGCTCAGGTTGAATTATTTTTGTAAATTTGATGATTTTTAACCTAATTTTACAATTTTTGGAGTCAGACACATGGTTCTGAATGTTGGAGATTGGCAATACGATAAACTTGTAGAGCTGAATCAAGCTATGAGGGGAAAATGTAACAGTAAAGTCCATTGTCCAATGGGACAATTAACTGAGAAAGGCCAAGGAAGCAACATCCCTAGAGACAAACATGAAGAGACTAATTGGTGTGAAAAGGTATGTACAGCCTGCCTGGGTAGTTGGGAAAGTAAAGGTTAATTGACTGTCTGTCCCAGAGCAGAATATACAGCTGCCAACTCTCATTCACCAGGAATTGCCAAGGAGCAAAGCCACTGTAAAAAGAGTGTGTGTGACGTCTTGCTTTCTGTGGGTTTGGATCACTCTGGTACCAGGCACCCTATTGCTAGCTACTCCGATGAAAAGAGAGACTGGCCGGCTGAAAGGAGCCTTGTATGGATGTTCAGCACCTCTAAAGCTTCTCCTTCCACTTGGTGGCAAGTGGCTTGCATTTTCGCAATAGGAGGATGTGAGGTCTGGCCTTGTTGTCATGAAGCTAGGAGTGGCCATGGTGTGTAGTGTAATGACAGCTGCAAAGAGGTAGGTGACCATCTTTTAGGCCAAAAAAAGTTTTGTTTTAAAATGCAGAGAAAATAATATCTTTGAAACATGAAAGCTAACATATCATTTAAAATAATAAACTTCAGGATTTGCAAGTATATGATCTAGTGAACAAGCGCTTACTGCTGTTCCTCAGTTAATGGGAATTTTATCATGACTTCAGTGGGACTACAATTAGGCCAAAAGGTAGCAGTATCATATAACTAACCATTCTGAATAGTGATGCATCATTTTTTAAGTTTTTAAAATGTATTTTACTTTTCGATAAGTGTAATACATATTAACAACACAGTGATACGGTCGTTAGTCAAAATTCAGTTGTACATGCAAAATCAGTTAGTGAAATCCAGGAAATCATTATTATGGGCTGGATCCCTACATCCTCTGGGGTAAATTGGGATAGCACCGTTGACTTTAATTAAGCTGCTCTGATTTACATTTACAGCTGAAAATCTGGTCCTGAATTTACTAGGTACTTTTTTTTTTTTATTCTGGCCAGTGTTTTCATTATAATCCCTCTGTATATTGTTTATTCCAGATTCTTTAAATCCTATTCAGTATTGGTCTCCCATAATGTTTCCATCTACTTCCCTTCCCACCTTCAGGTTTTCTTAGCAATCAAGATCATGCAAGATAAGCACAGTGGGTCTCTTGAGAGATTACATGCCAGCAGAGTCAGCAGTACTGTACATACCCATGCCCTTGTTCTGCAGTGCTCCTTTTGTCTCATCATTATTTATTTAACCTGCGTGCCCCGTGCTCATTCTGTGCCTCTCAGTTTACACGGTAATGATACTGTGGTAACACAGTTCCTTTCTTTGTCTCTCTAACAGTAATGTGTTTCCAGAAACCCAGTGCAACCTTAAACCCAGACTGTAACAGCATCTCAGCCAAATGACTAGCATGCTGCAAAGAGGACTGATGTCACTTGGTTTCTGAATGAAGCTTCCAATCTGATCTGCGGTCAGATCATCTGTGCTTTGTCTCAATGAACCAGCAAAGGACTGGAGGGTGCATCACAAACAAAAGGAAGAGGCAGGGCTAGATGGACCATTGGTCTGACCCAGTGGCCATTCTTATGCTCTCTGGAGTGTGGACAGTGGGGGTGGGGAACAGTTCCCGCCCCCCGAGGCTGTGGTAATTTGGTGATCGTGTGGAACATGGGCATGGCCGAGGAGCTGGGGGAAGGGGGGAGCTGTCTCTGGGGATCAGGGTTTGATGGACCAGTCCCCCCAGGCTGTGATAATGTGGTGATCGTGTGGAACGTGGGCACGGCCAAGGAGCTGTACCGCCTGGACAGCATGCACCCCGACCTCATCTACGACGTCAGCTGGAGCCACAACGGGAGCCTCTTCTGCTCCGCCTGCAAGGACAAGAGCGTGCGCATCGTGGATCCCCGCCGAGGGGTGGTCGTGGCGGTACGGACCCCTCTGGGGCTCCCCGGTGTGGGCTGCAGATGGTGGGACAGATCCACCCTGGACCCCGGACCCCCAGCTCCTACATGATGGCCCCGGGTTCTCCCCCGCCCTGGCAGCATTGCCTGGTGGTTCCCCTCCCCTCCTGTGCTCTGCAGACCCATTCTGTCCCCTGACTGAGTGTGGGGCCCAGAGGTGTTAGAAGCCTGATCTGGGGAGCGGGGAGTATTTAAAGGCACCAGCTGCTCCCATCAATGGGGCGTAAGTTTGTCACTGCCCCCTGGTGGTGGGGGTGAACCTGACTCCTTTACCCCAGTGGAGCTGAAGTTCCGGGGGGGGGTGGCCCCAGGTCCCTTCTTGCCATGCAACAGTTGGTTTGGGGGGGGGGGAGTGTGTCAGTCCGTCCCTCACCCTGCTGTCCCCCTCCCTACAGGAGAAGGAGCGTGCGCACGAGGGAGCGCGGCCCATGCGTGCCATCTTCCTGGCTGATGGCAAGATCTTCACCACAGGCTTCTGCCGCATGAGCGAGCGGCAGCTGGCGCTCTGGGACCCGGTGAGCTGGGGGCTTAATAGATACAGGGGACAGCGGTGCCCAGGAGGGGAAAGCAGTGGATGTGGTGTTCCTTGACTTTAGCAAAGCTTTTGATAGGGTCTCCCACAGTATTCTTGCCGGCAAGTTAAAGAAGTATGGGCTGGATGAATGGACTATAAGGTGGATAGAAAGCTGGCTAGATAGTTGGACTCAACGGGTAGTGATCAATAGCTCCATGTCTAGTTGGCAGCCAGTATCAAGCGGAGTGCCCCAAGGGTCGGTCCTGGGGCCGGTTTTGTTCAATATCTTCATTAATGATCTGGAGGATGGTATGGATTGCACTCTCAGTAAGTTTGCAGACGACACTAAACTGGGAGGAGTGATAGATAAGCTGGAGGGTAGGGATAGGATACAGAGGGACCTAGACAAATTAGAGGATTGGGCCAAAAGAAACCTGATTAGGTTCAACAAGGACCAGTGCAGAGTCCTGCACTTAGGACAGAAGAATCCCATGCACTGCTACAGACTAGGCACTAGGGACTGAATGACTAGGCAGCAGTTCTGCAGAAAAGGACCTAGGGGTTACAGTGGACAAGAAGCTAGATATGAGTCGACAGTGTGCCCTTGTTCCCAAGAAGGCTAACGGCATTTTGGGCTGTATAAGTAGGGGCATTGCCAGCAGATCGAGGGATGTAATCATTCCCCTCTATTCGACATTGGTGAGGCCTCATCTGGAGTACTGTGTCCAGTTTTGGGCCCCACACTACAAGAAGGATGTGGAAAAATTGGAAAGAGTCCAGTGGAGAGCAACAAAAATGATTAGGGGTCTGGAGCACATGACTTAGGAGGAGCGGCTGAGGGAACTGGGATTGTTTAGTCTGCGGAAGAGAAGAATGAGGGGGGATTTGATAGCTGCTTTCAACTACCTGAAGGGGGGTTCCAAAGAGGATGGATCTAGACTGTTCTCGTGGTAGCAGATGACAGAACAAGGAGTAATGGTTTCAAATTGCAGTGGGGGAGGTTTAGGTTAGATATTAAGAGAAACTTTTTCACTAGGAGGGTGGTGAAGCACTGGAATGGGTTACTTAGGGAGGTGGTGCAATTCTCCTTCCTTAGAGGTTTTTAAGGTCAGGCTTGACAAAGCCCTGGCTGGGATGATTTAGTTGGGGTTGGACCTGCTTTGAGCAGGGAGTTGGACTAGATGACCTCCTGAGGTCCCTTCCAACCCTGATATTCTAAGAAATGTGAAGGACTCTATAGTAATGGGCAGAGGGATTAGGAAACAGTTTTAGAATTCTGCAGCTTAATTCTGATGGGCTATTGATGTCAGCCTAGCAAAGAACTAATCCTGCCCCCATACTGCAGCTAATGACAAAATACCTACTGACTTTGCTGAAAGCAGGATTGGGACCTAAATACACAGATCCACAGAATATATGAGGTCCTGTTTGAATCCACCAGTTAATATTCTGCCACCAGATTGCAAGGAAGGTTGGGATGATTTCCCGGCATGTGAGTCAGTCGCATCTGCTTTCTAGATACTGGTAATCACCCTGCCAGAGAAGATGTCTCCTGACAGCTCATACCAATACGTCTCAGGAGAACTGGGGTTTTTTGCTTTTTGCTTAACACCGTGAGTTACATTCTGCTCTCGCGTAGAGACCTGCAACCCTGCCAGCAACAGAATGTGACCCTGACTCCTCAGGTTAAAGGAAGTTAGGATTCAGGATCTCCCTGCCTCCTAATCCTGTGCTCTAACCATTAGAGTAAATTGCATTTGATAGGTTAGTGTGACTGAGTATTTAATCTAGGCTTTAATCAGTGGCCGCATACGTGGACTAGAAGTATTTACAGGGAGCTAAATAGTGCAGTAGGCTAGTGTGCTAGCCTTGCACCTCTGGAGACCTGAAAGAAGACTTGGTTTAGGTCACAAATGAGTCACACTCTTACTATCAACGTAGTTCTTAATGGCCATTTTGTCCACATCACAAATACCACACAGTTCAGCATGAGGCCCAGTCTCTGCTGAAGAGGCCAAGGAGTGGAATGGCAGGGGGAGGGGTAATGTAGGTTATATGACTGAGGTGCATAGACATAGGTGGAGATTCAGAGTTGGTTGTTACAGATCATGGCACAATGATGTGGAAAGGTGACACAATACCTTTTTCCTTCCTGCTCCGTTTATCTTCTTCCCCTCACTCTTTGCACTGTGCCTTTTGTCAGACTGCCCCTGTGCACAGAGCAGTCTCCTTGGATTCATCGGACTAGAAATCTCTTTCCTTCTGCAAATTCCTCCTTAAAACCCAGCTGGCCACGTAATCCCTCCTATCTCCTTGTCATCACCAATAACCTTCACACCCTCCCTCACCTGAATTGTTGCCCAATGTCTTCCCCTCTCCCAGGGCAATCAGATGGGGTGGAGAGGCAGAAGCCACTCCCTCCTGGGATTCCCCGCAATCCCCCACTTATGGGAAGTGTTCTGGGTTCCATAGCGAGGCTCCTCTTTTTGTCGCTGGAGGAGATGAGGTAAAGGAGAAAAGAAACCACCCAGGTGGTAAGAGATTCACATAGAGGAGTGTATGAGGGGGCAGAGCTGCACCGCTGGAATAGTGGCAATGCGTAATGGCTTGGAACCAAATACTTTCCCTCACTGCCCAAGTCAAGAGGGGCAAGAAAGGCCGCTGAGAAGGCACACTCAGCTTCAGCATAGCCACTCCATGCATCGACTCCCTGGGGAAGCCTGCTCCACTAAGTATCTTTGACAGCTTTAGATGCCAGAAGGAATGCTCTGTCAGGCATTTCCAGCGTCACTGGTTTCCCAGTGCAGGCTATTGCATGGACAAGCTTCTGGCAATATTACGCACCGCAGGGCGGGGGAGACACCACTTACATACAGGCATAGAAAGCTTAGTTTTCATCATTATAATTTCCATCATGCATTTAGAAACACTTTGACAGCCCTGGTTGTGATGTGGCTTGACCAGATTAGTGCAAGATTGTGCCCTAGATTAGAGGGGGGTCAGAGGAAGGTGAGGAGAAGGACCAAGGGCCTGGAAAAACTCTCCTATGAAGACAGATTGAAAACACTGGGCTTGGTACCTTAAAAAGGAGACTACTATGAGTGGGCATGATAAAAGTCTATTAAACAATGAATGGCCTAGTGAAGGTAGATCAGGAACTCCTTTCCCCTATCTCCATAACACAAGGACAAGGGGACATTCAACGAAATTAAAAGATGGGAAATCTAAAGCTGATAAAAGGAAACACTTTTGCACACACTGTGTAATTAGACTCTGGAACTCCTTGGAACAGGAAGTCATTGAGGCCAAGAACTTAACAGGATTCAAAAAAGGATTGGACATTTATATGGATAACAAGAATAGCCAGAGTTATCTTGATTAATAATAATTTTTGGAGGGGATAGCAAACTTCACGATTCAGGGTTTAAAGCAATCTCTATTAGAGACCAAGACAAGGCCTAATATGGGTAGGGCCCTACCAAATTCACAGGCCATTATTGTCAATTTCATGGTCATAGGATTTTAAAAATCGTAAATTTCATTATTTCAGCTATTTACATCTGAAATTTCATGGGGTTATAATTGTACAGGTCCTGACCCCAAAAGGATTTGTTCGGGGGGGGGGGGGGGCTTGCAAGGTTATTGTAGTGGGACTGTGGGACTGCTACTCTTATTTCTGCACTGCTACTGGTGGCGGCGTTGCCTTCAGAGCTGGGCAGCTGGAGAGCAGCGGCTGCTGGCCACGAGCCTAGCTCTGAAGGCAGAGCTGCTGCCAGCAGCAGCACAGAAGAAAGTGTGGCATGGTATGGTATTGCCAGCCTTACTTCTGTGCTGCTGCTGTCAGAGGCACGACCTTCAGAGCTGGGCCCTTGGCCAACAGCCGCCGCTCTCCATCCATCCAGCTCTAAAGGCAACGCAGAAGCAAGGGTGGCAATACCACGACCCCTCTAAAATAACCTTGTGACCCCTCTGCAACTCCCTTTTTGGCAGGATCCCCAATTTGAGAAACGCTGGTCTTCCCCCATGGAAACTGTAGACAAGCTGCAGGAGTAGAAAGAGAATGCAGGCAGAAGTCCAGCAACAGAGTGGGGGCTATCCAGTTTATTGCACTCAATGCAGCATGTATGATTACCTGCCCTATGGCCGGTGGCATATGTGTGCATTTGGTGCAAGGAGCTCCTGCCCCTCAGAGACCATGTACGGGCCTTGGAGACCAGAGTGGCTGAACTGGAGGAACTAAGGGAGACAGAGAAGTACATAGATGAGACTTTCCGGGACACAGTAGAACAGTCCTGTCCCTCCCCACCCCGGTCTGACAGCCTCTGTGCTGTTGAGGAAGATGAAAGTCTCAGGGAAGGAGAACGTTCAACTGGAGCAGAGGGAAACGATCCCTCCTTCCAGATGATGTCGTGATATCCTCTCGCACTGAGGATACCAGGGAAGGGAACTTCAGTTATTAGGAAGAGACCGGTAATAGTAACGCAGGATTCGATCATTAGAAACATAGATAGCTGGGTTTGCGATGACCGGGAGAACCGCATGGTGACTTGCCTGCCTGATGCAAAGGTTGCGGATCTCTCGAGACATCTAGATAGACTTATGTGTAGTGCTGGGGAGGAGATGGTGGTCGTGGTACATGTAGGTACCAATGACATAGGGAAGAATAGGAGAGAGGTCCTGGAGGCCAAATTTAGGCTGCTAGTGTAAGAGATTGAAGTCCAGGACCTCCATGGTAGCATTCTCTGAAATGCTTTCAGTTCCATGTGCAGGGCCAGTTAGACAGGCAGAACTGCAGGGTCTCAATGCGTGGATGAGATGATGGTATAGGGAGGAGAGGTTTAGATTTATTAGGAACTGGGGAAACTTTTGGGAAAGGGGGAGCCAATACAGGAAGGATGGGTTCCACCTAAACCAAAATGAAACCAGATTGCTGGCACTTAGTTTAAAAACTGCTCTATGACCTTTTTAATTTTAAGGGCTAGGGAAAAGCTGACAGGTGTGGAGGAGCACATGGTTCGGACAGAGACATTCCTTAGGGTAGGATCTATTAATGGAGATTCTCTATGTCTTAGTAAGGAGGAGAGGATGGAAGATGATAAAATACAGGTAGGATCTGATGAGAAACAGTCAATTGAAAAAGAGTCCCATTCAATGACATCATGTAATGGTAGACAGCTAAAAAATGACAGTTTTTTTAAAGTCCTTATATACAAATGCTAGAAGTCTAAATAATGGGGGGAGGGATAGCTCAGTGGTTTGAGCATTGGCCTGCTAAACCCAGCATTGTGAGTTCATTCCTTGAGGGGGCCACTTAGGGATCTGCAGCAAAATCAGTACTTTGTCCTGCTAGTGAAAGCAGGGGGCTGGACTCGATGACCTTTCAAGGTCCCTTCCAGTTCTAGGAGATGGGATATCTCCATTAATTATTAATTATTATTATAAGATGGGTGAACTAGAGTGCCTCGTGCATGAGGTTAGTGATATAACAGGCATCACAGAAACTTGGTGGAATAAGGATAATCAATGGGACACAGTAATGCCAGGATACAAAATATATCAGAAGGACAGAACAGGTCGTGCTGGTTAGGGTGTGGCACTATATATGAAAGGAAGCATAGTCAAATGAAGTAAAAAAAAAATGAACCAAACTGTACCATAGAATCTCTTTTGGATAGAAATTCCATGCTCTAACAATAAGAATATAGCAGTAGGGATATATTACTGACCACCTGACCAGGATGGTGATCGTGACTGAAATGCTCAGGGAGATTAGAGAGGCTATAAAAATAAAAAAACTCAATAATAATGGGGCATTTCAACTGTCCCATATTGACTGGGTACATGTCACCTCAGGACTGGATGCAGAGAGAAAGTTTCTTGACACTTTAAATGACTGCTTCTTGGAGCAGCTAGTCCTGGCACCCAGAAGAGGAGAGGCAATTCTTGATTTAGTCCTAAGTGGAGCACAGGACCTGGTCCAAGAGGTGAATATAGCTGGGACCTCTTGGTAATAGTGACCATAATATAATTAAATGTAACATCCCTTTGGTGGGGAAAATACCACAGCATCCCAACACGGTAGCCTTTAATTTCAGAAAAGGGCACTACACAAAAATGAAGAAGTTAATTAAACAGAAATTAAAAGGTGCAGGGCCAAAAGTGAAATCACTGCGAGCTGCATGGAAACATTTTAAAGACACCATAATAGAGGCTCAATTTAAATGTATGCCCCAAATTAAAAAACATACTAAGAGAACCAAAAAAGTTCCACCGTGGCTAAACAACAAAGTAAAAGGAGCAGTGAGAGGCAACAAGACATCCTTTAAAAAGTGGAAGTTAAATCCTAGTGAGAAAAATAGAAAGACGCATAAACTCTGTCAAGTGAAGTGTCAAAATATAATTAGGAAGCCAAAAAAGAATTTGAAGAACAGCTAGACAAAGACTCAAAAAGTAATAGCAAAAAAAAAATTTTTTTTAAGTACATCAGAAGCAGGAAGCCTGCTAAACAATCAGTGGGGCCACTGGACGATCGAGGTGCTAAAGGAGCACTCAAGGACGATAAGGCCATTGCGGAGAAACTAAATGAATTCTTTGCATCGGTCTTCACGGCTGAGGATGTGAGGGAGATTCCCAATCCTGAGCCATTCTTTTTAGGTGACAAATCTGAGGAACTGTCCCAGATTGAGGTGTCATTAGAGGAGGTTTTGGAACAAATTGATAAATTAAACAGTAATAAGTCACCAGGACCAGATGGGATTCACCCAAGAGTTCTGAAGGAACTCAAATGTGAATTTTCAGAACTACTAACTGTAGTCTGTAACCTAGCATTTAAATCAGCTTCTGTACCAGATGCCTGGAGGATAGCTAATGGACGCCAATTTTTAAAAAGGGCTTCAGAGGTGATTCTGGCAATTAGAGGCCAGGAAGCCTGACTTCAGTACTTGGCAAACTGGTTGAAACTCTAGTAAAGAACAGAATTGTCAGACACCCAGATGAACATAATTTGTTGGGGAAGAGTCAACATGATTTTGGAGTCTTTCCAGTTACTTCAATGGGCTTTGAATCAGGCCCTCCAGGGCTCTTACAGAGTAATTTACTACTTAATGTAGTAAATGAATGTGACAGATGTAGTAGAAGGTGGCATAATTGGGCTCTTTGTGAGGCTAGGAGATGATGAAAGCCCTGATATGAGCAGAAAATGATACACAAGGAAAATACACATGAAACAGAAATAAAATAAGAATAATGGGCCACATCTTCAGCTTCAATGGAGCAGCACTGATCTGAAGGTCTGAGTCATAATCTCCTAGGCAGGAGCATGCCTTTTTTGCAGGTGTTTGTACATTGTCTGGTACATTGAGGGGGCTACTAGACATGTCATGTCAGACATACCCATATACCTGAGTGTTGTGCCTTTCCAGCCACACACAGCAGCTGTAAACTGGTTTAACCAGCCACTTGAGGGTTCTCCATGTGTAGGGGAACACTTGGGTCATGCAGATGGACCATGGTGGCTCCTAGTCCTATGGTTGGTGTACTGGAATAGGCTGCCTCACTAAGAACCACCCCCCGCTGGGTGAACAGGCTGATCCTCCCACAGCGGGTTTGACAGACCCCAAGTTTGTTGACCTTCCAGGCACACTGCAAGCCCCATCTGTTTTCAATTGCAGACTTATTTGCTGGAAGTGATGGTGATCAGAGGAAAGGATCTTTATGGTGAGTGCAGATTTTATTGAGACATTTACTGGATTTTTAGATCAGTCCTTTAACGAACATTGGATCAATTTGTTATTTGCTACTTTAGCTAATGTGTTTCAGTTTTGTACTCTCAGAAGTCTGAGTGCCTTTGATCAACCTATATAAATAAACAAAAGGACAGGACGTTGGGATGAATTCATCGCAACAAAGGAAAAATGGATATTATTAATATTGTTCCACCATCTGTGTGTCTGGCACTTTCTAGAGTTGGAGTGCTGATTTAAAGGGTCATCCAGACAAGCTGGCATCATAACCAGTTCATCCAAGACAAAGTATCAGCCAACATGAAGAAACATGAGGGCAGGCACCTCATGGATAATGGACATCGGCCTGGGAGACTTCAAAAAAACAGCAAGAATGCGTGGCAGGGAAAAGGATGAAAAGCAAGGGCCATGACTGATGAGAAATATTAATCGTGACCATTAACATGACTCCACCTGAGATCTGGGAGGATGGGTCTGAGCAAGGAGTTAAAAATATGAAACAATTGCACTTAGCTAAGATCTGCACTCTCAGCCAAAGACAAATAAAACTGCGACGAGGAGACCAGTTGTGCCGCACTTACTCACAGAGATAGTGTCGTACTAAACAAGTATCAGAGGGTAGCCGTTTTAGTCTGTATCCACAAAAACAATGAGGAGTCCGGTGGCATCTTAAAGACTAACAGATTTATTTTATTTTTAACCACAAAAGCTTATGCCCAAATAAATCTGTTAGTCTTTAAGGTGCCATCAGACTCCTCATTGTTTTTGTACTAAACAAGTTGTCTTGTTGAAACAAGTGGGACTCTGCGTAGTGAGGTACAATCCAGAGACTCCATGATGTCTTCTAGGGACTCTGCAGTTGCTATTGATTTTACATGAAAGCTACTCAGATACTATGGTGATGGGCAGTAGTGTAAAACCAATAGTTAGCTAGATAATCAGCGTGAGTGAGGGTTATACAATTAGACCATAGTTAAGGCCAAACTTTCCTTACAGCGGATGCTGGAAACTTCTCGTGGAAAATGAAAGATCAGATTTAAAACCAAACAATTGGCCTGAAGACCAGCTAGGATTTTCACTACTAAGCTTCCTCCTGAATCGCCCCTCTGATATACAGCCTGTATTGCCATATATCTTCAGAGATGTGTGGAGGGTCTGCTATATTTTCAAGGAAAACCCAGCTATATAGAGATGCTTAACACTGAGTCCATTAACTTATCAGTTATATCAAAGATGAATAGAGCTGTTTATGTTTGTATGCGGCACTCATACAGCACACATGCATCTGTTATATAATAAATATTATACAAAGATACAATCTAGTATTGCAATAACTTTGCTTGAGGTCCTGTGTTGTTTTCTCTCTGTCTTTTGTAATAATGATCTTATTTAGTTCTATGTGATATCTGTTTTTATAGAAGCTGTGATGGGATGTGTAACGTTCCCATGGTGTTATCTGGACCGGTGATTTGCTAGGTCACTCCAATCCTCAACTCTGGGAACCAGCCTTACCCTGCTTTGCTGTGAGAACCCCCACTCCTGGACTGTTCAGGCACAACATCTAGCATGTAACCTGCTCCCAACTACATGAGTGAGCACTTTTAGCAAGCTGCTGCTTGGATCGTGCAACCGAATGACACTAGCCAATATCTCCAGCCCCAGACCCAACCCTAGGAACCTCTGTCTTGCAATTTCCAGTTATGCCCACTGGACGCTGCAAGCTTATATGAGTCATCAATTTAACAAAGAAATTGATATGTACCAGGTGTGACAAAGTTCCTCCTCTATCTTGGTGGGTCCTGCGCTTATTGGCAGATTTTCTTGCCTCAGAGATTCACCATTGAGTTGGGGAACAGCCCAGAGACCTTCCCCTCTGGAAGAACCCACAGTCCAGATCAATTGGGAGGTTTGGGGGGAACCCAGGCCCGCCCTCTACTCCAGGTTCTAGCCCAGGGCCCTGTGGACTGCAGCTGTCTATAGTGCCTCCTGTAACAGCTGCATGACAGCTACAACTCCCTGGGCTACTTCCCCATGGCCTCCTCCAAACACCTTCCTTACACACTAACACCAATGTATCAATTTAATCTTCTGTGACTGATACAACAGTGCCCTTGGAGGATGTGAATATCCTTTTGTCTAGTTACAAAGGCATCTTAATTATAGGACTTAGCGGCAAGCTGGGATGGGCTCATTTGACAGCACTATATCGATACATCGAGATGTACACCCCATAAACAGAGACCCTCTTGCACAGCTGTGCCAAGACAGTAGAAAACCTGTTACAGGTCAAAAAGAGAGTGATTTGGCCATCTCATGGACATCACCAGTTTTTCTAGTCACAAGGGAAGATAAAGTACACTGCTTTTGTGGGGTTGTTAGACAGCTAAATACTGTTACAAAAAACATACACCGCCAATCCTACAGATTGATGATGTTCTGGACCAATTTGGGGGTGCTCAGGAATCCATTACTCTGGATTTGCCCAGTGGATATTGCCAGGTTCTCTTACGGAAGTTCTGCATAAAGATAACCTTCACTATTGGGCTGCGTCATTATAGTTCAGTTCAGCTTTTTGGGATGACCCAGGGACCTGCTGCCTCTCAGAGATTAATGACTTAAGCAGATGTTTCTTCTACTTGGATGGTATCATTGTGTACACCATCCAGCTGGATGGAGCATCCTCAATGTCTATGAGCAGCATAGGAATGTCGACAATTAGAACCAATGAGGCCACCATCTTCAGGGGAAGTTCTGAGTGGCAGTTGGGCCCAGAGTTTTGCAGGTATTTATGTGCCTAACTCCCTGACTGAGTAAAGGTCAGAGTAAAGGTTAATCCATACTGGTTAACCACCTGCTCATAGGGAAAAGCAGGAATTTATGCCCCATTTTAGACAAAACCTTAACCTTAACTGGAGTCACCACCAGGCACCTCCATAATACTTTATGTCGCTTATATGGTTAACAACCCTTGGTCCTTCCTTTATTACCCGCCCGTGTTCATGGCAACAATGACATAAGTGCTGCAGTGTGACCTCACTATGCTGTGATTTGAACACTGGCTCAGTTGGCCCTCAGTGTCAGTTGCTTTTACTTGGACAGAAGGAGAGGCTGGGTATTGTGCTGGCTAAAGTCGATTTCAGATCCAAGATCTAATCTGTTACTGAGGGGGAAAAAGTAAGTGGGCTTTCTTACTCCCCATGGCTGTCCTACCTCTGACCAACAGAGACCCACTTTGCTTAAATTCTGTTTGAAAAGGGTCACCAAATTAAATTTGTTTTTTTGGCCCAGAACCTCAAAGGCATTTAGGCACTTAACTCCCACTGAAATCCATGGGAGTTAGGAGCCTAAATACCTTTGAGAATCTGGGCTTTTGTTCCATTTTATGTCTCTCTCGCTCTGGCATGAAAAGTGCCATCCTAACAGAATCCAGGAGGGAATCCAGCTGTCTGATCAGGGGCTACTTGTGCCCTACCTCTCTCTTACACTCAATTCTTTAGTTCAGCTGTAAAAATTGTGGCAGATAGGGAATAACTCCAGAGTTGATAAGGCTGCATGTTAAGGTTATATTTCATTAACCCAGCAGGGACTTCCGGAGATCACTGAGATCCCTAGAAAGACTTGCCCCCTCTGGGAGTCTTTTCCGCTGATCCCTCTCTGGGACCCTGTTCTGGGATCTCACACAGGGTCCTTGTCCCTGAAGTGGAGAATGAAAGGAAGTGGGTTCTGTTCCAGGCCTCCATTCATCTGTAGACGAGCTCCATACGCACAGACCCCAGAGGACACAATCAGGGGAGTCGCCCACTAACTTCAATGGGCTTGGATCAGGCCCAGATATAGGCCCAATAAAAAGATGGCTCCTGCTGTCCCGGCAGCAGAGTGTGGAAAGGAGAGGCTCTTTGCTGTGGCATTATTTCCTCCAGGTGCAGAATGGACAGTAGGGGATTTCCACTTCAGTTCCTGGAGATTTAGGGAAGCTGATCCCCATTCTGTGGCCTCACCCTCACAGCTGGCATGAGAGGCAGCAATTGGGCTCGAGACATGGCCCTTAAAATCTGCCTTCAAGTTGATTCTCCATAATTCTCCATCTTGGATGAAGAATAACATTTCCTTTCCCCACTATGGCAGATCATTTTGGTTTTGCGCTGCCCATTTCAATGTTTAAAATTTTCCAGGATTAGGAAGGAATGAGGAGATACATATACATGCTCTTTAATGCTTTTGGGGGTGCAATTCTCCCCCGGGCTGAGGGTCAGCAAAAAGTCATGTACCTCTTACATCCCACTAAAATCCAGAGCCTTGGAGAGTGCAATGAAATTTTGCAATGAATGTGAAGAGCTGTAATTTTTCCTGCTGTCTCCAGTGGAGCACAAGCAGCGGCAGCTCCAGGCACCAGCGCTCCAAGCGCGTACCTGGGGCGGCAAGCCGCGGGGGGTGCCCTGCCGGTCGCTGCGAGGGCGGCAGTCAGGCTGCCTTCGGCGGCGCGCCTGTGGGAGGTCTGCCGGTCCCGTGGATTCAGCGGTAATTTGGCGGTGGGTACGCCGAATCTGCGGGACCGGCGGACCTCCCGCAGGCGCACCGCCGAAGGCAGCCTGCCTGCCGTGCTTGGGGCGGCAAAAAAGCTAGAGCCTCCCCTGAGCGCAAGCATGTAGATTAAAATTTAAATCTTTGACAGAGGATTTAAGTAATATTGGAGCACAATGTGATATCTTGAATACAGCTAAACTTTGTGTTGCCCACTAGACTAAGAAGTATATTGTGATATTGATTGATGACCATCAAGCCTGTAATCTTAGCTTTGTGAACTTCTTTCTCCATCTTTGTTCATAGCTCAAGTATTGGAGGAAACCAATGATTGTGAAATTAGTTAAGAGTCCCAACTTCTAAAGCAAGTAAACTTTGGGCTTAAAATGTGTTGGGTTTTATGGGCCAGATCTTCAGCTGCTATAAATCGACAGCTCCATTGACTTGAATGAAGTATTCTGATTTCCAGCAGCTGCGGATCTGACTCAACAAATGTGTTATTCAAATGAAACGCGTATGCGATGGACAGTGTTCAATGTGGGTTTTTTTAGAAGCACCAGAACTGAATTTTGGGTTGGCAAATATTGTGATACATATATATTTGTTTGGATTTTTAGGTGCTTTATAATTCCACTCTTGGTGCCGTCATTGTGTCAGATTAGTTTTGTTGCCTCTTTTCTCTTTACAAACATTAACTAAGTAAACTTCCTCATCCCTGGGAGGTACAGAAGGGTCAGTATCATCCGTTTTTGGTACATGGGGAAACTGAGGCACGGGGCGGGGACATGAGTTGCCCAGCATCACACAGTGAGTGAGTGGCAAAGCCAGGATGAGAAATCTATTTCTGGTTTCCAGTCCCATACTCAAACCATTAGACCACACTGCTTATCCTTTGCATAGTTTTGAGTATATTTATTGACTTTATTAAAACAACAAAGTTCCAAAAGGAACCCCCAAACCTTTGCTAATTTGAGTCGAGGATTTATTTCTGTATTTAAAAGAACTAGATTCATTACAGCTGAGCATTTACATGTTAAAAAGGAAGGCAATTCTCAACTGAGGTTCTGGCACCAACCTTTAATCTGGCCCCAGCTACTTCTCATTTTGTAGAATTACAGAACTGTGGGGCTGGACGGCTCCTCAAGAAATCATCAAGTCCAGCCCCCTACGCTGAGGCAGGACCAAGCAGGGTGCGATTCCCTGCTTGAGGAGACATCCCTGCGCTAGCTGTCATCAAGCTAGCGTGTTAAATAGCAGCGTGGCTGCGACAGTTCAGGCAGTGGCTTGGGCTACGTACTCATACGGTCCGGGTGGGGTTGTACTCGGGGTGGCTAGCCCCTCTCACCGCTGTCCATGCTATCCTTGCTACAGTGCTATTTTAGCAAGCCAGTGCGAATATGTGTATGCGAGCTGGGTATCACACCCCCAGCTGCAAGTGTAGAGATACACTTGGTGGGGGGATTGGCAGGGGGTGCAGGGTCCCAGGCCCAGATTCTCAGAGGTATTTAAGCTCCTAACTGCCATTGATTTCCATGGAAGTTAGGAAACTCCATACCTTTGAGGATCTGGGCCCCAGTTCTCGGGCTCTGCTGTCTGTGGCTCACATTTTTAGCCGGAGGACGACGCACACATTCTCACTAGCTTCAGGCTGGAAATTGTCCCACAGACAATAAGATCGACTGAAACAAAACTGGCCCCCCTTCCTGACTTGTTGCAGAATGGACGTGCACAGCTTGCCAAGGGAGGAGAAGGAGGAGGACGCGGCTGCTGAGGGCACGTCCACCTTGGGAAGAGAGGAACATTCCAGTGGGAGTCAGCGTGAGCCGGAGCTGGCTCGAGAAGATACTCAAGATGGCCCAACCAAGGTCGTTCCTAAGCAGAGTGGGCCCATCCTAAGGTGTCTAAAGCGAATCTGCCAAAAAGCAAAGAGAGGCAAGACGCGATATCCCCGAACTGTCACTACAGGTAAAAGGAAAGGCTAAGGATGCGCTAAGGGGTGGGAATGAAGGGAGGTAAACTCAGTCTCAACCCCCATGTGTTCAAAGATTTGCAGTGATCCCAAAGGCTCTTGGGTTTGTGTTCCACTTAGGGGAAACTGAAGACAAGGCACAAAGAGTGGGGGGGAAAACATGGAAAAAGTGGAGGAGGGGAGAACAAATAGATGTGGCCGCATGGCTTTGCTAGTGGGTGGACGGCGCTCTTCCATGGCTGAGTCTGCATGCAGCTCGAGGGCAGCCCTCTGTTCTGCACGGGGGGCAGAGATCACTGCTGGAGCTTGGCAAATAAATAATGAGCTAGCAGTAATCAGTCCCAGTACTAAGCATCCCGGAATCTCCCAGAGACTGGAATGACAGGAGACAGTGTTCCTGAATCAGGACCAGTTTGGTAAATGCTGGATCTCCGTGAGGTCCTTCCATCCCCAGTGTGAACACAATACTTACAAGCCCTGATACAAACACTAGACCCGGGTGACGGTCAGACCCCTGTATTTCTAAGGCTCTCCAGCACTGGTGGAGGTGATGATGCCCCCAGAGCCTGTATTTCTCTGGGAACCTCTGGCTGCTGGAAGAGGAAGGGCAGTTTCTATTTCTCTCCACCACACACTGCTCTCCCTTCTCTTTCTTACCCTTGTAGTGAAGTCATTGCTTGGAGCAGGCAGAACAATACAACACTAGGGATGACTGACTAGCCCAATACCTGGGTTGGAATGGGAGTCCTATTTCTGGATCCTAGAGCCTGGTTCTCATTACACTAAGGCCTCTTTCCACTGCTCTGGCAGGTACATCTCTCTCAGGAACCATAAGGAGGAATGGGGAGGGAGTAAAATGGGGCCTAGGTGTGGCCGCGCCTCTGCACCCAGAAGTGTACAAAGGAAACACCCCCACACTCACTCTGGGCCCAGCTGGTGCCTCTCCACAATAGGGCCCTGCTCTTGGAGAGCCCGTAGGCATTACTGTACTAAAAATCTTAAATAACAGCTAGAGACTTACATTGTTTCTCAATGAAAGCTTAGATGCTGCAGAACAAAAAGGCATTAGAAAAAAGAAGCCAATATGCCAGGCCACCGCGGCCCATCCCACGCTGAGCCCTGGTTTAGTCCAGTCTAGTTTTAAATGTCTTTAGCCAACGTTTCTCAAACAGTGGGTCTTGACCCCAGATGATTCCACAGAGCAATCAAGGGAGTCAGGAGGCACTGAAAATTGTATTATAACCTAAAGCAAAAATAATCTTGCTCCCCCACTCCCTGCACACCTTTACCCTTCAAGGTCAAATATTCTTGGCCAACCTCTCACAACACACGTGCAGGTGAATTCTGTAGGACTAATGTTGTTAGCAATGACACATTTCTAACTCTTATAGTGAGTGTAAAGGTGAAATTCTTTGACTTTGAATAAGTGGCCAACCTGAAAACCACAGACTTAAGCAATGGGGCTTCCACCACTTCCCTTGGGAGGATGTTATCCTGGCTGTTCCATCCATCACGAGCTCCTAGCTGCTTTCCCATGCTGCTGACGGCGGCAAAGCAGGATATGTGAACTGAATCCTAATTGCAAGAGCATCAGCCAGTCCTATTCAGCCATATTTGGCTGGCTAATGTTCATGCTATCGGACAAATCTATTATTTGGTTGGCCCTATACAGTACAGCGAGTCCTGGTATTTCTTTGGGTCTGTGTTCATTCATGTCCAACCGGAGAGCACAAGATATTTATTGTGTAATGAATCAATAACATTTATCCAAGAAATAAAGGGGGTAGAGGATGTGACTGGAGTCAAGAGAACTATCTTCTATTCCCAGCATTGCCAGTGACCTGCTGTTTGACTGAGCCAGTCACTTCACCTCCCTGTGCCATGGATTCTCCAGCCATAAAAATGGTGGTAATAATACCGGCCCACCTTTAAAAGCCATTTGGAGATCCTCCACTGAAAAACTCCATAGAAGTGCAAAGGAGCCTCATTCTGGGTCTCTCTTATTTTGTTTTTGTTTTTTAAGGAATCCCTAATTTGATTCTGATTTTGATCACACCAATCTCTCTTGCTTTGAGAGTCAGTGGCTTATTTCACCAGCATCACAGTTTCCTTCACTTCTCCCCTGCTCAAGCAGGATATAGATGTCTAGCCCTATTCAAAACAAGCGGTGGGAATCAAACCAATCAAGCCAACAAACAAAAGATAACCCTACCCAGAGCAGAGATATCTTACCCCAAAAAGGGAGATGTGCCAATGACGCCAAGCTTTCCACTAGGAACTTCGCTATTGCTCATTGATTTTAGCTGGAAGGAACCCAGATACCACGGTGATGGGCAGCAGTATACAACCCCAAGACAGACAGACCGTGTCCTTTCTTTGGTTTAAATGAACTGTCTTTTGGGCACCAATCAGTCCATGAATGACACCTCAGAGTGCGTTCGTTCCCCTTTAACCAGCAATGGTAGTAATTTCTTTCTTTCTGTCATTCCTTCTTTCTTATTAGTCCCAGATATCTTGTGCATGGAGACTATTTGGGAGGCGGATGAAAGTGGACGTGAGCAGCATGGCTGTGCTATGGAGGGAGCCATGCTCTTGCTGGAATCATGGAGAAACACTGTTGACTACTTCAATAGTAACAAAGAGGTATAAACCTTCTCCATCTAATCTGTAAACTAATGTCCCCTCACGCTGTCCGTCCCACCTGACCCAGCCTGGGACATCCCAGAAGGTTTATCACATAGGGTCTGACTTCTCTTCAAACCCTTTGCCTACAGCACTCAACCTTTCTTCTTTCACTTACTCCAGACAATCCAGCCTCTGAATGCTTTTCTCCTATTATACAGATTAGGTGCCTTCTCCAGATACATCCCACAAACTCTTTGGTGATCTCATGCCCCGTTTGTTGGTGGTATCCTTGATTTGCAGGGATTTCCCACCACTCTGTGCTAGTTTCAGTAGATTCTTGCCTGGCTACTCCCCTGCCTCACACTATCCGTTGGACTCAAGGACGAGACATTTCCACCCAAGGTCTCCCCTGGCGACTGCTCCTCTCTCGGGGCTGGTCTACACTGGGGGGGGGGATCGATCTAAGATACGCAATTTCACCTACGAGAATAGCGTAGCTGAAGTCGACATATCTTAGATCGCTTTACCTCGGGTCCTCACAGCGCGGGATCGACGGCCGCGGCTCCCCCGTCGACTCCGCTTCCGCCTCTCGCTCTGGTGGAGTTCCGGAGTCGACAGGGAGCGCGTTCGGAGATCGATTTATCGCGTCTAGACGAGACACGATAAATCGATCCTCGATAGATCGATTACTACCCGCCGATCCGGCAAGTAGTGAAGACGTACCCTTAGACCTTCACTGACAAAACAAATGGGTCCAGCTTTGTCGCTTATACACATGGTGTCAAGGCTGAATCCCTACTCTGGCACTTCGAGTGCAGAAGGTGGAGGCTGGCAAGGATTTAAAAAATCAATACTTGCCACTCCAGGCTTGTATTACACTCCCAAGGTTACAGCTTTTCTCTGACCTTGTCTTGGTAAACGCTGCCACCACCCAAATGCAAAAAAAACCCTTGACCCAGGAAGGAGCACTTGGGAATTCTTCCCTGTGGGGTATCCTCAAGCCCTTTCAAATCCCGTCCCCTAACCCCCCCCTCCCCCCCGGGGAAGAGCTGAGAAAGAAAACAAAGGAAATCTGCTGTTGCCACCAGCTAATTAAACAACATGCACAAACCTGTTAGGACACCAAAAATCCAATTCTGTTCTTAAGAAAGGTAAATTTTGTTAAAAACAAAAAGGAAGAAAGTACATCTGGAACTTAGGCTTTTTGCTAGATCTTAAAAGAAAACAATTAGAAAAATTAAGCATCAAGATAGCTCTCTTGAGGTTCAGCTTCAAGGTTACAAGCAAAACAACAGTATCTGGGGTTAGCACAGAGGAGATCCACAAGCCAAAATAAAGAAATAAACCTGATCGCGTCTAGTTAAACATTCCCTGTCCAATGATTTTTCTCGGTATGGAAGATGAATTTTCATACCTGGTTCCAGCCTTACACAGAATTGCTGCTCCGTGTCCCATCTCCAGAGAACAGACACAGACAAAGAGAAGTTTTTTCCCCATTTTAAAAAGTTTTAGCCCTCCCATTGGATCTTTTGGTCAGGTGCCCACTCCTTTTCCTTTAGCTGGGGAACTTTGTTAACCCTTTACAGGTAAAGCAAGCAGAGAACAGCCACCAAGAGGGACTTTATAGCTAAATGGCTGGCTGGGTGTTCATAAAAGGGAGCCCCCCCTTCATTTATTACACATGGTCACGCTACACCTGGCTACTTGTCCTACAGAAAACAGGCCCTGTGTGGAGTCCTCCACATGGAGTCCCTTTGCTGTTCTGCTTGTTCTCCTTGATCCAACCCTTCTCTGAACAAGTAGCTCACACAGTCAGGTCCTACACAAGCCAACATTCTGCTGGAAGCCATCAGAACCCTTCTTAGACTGTCAATTCTTGGGAGCTGGGCCTGTGTCTTCCTTTGTTTGCAGACAGAGCCCAGTATATTGTAGGTGCTGCCCGGATACATCATCATCCTCAACTCACCACGATTTCTGATCCTGACTATTCATTGCTCTGCAACATTGTTAATTTATCTACCAGGTGTTCCGTGTGGAGGGGTTTTGAATGAAGGTAGAATATTCTACCCGATGATGTTCTCTATCTAAATCCCTTTCACCCTGATATATATTTTTTCTCATTTTGGTGTAGGATTTCATTATGAAAAAATGTTTCTTAAGACTCTTGTTTGTTCTCAGCAAGAGCATCGACTGGCATAACATGCCTGACTTTTTTATTCACAACTTTGCATCAGACACTGCAGGAGCCATAGTGGTGAGTAAATAATATACACAGGGTCCGTGTTGTTGGTTGGAAAAGATGGATGAACTGTGGAGAATACTTAGCTGCTAAACCCACGCTAGGGTCCATGGAATCTGGAGAGTTGTAAAGAACTTTGTTGTATACACTGAAGCAATTATTTCAGGGTGTAAAATTGAGGTCAGTGCTGATTGACTGGAAATATTAGTGTGAATGGACAGAGAGAGGATGCTAGTTGGTGGGAAGTAGGAGATGAGTGGACAGAGATGGATGAGGACATGAGTGAGTGAATTTGTGGCTGGGTAGAAACGGATGAGATCCCTTTGGACAACACCACTGGCTGAGTAGCTTCATGATCTGGGAGCTCTTCAATCAGAAAGGAAGATCCTGGGTTTTGGCTGGGCTCCTTGTTACTTTTGGAATATCTGATGTTCTTTTAGCTGGGGATTTATTGGAGACTCCGGAGAAGCCTGTGGCTAATTTAGCCTTTTTTGAGGCCTCCAGAGTTAGCTGTGATGCCAGGGCTTTGTATAACCTCCTCAATGAATGTGTGAGGGAGTAGGACTGATGCTGGGAGCACTTGTGTCTCATTTACTATGTTTGCCCCTTTGTGACTTACAGGAGATGATTAAGAAAGAACCCCGGGACTCTCTCTCCAGCACCATACGGCTCCAGGCCATGGCCATCATTATCGAACTGAGGTAACGTGACTTCTCATTTAACTGCCCAGCCTTCACACCTGGCTTCTCACTCCATGCTCGGTGGGACCAGAGTTGCCAATAGCAGTCCCTCATTTCCTGCCTTTTTCTCTTTAGATGCTGAGGACTCTTTGGGGAGGAGCTGGGGGACTATTGCATGGCTGACTGATGATTTTCTACCCAGTAACATTGTAATCCTCTTTACTCTACATGTGATTCAAAGCCAAGAGTCTCTGCAGACATTTTGAGATGATTTTCTTTCTGGAGGTGTCAGCTGAGTCATTTCCTTCACTCACTTCTGTAGCGTTTCTGAGCCAGATTTACTATTCGGGTATTCTGTTAATCTTTGCCAGTGTCTTACTCTTCTACATTGTTACTGTTCACATGATCTTGTTCTCTTGTATAGTCCAGATGTCTCTTAGTCTCATGCTCCTTCAGCATAACCCTCAGGTCATGTCCTCACCATCTGATGCCTCCGTTACGCTTCAGCACCTCAAAGTCCAATCCAGGCTTCTTCCTTTTACCAGCAAAAAGCATGTGGTGAAGGTCATGGGCTCCCACCAGAGAAGGGTCCTGCTGAGAACATTCCTCAAGAGCGTGTTTTCCCTGCCTCTTCTACCGACATTGCAGGCGCAAGGAGTAATCAGGGGTACAAGCGCCCAGGACACAAAGGTAACTCAAGAATGGCTTCCTGTTACTTACTTTGGGCCCATATTGGTGATATGTGACTACACTGTCAGCGAAATTTCTCATGGAACACCATTGTGGAGTATCAGTTGGGGACTTTAGCCCCGGTGACGTGGCCCTGATCATTCGTCCCATGCATACAGCAAGTAGCTGCCACATTCCCAATTATGAAAATGATCCATCCATTTTCAATTTACTAGGGAACTACTGGGGATCCCAATCTGGGTGGTGAAGCTAAAATGAGGCATGTGGAATGAGGAAAATGTACTTAGTGCTTGCCCCAGAAATGGGGCTGGCTATTGTTTGATCACTGACCAGGTATTTCTGGTGTGTGGTACCTCCCACAGCTAGGTCCTCTTGCATGAAGGGGCTGAATAAAGTTGGGGTCCTGCGGCACTCGATACAGCCAAATTTTCAGCCTGAACTTTACTTTAGTCCCTACTTTTGACCTGCAATTATTTGCAGTTACACCTTTGCTCACATGGGCACCTGAAATACCTGATTTCACACCTAAATCCAGTACTTTGGCATCGAAGTGATCAACTTGACGGGTGAAAAGACCAGTAGGAGCAAAGCTGCGCCTGCAAATTGTGGGTGTAAATATGGTGGCAAATCTTTAAACATCTGACCCGTACTGTCAGAGTTACTAAGGCTTTCAGTGCCTGTGCTTTTTAATTCTGAAAAGCCATTTATGGCCCTAAAGTTGAGGGGAGAGAAATTACAGACACTGGACCAAATTCACTACCAAAGTCAATAGAATTTAGAACACTTAATTTGCCTCACATCCCGCATGCTAACATATGCTCTCTCTAACCAAATCATTGGAGTGAATAGTATCTAAGACTCAGAGGAGTAAAGGGCAAAGACACAGGGCCGGCGCAACCATTAGGTGGTCGCCTAGGGCGCTACAATTTGGAGGGTGGCGACCACCGCGGTATTTCGGTGGCGGGACCTTCCGCCACCTCTGTGGGGGCGGCATTTCGGGGCGGGACCTTCCGCCGCCTAGGGCAGCAGAAAAGCTGGCGGCACTCCTGCAAAGACAAGGTGATATATTTATTAAAGTGATATTTATTTCTAATGTTAAAAAATCTCATTTCAATGTAGGACTTTCTTTTGCTATAACATTTTCCTTACTCTCTGATAAGGGCTTTGCTGCATGTTATCTTCCCAAGGGAGGCATTGATGAATTCATTACATCAGGTTTGGGGGATGGTTTGGAAGATCAATTATAAGAAAAGGGTCATTTATACTGCAGATGTCTTTCTGTTATCAGTTTCCTTTGGTTTATAATGGAAATGAGGCAGGGATATAACGATGCATCTGGCTTTCTGGGTGATTGTCAAGAGCACAGCTTTGAATCACGGCAGGCCAATATCAGTTGAAACATGAGGCTAGTTTTCTCGAGATTCCTGAAGGATTCACTGCCCAGAACAAAGCTTAATACGGTTTCTCTTGCGCTCAGGGCACCCACATTATTGAATAAGTGAAGTAGCTAATTATTTAGCAACTATTTTGCACAAGAAGTATGGGCCAGACCCTTCGCTGGTATGAATCCGTGTAGCTTCACGCCCGCTGATGGAGCTATGTCAATATGCACTCATTGAGGATCTGGCCTTATTTTTATAGACCTTGTCTTAGGACAAGGTCTGAACTATAAATTCTATTGGTTTATGACTTGGAAGCCAGAAAGGACCATTAGATCATCTAACCCAGGGGTGGCCAACCTGAGCCTGAGAAGGAGCCAGAATTTACCAATGTACATTGCTGAAGATCCACAGTAATATGTCAGCAGCCCCCCATCAGCTCCCCCACCCCACTCCCAGCGCCTCCCGCCCTCTGGCTCTGGAGGGGAGGAGCGATGGCACGGCAGGCTCAGGGGATGAGGCGGGAAGGGGTGGAGTGGGGGCAGAGCCTGTGGCAGAGTCGGGTTGAGCAGTAAGCACCAGTAGCGTAGCTAGGGTGGAAGCGGGGCAGCGGCCGCTCCCCCACCGAGCACAAGTGGCGCCTTTTTCATTTTACTCACCCGGGAGCAGGGAAAAAAAAGGCGCCACCTGCTGCGGCGCTTTTACTGACGGGGCGGCGCTCCGGTCTTGGCGGTACTTCGGCGGCGGGACCTTCACTAGCTCTGGGTGTCTTCAGTGGCACTGAAGCTTCATCGCCGAAATGACGCCGAAAACCCGCAGAGCGAGTGAAGGTCCCACCGCCGAGGTGCCGCCGAAGACCCGCAGAGCAAGTGAAGGTCCCACCGCCGAGGTGCCGCCGAAGAGCCACAGAGCGAGTGAAGGTCCCGCTGCCGAGGTGCCGCCGAGGTGCCGAAGACCCGGAGCGCCGCCCTGTCAGTAAAAGCGCCGCAGCGGGTGGCACCTTTTTTTCCCCACTGCCCCGTTCCCTCCACCTGGCTACGCCCCTGATGAGCACCCCCGGGCACATTGGAACGTTGGCGCCTGTAGCTCCAGTCCCGGAGTCGGTGCCTATACAAGGAGCCGCATATTAACTTCTGAAGCGCCGCATATGGCTCCGGAGCCACAGGTTGGCCACCCCTGATCTAGCCTGATTTCTTGTATAATACAGGCCAAAGAATTTCACCCTGTGATTCTTGCCTCAAGCCCATAAGATAAATTATTTGTATAATCCACAGCTCTGTGGCGCTGAGCATAACGGTTCCCCCTCCTTTCAGGATCTCTTCATTGGAACATTGCAAACCCTCAACGAGATGCTCCAGAGTCTGATTTTAGAAAATCCAGTTCCGGCTGAGCTAGAGAGGATCTTGCAGGTAAACAGGATCTGGAGATGCCGGTTGGAGGATGGTAAGGTAGGGAAGAGGAACAGGAAAATCTTGTTAAAAGCTTGTGAGGGAAAGGAGAGTTAAGGAAAGAACAGAGTGCCCCATCTCCACAGGGTTCTCCTATTAGGGCATATGTGACAAGGTTCATGTAGCACGGGGGAGTCTTCTATTTCCATCTGTGAGGTCTGACAATCTCCTCCATTGTTACCCTCAGTTTCTTTCCTGTCTCCTGGTGGCCCTTACATCACAGTGTCCTTTCCAAATGAGGACGTTATTCCCTTTACTGCCCATCATTGCCACTCCTTATGCAATTGGAGGGGTCGCTGCCAGGACTCTAGTCCCCCGTGAGGGCTGGCACCTGGCCTCCACAGAACTCCCAGCTCCAGCTGTCCCACAGTGAGAACCAATGGCTGCAATGGGAACCAAGACTGCCGCTAACTACAGAGCATGAGGGCTGGCCCAAAGTCTGCAATCATGAAAGGACAGAAGTTTTCCTCCAGCTGCTCTTATTTTGCTGAATGAAATGCTGGATTGTGTGGTCCAGAGAAGACTTGGCCCTTCCCTTCCTTACATAGGACCCAATCCTGCATCCATTAAAGGCTCGAGCCAATGCTCATTGAAATCAAATGGGGACCTTTCCGTTGACTTCAATGGGCATTGGATCGGTCCTTAGATCAATGTCAAAACTTTCATTGACTTCAGCGGGTGTGTGACTGGGCCCTCAGAGAGAAATGCACTTTGCTTTCGTTCGAAGAGAAGAATTCCATGTGTATTTTGAGTCTGCACAAAGCAGACGCAGCCTGTATCTGTAAGAGTGAGATGATTCAGCCAGAATAAAGATTATCCTTTGGGGATCACTTGTATACACCCTTTCCCCCTGTTATTTTTAACCTCTCTTGTTTTTCCTGCAGCTCATGGACTCCTGGATGCAGTCCAGGAAAGATTGCCTGCGGGAGAGGGCTGTATGGAGCAGCATACTGCTCCTAAACTTCGTGGCCACAGAAGTCAAACTGAATGTGAGTAACTCTTGACTTCTAGTGATCTGATTGCAAACTAGACCTACAGGGCACTCTCCCACGCCTGAGAAACTTCCTGCTTAGAAGTATGTTGATGGGCCCCACAATGCAATGCTCCCTAATAGGCGGAGGAAAAACCGATCTCGTTGCTCGTCCATCATCCTGACTGAGATGGGTTGGCGTCTGATACACTTGGAAAATAAATCCAGTGCCCTGGAAGAATAGGCCACCTCTTTCCAATGCAGGAAAGGCAGCTAACAAGGGGCACAGGAAGAACGGGTTTTTCTATGGTCGGATCTAATGAATTTCAGAGAAAAGAGATTTCAAAATCCTAGAGACTGAAGACATTTCATCCCCAGCTGGTTCCCTGTTTGCCTCCATTCCTCATCCTAGTACCATGGGATACTTTCCTCTTGTGGAGCTGCAGGAAGAGGCCTCTCCTTTCCAGCCCACCTCAGCCGTTACAGATCATTATGATCCTGATCTTGCTCCCACTGACGTCTGTGGCAAAACTCCAGTGGACGTCTGTGGTGCGGGATCAAGCCCTATATTCTTCTTCTGGCTCCCAAGCCTCTTCTGAAGAGGGAGAGCTGAGGATCACGCCCCATTATAGAAAGGGACTGTGTGGATATAGACTCCTTGCCTAGGAGACACAGCCCGCTTTCCCTGCAGTGGTAATGGATTCCTCCTCTCCTCTTTTGTACAATTAGGAAGCGTCTCCATTCACCAGGCTCGGACACCTGGTTGCAGTGCTGGGGATCCGCTGTGGGGATCCCGTCAAGGCGATCGGCTCAAAGGCAGCAGAGGCTGTTCATTACCTCGTCTCTATTGCGTGGCGCCAAAAGAGTAAGAGAAGCACTGATGAGCATCTGAATCCCCCTCCTGGGAGCTAAATGCTAGAGACTTTCCTCAGGCAAAGCTCCCGTTCAGGATAGTGCCTGAGTAAGAAGCATCTGGCTCGGTATTTATTCCTTACGTTCCTTTGAACAGAGTGCTGGTTTTTTTGTGGATCTAGAAACAAGCGTCTGATAGTCATCCCGTAATTCTAGCCCTGAGTTTCAAAGAAAGGAAAGGGGAGGGGGGGAATACAGAGAAAGGCAACACACGTTATCGCAAACTGAGACTGGTAGAGCTCATTCCGTCAGTGGGAATGGGAAGGGTCAGTAGGACACGATGATAGGGGATTAAACGCCATCAGACCAATTAGATCAGTTCGAGATGCCTGTACCCCGAACGCCCCAGAACTTTGATGGCTGTTGGAAATCTGGATCCAAATCTGGGGCTCGATTCATGACTGTGTTAATCCACTTCTATGCCACTGAAGTGTTTTGGCTAGATTCCAGTCACCACTTGATAGAGCCACTTTACTCTGGGGGTCAAGGCCCTGATCCAGCACAACATTTACGCACATCTGTAACTTTCATCAGGCGAGTAGTCCCACGGAAGTCCCTGGGATTATTCATCTGCTTAGAATAATGTACGTGCTTAAATGCTTTCCTGGATCAGGGCCAAACAAAGGGGGATGAGAGCAGAAGCCAGGAAGCAGAATGGAAAGTTAAGAGTGTTATTAACATGTATTTCAGTTGCACAGTTGGACAGAAAGAATGTGGAATGGACTGACCAGAGGAACGAGGAATTTCTGGCTGCTTGGAGCCCCACTGTGGTTTGCAACAGCCCCTCCAAGATTGCAGAGGTAATCACATCCTGGCACTAATGACCATTCTACATTGGTGTCAGTACAATACAGTATCGTACAGCTCCAAACTACTTCCTGTCCCTGGATCGCCCATCTCTATTGTGTATGGCTTACCCAAGAATTACAGCTCCTGCCCTTACTCATGGCTAGAAATGACATGCTCAGAAAGAAACAAGATGGGTGAGGTCCAATTTTTTTATTGGATCAACTTCTGTGGGTGAAAGAGACAAACTTTTGAGCCATACAGAGCTCTTCTTCAGACAGAGACAGAAGAGCTCTGTGTAGCTCAAAAGCTGGTCTCTCTCACTACCAGAAGTTGGGTCAATAAAAGATATAACCTCACCCACCTTGTGTCTCTAATATCCTGAGACCAACACGGCTACAACAGTGAAAACAACAAATGCTCATAAAGAGTGATCTACTCTCTAGCAAGTGGTTCTCAATCTTTCCAGACTATTGTACCTCTTTCAGGAGACACTGATTTCAGTCCCAGGTGGCGGGGTTCGGGCTTCAGCTTGAGCCCCGGGCGGTGGTAAGGTGGCCGGGTGCCCCGTTTTCGACCAGAAAATCTGGTTGAAAAGGGGATCTGACAGTGTCCGGTCAGATCTACTGACTGGACACCCAAAGTCCAGTTACTGCGGGTGAGGGAGGTGGGGAGGTGCCAGGTCATCACCCGCACCAGCCCCTACTCAACCGGGGCCGCCACCTACCCACATCAGGCGGCTGCAGCTCCCAGTAGGCAAATTGCTCCTGACCTGGGCGGGGAAGAGGGGAAGAGCAGTGAGCAACAGTGGAAGGGGAGAAGAGGACCAAATGGGGGGCAGGGCCTCGGGGGGAAGGGGCAGGGCAGAAGAGGTCCAGCACTCCTGCATGAGTGTCCAGTTTTAAAATATTACAAAGTTGGCAAACCTAGGCAGTGTGCTTGGCTTGGGCTTCCTCTCCCCCAGAGCTCGCTGCCGCCAGCAGGGAGAGGGCTGGGGGGAGTCCTCCTCTCTGGCCCCCTGCCCCAGCCCAGGGTCAGCTTGCCTGCTGCACCCCAAACTCCTCATCCTTGGACCAGCCGCACGCCCCCTCCCACACCCAAACCCTCTATCCCAGCCCAGAGCCTGCACCCAGCACCCAAACTCCATCTCAGAGCCTGCACCCCTCCTGCACCCAAACTTCCTCCCAGAGCCTGCACCCCAAACCCCCTCCCGCACCCAGACTCCCTCGCAGAGCCCGCAGCCCCTCCTGCACCCCAGCCCCCTGCCTCAACCCAGAGCCTGCATCCAGCACCCAAACTCCCTCCCAGAGCCTGCACCCCAAACCCCCTCCCGCACCCAGACTCCCTCGCAGAGCCCGCAGCCCCTCCTATACCCCAGTCCCCTGCCTCAACCCAGAGCCTTCACCCAGCACCCAAACTCCATCTCAGAGCCTGCACCCCTCCCGCACCCAAACTTCCTCCCAGAGTCTGCACCCCAAACCCCCTCCCGCACCCAGACTCCCTCCCAGAGCCTGCACTCAAACTTCCTCCCAGAGTCTGCACCCCAAACCCCCTCCCACACCCAGACTCCCTCCCAGAGCCTGCACTCAAACTTCCTCCCAGAGCCTGCACCCCAAATCCCCTCCCGCACCCAGACTCCCTCCCAGAGCCTTAGGTAGGTGTAGGGGGAGGCGGGATTTGGACCCATTCTGGGCAATGCCAAAAATTATACAAACCTGCCGCCCCTGTGTGTACCCCCAGGGGTATGCGTATCCCTGATTGAGAACCACTGCTCTAGCAGATGGGTTCCCAACCTGGGGGGCACAGCCACCCTGCCCTTTCCTTATTGCCAAATGGGACAGGGTCTTGGCTAGTTTGGAAGGGGACTCTGGGAGGGTCCTAGTACAGGAAAGGGAGTGTCCATATGGGGAAGGTTGAACGCCTACTGCTCTAGTACTTTGGGTTGTTAGAAGCTGTCACAACGAGGTCTATACTATATAGGCTTGATCCAAAACCTATTGAAGCCAATGGAAGTCTTTCCATTGATTTCAATGGTCTTTGGGTCAGGCTGCAAGCCAGGAAGTATGGTGATGGTGTCGTAATCAGGACTTGGGTGCTGTTTTTCTGCTGGGATGTGTTGTAGGAGGGTATCACATACAGTCACAGTCAAAGACCGAGTACTGTAACAGTCATTACTAATATTACTACATGGATCCCGCAACTGCTGATCTTTTAATGGTGACCCTTGCACCTCGGATGCCTGAGAAGTAGGTGTCTGACACCACTAAATGCACATCCTGACGTGCACGGCAGCACTCCTAGGTTGGCCACTGTAATGGTTTAACTAGTCCTCTTGCCTCACTGTGAGTGATATGGTTTCGCAGCAGAAGCCTCATCAGCCACTGGGGCCCTGTAATAGAAAGGAGTAAAACAGAGCCCCTGAGAAGCTGGAGAGGACCTGCAACCCCCAGACAGGGCTTTCTCTGGGCTCCAGTAGTTATCAGCCCCCCGTGGAATCAGGCCGAGGCCTTTTGTAAATTACACTTTTCCCTGTATGCTTCAGCTCTTTGGAGTCTATTTCAACCCAAGAGAGAGGACAGATTTCATTCTGACTGTTATGGATGGCCTGACGAATCACTGCAACAATAACTGCCAGCCAACTGCAGAGGGATTGCTGTCTGCCATGGTGAACAGCGGTGGGACTAAGGTGGAGAAGGTATGGGGCGCTGCTGCTGAGATGGACGGAAACTAGAATTCCCAGTGCTGGGAACAGTCATACGTTCAGAGAGTTTAAGGCCAGAAGGAACCATCAGATCTTCTAGTCGGATTCCTGTATATTGGAAAACATAATCCCAACTATACATACAAACGGAGGGGGTCTAAATCAGCTGTTACAACTCAAGGGTGGAGTCATCATGGACAATTCTCTGAAAACATCCACTCAGTGTGCAATGGCAGTCAAAAAGGCTACCAGAATGTTAGGAAGCATTAGGAAAGGGATAGATAATAAGACAGAAAATATCATATTGCCTGTGTATAAATCCATGGGATGCCCACACCTATAAATTCATGAATGGTGTGGAGAAAGTAAATAGGGAAGTTTTATTTATCCTTTCACACACACACACACACACACACACACACACACACACACACAAACCTGGGTTAATACAAACCTAAGGAAATATTTCTTCACACAACACAACTCGTAACTCATTGCCAGGGGATGTCGTGAAGGCCAAAAGTATAACCAGGTTCAAAAAAGAATTAGAGAAGTTCCTGGAGGACAGGTCCATCAATGGCTATTAGCCAAGGTGGTCAGGGGTGCAACAACATGCACAGGGTGTCCCTACGCCTTATGATTGAAACTGGGACTGGGTGACAGGGGATGGATCACTTGATAAATTGCCCTGTTCTGTTCATTTCCTCTGAAGCATCTGGCACCAGCAGAAGACAGGATACTGGGCTAGATGGACAATTGGTCTGACCCAGTATGGCCATTCTTATGTTACCCCTGTATTGTGCCTAGATAGGACTCATCTCCTTTGAGCCATTGATATGTGGTCTTTGCGACAATGCACCTTGTAAGGCTCTGAAATGAGCCCTGCCAATAGTATAGGAAATTGTGACTTTTAGGCAAAACCTAGAGGCTAACTGATTCTCCAGGGATGCTGAGGTTTCCTCTTGCCCCAGCTGCAGGATGGGATGAGAGTCTTGTCCCGTCTCATCTGGTTCCCTCTCTCTCAGGCAGCAGACCTTGTGGCTGGGGTTTGCAGCCGGTTGGATTCAGTCCAGCAGCCCAGCTCCAGGACCCTGATGAAGAAGTTAGTGGCCCTGCTGGCTGGCGAGGCGGAGCATCTGGACACCGTGATCTCATGCCTTCTGGACTACTCCTTCCCTACAGACAGGTACGAAATGCCTCCACTCTTCAGGCCTCGCGTGATCCTTTGAGGCCCTATATGAGAACCTCACCACTGAGCACACTGTTTGGTCTTACTAAGGCAAAGTATAAAGCACTGACTGTTGAGGACTGAATCTCCCCCCTCTACATGGGGCAAATTACCTGCCCTCTCCTCCTGATGGCTCTTCTCTTTTCAGCCACAAACCACAGCGAGCGAAATCCGCCTGTCAGAGATTCCTCTCCCCTATTCCCTGAATGTGTCTCCCCATGTGCAAGGCAGGAGCTCTCATTCCCAGTCCCCCTCTCCCGGCCCCTTGGACTTGTTAGAGATCTGCCTGTGGGAGGGGTTCTCAAAAGCACAGTCCCCCGCACCTACGGTCAGTGCTCATGGGTCCTGGAGCAGGGGGTGGATTTAAGTCTGTGTTCTTGAGTTCACTATCCCTTTGCTACTCCGGCTGGCAAGCGCAGAGCTCATTCCGCCGTTCTCCTTCATCTGAACGTACAGATAGTCATCCTAGGTGGAACGTTTGCTGTCTGAAGCACATTTGTGTTTGGGCAGGTAAAGTTGAGCAACAGTGATTACACAAAGCGTGATTTTATGATGGATGATCCCAAGCGGTGAGTTCCAAAAACAATCCACATCAGCAGGGCCGGCTCCAGGCACCAGCAAAACAAGCAGGTGCTTGGGGCGGCACATTTCTAGGGGCGGCATTCTGGAACTGGCCATCATAGGTGCTGACTCCGGGGCATGGGGAAAAAGTGCCCCCACCACCCCAGCTCGCCGCCCCAGCTCGCCTCCGCTCCGCCTCCACCTGCTTCCCTGAGCGCGCCGCCGCCGCTCCGCTTCTCCCCCCCCCCCAAGGCTTGCTGCGCGCGAAACAGCTGTTTCGTGCAGCAAGTCTGGGAGGGAGGAGAAGCCGAGCAGCAGGGCGCTCGGGGAAGGTGGCGGTGGTGGAGTGGAGGTGAGCTGGAGAGGGGAGGAGTTCCTCTACCCCCCGTTACTTCCTGTGCCCACCCCACCCTAGCTCACCTCCGCTCCGCCTGCTCCCCTGAACGCACTGCCGCTCTGCTTCTCCCCCCTCCCTCCCAGGCTTGCCACGCGCGAAACAGCTGTTTTGCGCAGCAAGGCTGGGAGGGAGGGAGGAGAAGCTGAGCGGGGGGCGCTCAGGGGAGGTGGAGGTGAGCTGGAGCGGGGAGTGGTTCCTCTACCCCCCGTTACTTCCTGCGCCCCCCGACCCTAGCTCACCTCCGCCTCGCCTGCTCCCCTGAACGCGCCGCTGCTCCGCTTCTCCCCCCTCCTTCAACTGAGAGGAAGGGGGGAGAAGCAGAGCGGCAGCGCACCCGGGGGAGCAGGCGGAGCGGAGATGAGCTGGGGCAGGAGGTCACGGGGGCCCCCAGGAAGCAATGAGGGGGGGGAAATGTGGCACGCCCGGGGGAGGAGGCAGGGCTGGGGATTTGGAGAAGGGGTTTGGAAGGGGTGGAGTTGGGACGGGGCCGGGGGAGGGGGGCATGAAAAAAAAAGTGGGGGCAGCCAAAATTTTTTTTGCTTGGGGCGGCAAAAATCCTAGAGCCAGCCCTGCATATCAGAGGACTCCACTGAAACCCTCCCTCACACAGTTGTTGGCTGAGCGCTGCGGAGATCTGAGCCACGCTGCTGCATGCCCGCTCCCTTTTTTTTAAAGGGAATTTAATGCTGGTGAAAGGTGCCCCATTGACACCTTTGGACAATGAAGATCTCAGCTGCAGCCCAGGAAGTGACGATGAAGCTTCCTCCACACTGCCCCTAACAACACTCTGAGCTCATAGCTGGAGGGGCTGCCGACTAGGCAAGAAAGGCTCCTTCAGCCTCCATGTCCCGTTCAATCCCTGAACCTACCAACAAGGGCCAAGTATGGTGGTTGACTCTGTAATGTGGACAGCGTGCACTGGGCACTGGTCCGAGACCCTTAGTTCATTTCATATAGGACATCTGCTGCCAGAGAAGCTGTATTAGCCATTAGCCATCAGCCTCTCGGTATTAGCCATCAGCCAGTAACAGGTCGTGACCAATTGAGGCCAGATTCACACTGGCAGCCTTGAGCTGAAATGCTCCATATCCTGTGCCAGTGATTCTCAATCTGAGGTCCATGGAGTCCTTGTTCATGCTCCACATTGAATTGCACAAGCTCTGGGGACTGGACTGCTGGGCAGGGCGTTGGCTCCACAGGAGGATTTCTCTTACAAAGAGGTTACATTGGTGAAGAGGTTTAATAGCTTTTCTCCTAAGCCATCCAGTCCTTCATGTTGCCGTATTTCTGAATTTCTAGCAATTCGGCCGAGCTGTGGCAGTTCCTATCTGCTGACCCGGCCCTCGGAGGACAGGTGATGGAGAACCTGGTTGTGAAGTTGCAGAGTCACCACAGCTCTGAGCACCAAGCCTCTCACACGTCTGCTGCCGTAAGTCCCTGTTCGAACATCCATAGCCCCATACAGTTAAATCTATCCTATGTCTCGGTCACAGGGCACACTCACCGCCAACGCGCCTCCTCATGCCAGGACATGATGTTGCAGGGCTTATTCCACACTGGTGTCCCCTTGTCCAGCCTCCTGGTTCTGCAACACTCCGCAGGTTCCATGGTCTGGCCCTCTGGCCACGTCACCTCTTCCAGGGTTAACAGAAAAGTCCAATATGGGAAAACCCAACATGTAGTGGCCTCTGTGCCAGGCCCTCAGCCCCCATCTGAGCCTCATCATTCTTGGTCTCTTAGTCCTGAGGTCGGTACTTTGCCTCTTGCTGGGGAACCCAGACCTGACCTCTGCTCTGGGTTCCAGCCCACGGACCCCATGAGAGGCTGCTGAGGACTGTTCCTTCAATCCCTCACCACTTCCCTGAGCTGCTCCTCCCTTTACCCTGCTTGTTAGCAACTCCCATGGGTCTGCAGCTTCTGCTTTTCCCGCCCTGGATTTGTGGCTCCTTGTGACTTCTTCCCACCCAACTTCTGAGGAGCTTCCTCAAAGCTGTTCCCAGCCTCCCTGGCAGCAGCTGGGCTGTGTTTCAAACAGTCCTTCTGGTTTCCCTCCATAAGGCAGGATTCTCCACCCCCTAGCCTTCCTCCTGGAGGTGACATTTACTTCAGGCAGTCCCTCCACCTCTCCTGCAGGCAGGACTCCCCCAATCTCCTCGTTTATGCTGGGTTGTAAGTTAGCCAACTGTGGGGCCTTAGCCAGATTCTCCTGGTGGCCCTTTTTCCCCAGTCAGTCCTCAGGCTCAGAGGGTTCAGGCATAGGTGCTGGAATTAGGGGAATGGGGGTGCTGTAGCACCCCCTGGCTTGAAGCAGTTTCTATCATATACGGGGTTTACAGTTTGGCTCAATGGCTCTCAGCACCCCCACTACACAACGTGTTCCAGCACCCCTGGGTTCAGCCTTCTCCTGCTGGTGTTTTCTCTGCTAGGAGGGAGGAGGCAGCATGTATGCTGATCCCCTTCCTAAAGCTCATCCCAATTCACTGGGAGAGAGGGGAGTCCTGGCCCTCCCATTTTGCAAGGCTCCTGGTCCCAGGTCCTTACAGAAACATAACAGGAGTTCCTCCTGAACACGACTTATTCCTTGGACCACTTCTTCCCTACCAGTATTTCCCAGCTCCTTATCTATATCAGACATCTCAAAATCTGACAGGGCCACGCCACGTGACAAGGGTGGGCTGACCCCTAGCACCGCTACCTTTACAGGGACAGACTATCCCCTCCGTTTTGGGGCTACTCCATAATGTCCTGACAAACCCTTGGGGGAGGGTTCCATTCATTGCATCCATGCTGGAGCTCTGAGAAACCCCTGTGACGCTGTCTGCCCTGGTGCAGCTCAGGATAGGGTTGCAGGCTAATTCACTCAGATGCTAATAGAAATCAAAGGAGTGTCAAAAGCTATTGTAGTGTAATCAGGCAGTTCACCTGTGTGTTTGTTTAGTTCAAAGGAAAAGTTAAAGGAAACACTTATCTTTATAACCTGTTGTTTGCTATTGTATTGTGTATATCCCTGTAATTAGTTACCCCTAGATCAAAAGTGTGCGTTGGTGTTAAAAGATGAGAATGAACTTGATGTGTAAAGTTTATGAAAACTAATGAAGGATTTTTGTTTGCTATTCCATTATATTGGCATCGTGTATATCCCTGTAATTAAATTACCATCAAACACCATTGGAGACTTGGAATTGTAAATGAAGAAGACTGCTAACTTCAAAGCAAGGGCTACTGTGTTTGACAATGGGAATTCACAGACTAAGTCTGAATTTCCTACTCATCAAAACCCACTTGGGTAAAGACACTGTTCAGATTGGTTTCTGGAAAAGCTATAAAATAGATGTCAAGGAATGATCCTGTATCTCTGACTGTTTGGACTCTTACAGGGAAGATGCCAAATGCAAAATGGAGATCCCCAGAAAGATCTGGGTTCCTGAAAAGACTTTTAGGAAACCAAGAGATTACTACATCTCCGCTATCATTTGGGATTTACAAATTTTGACTCACCTGTTAATGTATTTTACCTGCTTTAACCTCTCAATAACTCTCATTTATTTTTCCTAGCTAATAAATCTTTAGTTAGTTTACTAGAGAATTGGCTGCCAGTGTTGTTTTTGGTGTGAGATCCAGAGTACCAATTGACCTAGGGTAAGTGTTTGACCCTTTGGGGTTGGAAGTAACCTGATGTGGTGTGATTTTTGGTTTTAATAACTTTTAATCACAAAGTTCAGTTTGTCTGGGTGGCAAGGAATGTCTAAGGGGACTGTCTGTGGTAAGACTGTCCTTGGTAAAACTGGTACTGTAATCCAGGAATGCACAATTGTTACTGGCTTTGTGAAATCCAATTATAGAATATACTACTAGTTTGGGGTGCCTGCCCTGTTTTATGGCAGTCTGATCTAAGATTGGCACTCACAGTTGTGAACCACTCCAGAAAGCGTGACAATTGGCGTAGTCAGCACAGGAGTCACATGCCACAGGTCAATTGGGCTTAAAGATCATAACCCAACACTATTTAAAGTTTAAATTTGATATGGAGAGTTTTAAGGGTTAAAGATGAGTTACAATGGGTGAATCACAATCCTATGAGAGTCTTGACTCAAAAGAACTTGAAAAAGTATGTAAAGAAAGGGGGCTATCTGTTAAGAAGAAAGCCGCAGAACACGAACTGAGAGATTTGCTCATGGACTTTGACCAAAAAGCAGGGTCTCAGCCCCCCTATACCCCAGATGCAGAAGAAAAGGCCCCTCTGAGGCACTTGGAAGCCAAGAAACAATGCAAGCATGAAAGAATGACGGTGGAAGTCCAAATGAGGGAGAAGAAAGATGCCGAGGAAGCTGATGAAAGAGCCACTCTTCTCTTCATTAATTTATTCTCTCCCATTCTTAGTCCCATGAGGCATTACCCCCACCCCAAGCATGCTGTCTCTGCAGCCCCTGCAGGTCAGGAAGCTCTGCGAGATCTGAAATCAAAGCTAGGTCCCCTGTGTGGCAATGCAGCCTAGTGTCACCAGACTCCACAAGGCAAAGCCTTCAACCTGCCAGTGCCCGGCTTCCCCCGCCCTGCTGCTCAGGGCAGTTTAACTCGGTTCGTTTCTCCATGAATCAGGGGAGTTTCATAGCACATAAGCAGGAAGTCCTGAGAACTGACGCAGGAGGGAGTAGGATTTCCAAGTAAGCTTGTGTCTGTCTTGTTCCCTCTTCAGGCCACATGCGCCCTCTATGAGATGATCTCGGTGAGCAAGTCCAGAGATGCCACAACCCGCCTCTATCCTCAGCTGCTAATGGCTCTTCTTGTCGAAATCCATTTCAGCCTGGGACAGAGCATACCAGGGGATAAAGTCTCTGGAAGGGAAAGCAGCCGGCAGAGCCTCCACACCAGGTACTGCGCCTCCTGGAAAGTCAACGGTCTAATTACATGGACAGTCATAGAGAAGTCATAGTTCTCTTCTCCAGCTCTCATGTGGCCCCTGCAGGTTTTCCATAACTCTCTAATTCTGAGGGAGTTAGCAGGCATGGCTTAGGTTGCAAGGGTGTCTCTCAGTGGTAAATGACATACCGACCAATGCACTGCAGAGGAAGTAGAAAGACTATCCCAGCAGCTATGGGGAGAAATTAGTGGGAGCCAATTTGTCAGTGTGTCAAAGGAATGTGGGTCCGACACTGAAGGGCTGAAGTTCTCCTGTTCTGTGACATTGACATGCCCTAGTGCTGATGTGCAATTGTCTGTAGGATTTGCTCAGAACTCTTTCTCTTTCTTCATATTATTAAATTGTATTACTATAGTGCCTAGGAACCCCAGTCACGAACCTATGCCTTCCTAAGCTCTATTTAAACCATTGGTGTGTCTTTCCACACACAAGTGAATCCGTCACTCCCTGACAGACCTACCGTGAGGGGGCTCCTGGCACTCAGTCACGCTGGTGTGTTGTTTGAATCTAGCTCTGCAGTGGAGGCTATAAAGATGCTGCTTCTCTGTGTTGGCTGCCATTCCGAGCTGACTGTTATGGAGAAGGAGCAAGGCTGGATCCTCCTACAAAGCCCCCAAGATCACCTCCGTGGGGTGAGCCTGCTGGCCAGGTAATACACAAGCGTTTTCCATGCAATCAGTCCTGCTAGTGGGGGCAATTCCAGAATGAAACAGTCCTCACTTCTGGGCTGCCATGTGGCCCCAAGCTGACCCCTCACCCCCTTGTTGCAGAATGTGCTTCTTCCCTTACTAACAAAGGTATTTCTGCTTTGTGTCACAGAGCCACGGTGCACTATGCTTGCCCTGAGACCACAAGGATGCTGCTGGACCTAGTGATCCCGCTCCTCGACAGAGGTGATAAGAAACACAGGCTGACCATGATGGCCTTCTTTGTAGAAGTAAGTTTCATTAGCTGATGAGAGCAATTGGGTCTTGTGTCCTAGATTAGTGAGCAACTCCTCAAATCAAGCCTTTGAGACTCATTATTGTGCTACATAAACGATGAGCTTTATTGGTCATGTCCACATTGCCAGGTGTCCATGCAGCACTGACTAGGTTCCCCCAGTCCTGTCCCAGCATGCTCAGTGTAAAATCTGAGATGGATCCTTTAGGGGATCATTGGTTGCTCCAAAGTTGTAATCAGGAGCCTGATGGGAATATCCAAGAAACTAAGGTTCTGTAGAACAGCATCAGCCTGGACTCTCTCGAAGGGCAGCTGGGTCTCCTGTCGGCATCAGCCTTTCTGCAGGTCCATGAAAGGTTCCTCCCTGCAAAGTCACTAAGGAAAAGCAAAGAGGGGCCTTGAGAGTGGGTATGGAGGAGAGAGGGTCATGGTAAAAGCTCCCCCAGATGCAGGATCATTAGCTCTGAATGTGGTGAGCAATCTTTAACCTTCTCTATTGGATGGGTTAGTTAGAGGCACATCACCAGGAATGAGGTGGCTCTATAGTCCATCGCTAGGTTGTCCTCCCCATTTCCACGGTTTCTGTCTGGCTAGTTCCTATTGACAGTTTTCAGGGATTGTCTCCTCATCTAACTCATTAAGGGATGGGGTTTAATTCTCTCCTCACCAGGAGTCCAATCCTGGGCCCATTGAGATCAATGGCAAAACTTCCACTGACTTCAGTGGGGTCAGGATTTCAACTCAGGGGTTTGATTTCTCAGTCCCAGCTTTCGCGTTATCTCAGAGCAGCTTGTTCTGCTTCACAGGGTCACCACGAGGGGTTCGGCTGCTCTTGGCAAACCCCCAGATGCACAAGAGTCCGCCATACAAATGGTCACTGAACATTTTGTTGCCCTACATGTTCTCCTGGAGGGTAGAGCAGCTCTGCTAACGCCTATGGCTGAGTCTAGTGCTAACGGCCAGTCAAAGCCCCAGGAAGTCAGTGGGAGGACTGGGTGTCACACACAAAGTGGGGCTGATGTATAGCAATGGACGGTACAACATGTAGGTTACGATGCCTCTCCACAGAACCGACACACAAAGTTTTCCGTTAAGCACCCTGCTGCTGATTCACTCTGTGTTGTTTTCAGCTTCTGCGTTACAAAGAGGCCAAGAAGCTCCCACATCCAGACACTTTGGACCATCTCGAGGAGTGGACAAAACACTCCAGCCCAGTTTTCCGTTCACTTGGTCTAAGAGGACTCGGCATCCTGGCAACCCAACCAGGGAAGGTGAGAGCCCAAGCTTGGTTAACTGGGAATGTTTTTAGGAGCGTATCAAAAGGAGCAACTAGAATGGAAACTGTGTACCAGCCTTAACTATGGAGATTGCTGCCAGCATCTGCTATAATAATAATGAGTAGCACGTAGAAAAGAGAGAAAAGCCCCGAAGCAAACCACAGCTTTGCCCACCCTACACCAGAACGACCCGGGACAGGGTTAGGATTCACTGATTGCCTCGTCAGGCATCCCCATCGATTCTAAAGCACCACGCCTCCGACTGTGGAGACGGAGCTTCTCTCTGACTTGGTGCCACGGGGTAGAATAAACACAGCCCTGGCACTGTGGCTTGTACTCACTGGAGGGCTGGGAGATCTGATGAGGCCCCCCCCCCCCGTGTGTGTGTGTGTAGGTAGAACAAGTCAAGGCCCTGCTGCCTGCCATCCTTTGGGGCTCGGATGAGATGGATGATGGGAGTATTCTGGAGGCCATCTCAGCTGTTCAGAACCTTCTGCAGAGCCTGGATGGGAGTGAGCGCACCAGCGTGGCCAGGAAGCTAATCCCCTTACTCGATGCTGTAAGTCAGGGGCTCTTGACCTGCCCATCCCCAGCCAGGCAGTGTTGTGACTCTGGAGTCGTAGTGGTGGCATATCTGACCTGATCAGTTCCGAGCCATTGCCTGGGCCTCAGACATTGGTGACACCTTGGTCTCTCGTGTTCTCTGTGTGTGGCATGCAACGTTTGGTCTCCTGAGGACTGATATGCTTTAATCTAACTCAAGTTAACATGCTCAATGTAGTGGTCATGGGGTGAAATGTAATGTCCTGTGCTTTGGAGTCTAGATGAATGAATGGCCCTTAAATGCTATGAAACTATGAAAGTGTTGAACCCATTAAAGAAACCCTCCAAAGAGCCCTTCACTGTGGATGGAGTCAGCACATACAGAAGGCCTCCAGGGAAATTTAGGAACCACTGTCCTAACCTGTGTTGTCTGCCCCTCCACCCAAACCTTTCTGCAAATGGGTGCCCTCTTGGTGGGCAGACCGTGGAGTTATTAGTCAGACTGGCCCCTATCTGTGGTTTGCATTGTGCCGAGCTCACCCTGTAAGGAGAGTGTGAAGCTCCCTCGGTGAGATCCCCTCATGGTTGTGTGTCCATCACAGGTGAGACCCCAGGTGCGCTCTGCTGCCATCATGCTCTTTACAAAGTTGCTTAACAAAGTGAAGAGGAGGCAGAAGCCCCTGCTGCAGGAGGAAGTGACCCGCAGCCTGGTCCCACTGCTCCTTCACTTACAGGACGAGGACCCTGACGTGGGCAAGGTGAGTCCCGCTGCCATGTGCTCCCTGGTGCAACAGGCCCTGACTGCTCCAGCTCTCCTGCTAGGTCTGTCTCCAGAGCCGCCTCCCAAAAGTGAAAAATCTCAGCCCTACCCGCTTACCCAAGCAAGTTCCCTGGCCTTCAATGGACACACAAGTGGAGATGTTTTATGGCTCCCAGCAGCCACTTCCTAAGTCACTGAACTGCAGCCACCATGAAGATCAAACTCCAGGAGCCTCCACTAATAGGAACAAAGACACCAAGGGTCAGCAGGATACCATGTGACCCCCACATTCCTTTCCCTCGTTGATCATTTCAGCTGGCTTTTCACTGCAGAGTGACCACAGATTCCAGCTCTTCTCATGATGCAAACTCTCCTTGTCCCATCTTGTGTTGCAGAGGTGTCAGAAAGCCTTGGCTGGGTGTTTTCAGCTCCTGGGATGGTCTTGTCCTAAGCAGATTAACAGCAAGAAGGCTTGGCACACCCATCCCCAGGTGGTGGACAAGATCTGCCAGCACTCTGTAAGTGAACAATCGGCTTTTCGTGAGTGCTGCTTCTAGATGTGGGACCGGAAATGTGTTCCCTCACTCACTGCTCTGATTGCATGTCTAGTACTAGCATAGTGCACTCTGGCTTCCTCTTAGAAGCACCCAGCTCCCCCACTCCTCCCAGTGCCTGTCAGATCTGAACAGCCAGACCTGGCCAGGAGTTCAGTACGGAGGTGAAAGCTCACAACATAAAGAATCAGTTGATGGCAAAAAATGCCTTCTGAATCCTGCAGGAAACTGGATGTCCCCATTTTTCACCTTACCCCAGCCCATTGGCCACTTCTGCACCGTATTTCCTATGCTCTGCACCCTCTCTAATGTCCTCCCCAGATGAAGCCCATACAACCAGGCTTCAGTGTTCTCTAGTGCCAGGCTCCAGCCCTGCAGTGCCAGCAGCTCAGACACCAGCAATGTGTCTGGTGACACTTTGAAATGGTCATTTAATGACTGCCTGGCATGTAGATGGTCGCCCCCAGGATACATGGAGATGGGAGCTGCATTCTTCCGACCCCTCCAAGCCAAGCAGATGAAATCTCTCTTCTCCTCACCCTGCGGCTCCAGCAACAAGAAGCTTCTTTGGTTTCTATTCCTAGGTGCTGAAGCTCAAGAACGTATCTGACATCTTGCTCCAATGTCTGGATCACCTCCAAAGCCCCCAGGCTCCAATACGACGGGCAGCAGCCATCTTTATCGGTAACCACTACTTTTCTTAAGCAACTTCTATCTGAGAGGTTGTCCCGTGTTCTGCTTGGAGGGCACTAGCAGCAAGAATTAACCCCCTGGGATCCTAGTGTCTAGATTTCCTGCCCTTGAGGCAGTTGGGCTGGGGATTATATCAAAAGGACTGGAGCAAATTACAACCCTACCCTCCAGCTCCACCCACTGGAATCCCTGTTGGACTGCAGCAATACCATAGCCATTGGCAATCAGGCTCTCTGTATCTTCCAAGACATGAGCCTCTTTGTCTTGGAGCTTGTGGACTTGTCTGATTATCCCAGGGACCACTTGAAAGCTGTTTTGCTTGTTGGAAAGACTGACATTTTTTAAAAGGTAGCCCCAGGGGAGGTGAAAACTCCTGCAAGATTCATTTCCATTGTACGTTCCAGGTTGCACTGTTCAAAGCTCAGAGCCCACCATGGTCAGGCAAGAGAAGGAGCTGATACTTCAGTGTAAGTAGTTGCCACATGGCTGTGTTTGCATGTGGAAGGAGAGCTCATGCTCCTTGTAGGATATCAGGGTTGGAAGGAACCTCAGGAGATCATCTAATCCAACCCCCTGCTCAAAGGAGGACCAATCCCCAGATAGTGTTTGTTTGTTTTTTAAACCCCAGTTCCCTAAATGGCCCCCTCAAGGATTGATCTCACAACCCTGGGTTTAGCAGGCCAATGCTCAAACCACTGAGCTATCCCTCCCACTTGTGAACCAGTCTAGGAAAAAGTGCAACTCCCCCGCCACGCTGCTGCATTGAGTTCAATTTAGACATGGCCAGAGGTAGCTGTTGAGAGAGCCTGGACATCAGTCCCAGCTTTGTTTTCTCTGATGTCAGGCGTCACTTCCATCTCCAGGTGCCAGAAGGTTTTACAAGGAGAAAGTAAATGCCAGGCAGGGTGAGAGGCCCTGGCATGTGTCATGGAAACGGTGCTAAGGAGGTGGATGCCCCAGAATGCAGTGGAAGATGGTGCTGCCAAGGGCAGATGTCACTGAGAACTTAAGGGGTTATCAGATGGCGATGACACTGATAGCCCTGGTGGGTCCAGAGCATCTGGGAGGAGTTAGTTGCTGTGGAAGATCAGGGGTGGCTCCAGGCACCAGCGCAGCAAGTGCGTACCTGGGACGGCAAGCCACGGAGGGCGGCGTGCCGGTCGCCGGGAGGGCGGAAGTCAAGCAGCCTTCGGCGGCATGCCTGCGGGAGGACCGCCGGTCCCGCAGCTTCGGCGGCAATTCGGCGGCAGGTACGCTGAAGGCGCGGGACCGGCAGATCACCCACAGAAACGCCGCTGAATCCGCGTGACCAGAGGACCGCCCGCAGGCATGCCACCAAAGGCCGCCTGACTGCCGTGCTTGGGGTGGCAAAAAACATAGAGCCGCCCCTGTGGAAGATTCAGAGGCCCATGGTGCAGGTGCTAGGGCATGCTAATACGATATGTGTTTTGACCTGAGCTTCCTCTCTCTGTCTCAGCTCTCAGTGGCCTGCAGCAAGATCCGGATTCCTCTGTCCGTGCCAGTGTCTCACGGGCCATTCAGCAAGTTCGGGATGGTGGCAGAAACCAGTCACGTCAGACCCTAGGAGCTAGATTCAGGAACCTGCTCTGCTGCTTGACTGGCCAGGAGGAGAAGGAAAATGCTCCTGACAGAGATCTCTTGGGTGGCCCGGACCCTTCCCAAAGCCACCGATGGGACTCAGGAGGGCCCTGAGTTCCCACAGAGAAGTTGGTGACTGGAGGAGGTCAGCTGAGCCACCACCCCAGGCCTGAAGCCAGTGCCTGCATGATCCTCTGGTCATTACCTGCATTGTTCCCCATGAGATGTAGGCAGCTGGGGATGAGTTTAAGTGACGCCAGTACTCAGCAGAATGACGGCTACTGGCTCCAGCTAAACAAAAAGGTGACAAGACTGTTAGTGTAAAACCAAGGGCATTTGCTCTCTCAACCTGGGACTGCATGACGGGGATGGATCACTTGATAAATTGCCCTGTTCTGTTCATTCCTTCTGAAGCATCTGGCACTGGCCACTGTCAGAAGATGGAATGCTGGGCTAGATGGACCACTGGTCTGATCCAATATGGCTGTTCTTATGATCCAGGCCTCTAGTTCCCCTTGGACAGTTAAATAAAACCCTGCATCTCTCCATCCATTGACATTATATAAGCTCACTTTTCTTTAGACACTTGGGCCAGCACTTTCAAACATGGATGTCAAAAATTAGGTACCTAAATCCATACTTCTTCTTCAACGCTTAGCCGAACGGTCGGCCGTAGCAATTGTTCACCATTAATCCGTTCCTGTGCTTGACGGGCTGAGAGCCCAATGTCGGAATAGACTTGAGGCACCCATGTAATAGGGGGCTTGCCTTTGGGCTGCCTGCACCCCTTGATTGGTGGAATTGTCTCTCGGATGTTATGAGCCACTCAAAGAACGGCGTTCGCCGGAACGTCTTGTGGCATACTCGCGACATGTCTGAAAAGCATAAGACGCCGTCTGCGGACAATGGCCCCAGTAGTCTGTAGACCGCAGCGACCATAAACATCTGCTTTACAAATGAAGTCATTCCACTCTATGCCCAATATACAACGTTGGCATTTTATGTGGAAAGCCTCCAGCTTTGCCCACTCTGAGTGGCGCAGTCCCAATGTTTCGCAACCGTACAGCAGGACAGAGAGGATACAGCTCGATTAGATCCTGAACTTGGTTGTCGTGCCGAGATGATGTTGATTCCGTATTCATTGTAAACGACCCATGCCAGAGGCTGCAATGCCACACTCAGGCACCTAAATAAATGGCCTGACCTTTCTCAAATGCTGAATACCAAGAACTTCTCACTCGAATCTGCCGAAGCCGTGGCTGTTCAGCTCCTCTGAAAATCAATCCACTCGTTTAGATTCCTGAATATGAATGTTAGTGCCAGACTTTGGACAGTGACATAGGAAGACATTGGCCTGAGCCTATGCATGGACTCTCATCCTACAATCCAGCCCCTCAACAGATACATCCCAGCTTCTGACTGTGAGCCATTCAGCTATAATGGGGAGGCCTAGATGCTGTAAGTGAATTAACATGTAATGATAGATAGACAGATAGATAGATAGTATAAGCTATTCTTTCTACCATCTGCCGTACGGATTTGCTCTGTAGAGCTTGCTGTCCCTGTTACTCATGGGTATTTATGTTCCAGAGCCCCACATGAGAGAGGGAAGGATTTCAGGCCCAAGTGGGGCAGGAAGAAGCACACGCTCACCTCAGTTGCCTTCTTTGCTGAGGTAAGTTTTGTTGACTTGTTGAACTGAGATTGCAGAGCGTTGTTCAGTCCCATATTCTCACAACTGGCAGTGCCCCATATGTATGTCTGGGGCACCTTGCATCCTCATTTCTTGACCTGTAAATGGGGTGGCCTGGGGTTTATGTAAAAGGCAGGGATTGTGTTGAAACCATAATCATCCAGATACTTCTGAGGAAATCCCTCTGGAACAGTGGAAATAGCGTAGCATTCGGCCATCAGTCCCTCGGTAATTTCCCAGATTGTGACTGCGTTTGATTTCCCGTGAGACGTCTTGAAAACTGCTCTCTTTGTTGAGAGGCTGAACCTCTGAAAGTTCGCCCTGGAGAATGTAAGCATTGACAGGAGAGCCGTTGTGTTGATTCCCTAGGGCGCACTGTCCAGCACGCCGGCAGACAGACCCTGATCAGAAGGCCTGGACTTGGTACGTGAACGTAAGTAATATCCTTAGGTAAGTGCAGTGAGGAAGCAGAGGTCCCAGGGTGTGTGTCAAGGAGGTGGCAATGGGGACGCAGAGGCCCTGTCATGGCACCAATGGGGTCTAATTTGTACTGTGTGCTTTGGTCATCCACTGTGTGATGATCCTCTTCTGTAATGGGCGCCATTGGCCTGTTGTAATGGCTCCAACACCACCCTCCTCCCAGCCTCAGGAGAGGGGGGTGTTCCCAAGGGAGAGGGGGCATGGCTGCGGCATCCCCGAGGCTTCTCTGCTTTATGCTGGGGGCTAGCACAGTGGCCAGATGGCCTCCAAGTTGGTGGGGGTGGCGCACAAAAGCGGCTTTCAGGCACATTCCCACGCAGCTGCCAGGATCTGCACTGAGCCTAGGATCTGCAGAACCATCTCACAGGCTGGGCCTCAAGGCTGGCAGGTTGGCAGATGCTGCACTGAGCAGCAGAGTTACTCTGTATCCTGAGTCAGGAAGCTTTTCTGCTGCTTCGCTGATCAGAGGAGCCTGGTAGTTAAATGAGGCAGGAAGATACACCTGGTTAATGCAAAGACACAGATGGAGCCCTGGAAGCCCATATTTCCTGGGGTTTAGTCAAAGAAGATCAGGCCTGGGCAATATGACTTGACAGTCCTCAGCAAGGACTCATCAGAGAGACCCTCAGATGTAGAGAGGGAGGAGGTGGGGGATATTGGGTACAAACTCCCCAGGTCCAGTTCCTTAGTCCGGGATCTGAGTGAGGGTGAGACCAGCCCATCAGTCAAAGGAAATAGTGGACAGTGAGATGGTTATAGGCTAAGCCTAGTGATGCAGGAATGAGTCCAACCCCTCTTTGTTCAAGGTGGCCTGATCCAAACAAAGCTCACGGAAGTCAGTCTCTCTTTTGTCTTTAATGGGCTCTGGCCCAGGCCCATGGAGAAGAGAATGTGTTCTTTGAGCCCTACAAAGGACAGAGCAGAGACCATTTCCATCATTAATAGTGTGATGATTGAGCTGGAATAAAGCTAATCCAGGGTTCCCCTTTCTCTGCTGTTGCTAAACTTCTTTTTTCCTTGTTGATCCCCCAACACACGAACTCTGGGCACCGCCAAAGTCCACAAAGAGGAGAAAAGAGGGAGGAGCAGCATCCGCCTGCTAAAATTCATGGCTGAGGATGGACCAAGTAACCTTTGACCCTGGTTAGCTCATTATGCGTTCCACAGGGGACCCTTATTACATAACAGTACAGTGATTGGCCAGCCCCAGGCTGGCAGGATAAACCCAGAGCACAACAACCTCTGTCCTCATGACTGAAATGGGCTAGTGCCACTAGACTGGGCCATGCCTCCTTCACCTCTATTACGCAGCAGTAAGGGTGTGAATCACAGCAAGGAGATCAAAGCTCTGTAGAGCTAGAGACAAGCTCTCTGCTCCCCACCTTTCATATGGCAATTCTCACCCCACCCCCACCTCCATCCTCCCACACACACACAGATTTACAGAGGAGACTCTGGACAAAATACAGCAAAGGGCAAAATAACTGGTCCCTGGACTGTGGGAGGAGAGTTATGGGCACGGAGTGAGGGAGCTGACGGCAAGGAGAAGGCTCCGGGCGAGTGTGGTCCCGGTGATCAGTGAGCCTACGGGAGTTATTCACATTCTCAGGAGGCCGGGACAATTGCTTAAAATTAAGACAGGAAAGCTGGAGGCAAGACCACGTTAACCATTAAAGCAGCCTGTCGGTTTGCCTGGGATGGGGACAGTCCAGCTCGCAGCGTAGTTCTCCAACAGTCGCTCTGGACTGACTCTGGCTCTTGTCCCCACTGAGTCTCCCATCCCAGCCACCATGCGCACATGAGCCCAGGGCGATTCGGAGGAGACCCCTATTTTCTGAACAACGGCTGCAGGAAGGACCTGGCTGGCTGGGAAAGCGCAGAGCACTACAGAGCCGGCTGGGACCTTCATGTTTTTCAGCCTTTCAGCATATTGGATTCAGACTAATTCTCAGGCGGAACTCTATTTAGAACAGGTACCTTTGTTCCTTCCTGTGCTAACGTCACTCCGCTTTGGGGGAGAATAAGGACAAAGGCCTATTAGAGATCTGTAGAAAGCCGATCTGGGAGACAGATTCTTCCACAGCTGCTACTGTGAGATTCTGACAGCTTCCTCTGAACCATCGGGTGCTGGCTGCTGTCAGAGATGGGGTCCTGGACTGGATGGAACTCAAGTTCTTCTTCGAGTGCTTGCTCATATCCATTCCATTAGGGTGTGTGCGCGCCGCGTGCACGATCGTCGGAAGATTTTCTACCCTAGCAACACCGGCGGGTCGGCTGTGGAGCCCCCTAGAGTGGCGCCTTCATGGCGCTGAATATATACCCCAGCCGACCCGGCGCCCCTCAGTTCCTTCTTACCGCCCCTGACGGTCGTTGGAACTGTGGAGCGCTGCTTAGCTGTTCTCCACTCTCCCTAGCTTAGTTAGTTATTCGCAGTTATAGTTATAGTTATAGTTATAGTGTTTATAGTTCAATAGTTAAATAGTTTTTAAAAGTTGTTCTAGCTGTTATAGTAGTTCAGGGGATTAAGGGGGTCGTCTCCCCCTTTCTCCCCCGGCCGCGGGGCCGGGCTCATGCCCAACGCTCCCGGCTTCAAGCAGTGCGCCTCCTGCGCTAAGCCTATGCCCACGAGCGACCCGCACGACTCCTGTCTGAAGTGCCTGGGAGAGTCCCATCAAACAGATAAGTGCAAGATCTGTAAGGCCTTCAGACCAAGGACCAAGAAGGAGCGGGACTTTCGGCTCCGGCAACTCCTGATGGAGGCGGCACTTAGTCCGGACGCTCCATCTACAAGCCAGGCCCCGGCACCTAGCGCCTCGGTGCGCAGTGCCCCGGCGGCACCGGCTACGACGACCACGCGAGTGGCGTCGGACAAGCCTCCCCGGCACCGGACCTCGTCGGCACCGCAAGCACAGCAAGTGCCTCGGCGCCGGTCATTATCCCCAGGGCATAAAAAAGCCCATAAGACGGGGACCTCCGTGCCGAAGACGCCGGCTCCCCCAGTGCCGGGGGTAGAGCCGCGTCCGCCGGTGGAGCACCGGAAACAGGTGCCTCCAGCACCGTCGACTCCGGCGCCGAGGCCGTTGAGTCCGGTGCAGATAGCGTCTCCACCGAGGCCGGCGGTGATACAGTGCCTCCCATCGACTCCAGAGACCTTCGCGGCGGCGAGAGACTTAATAGCTCTCACGGAGCCGGCACCGCCTCAACCACCGGCACCGACGGCACCGTTGACTCGCCCGGTCCAGTCGAGGGGGAAACCTGCCTTGATGCGCACTCCATCGCAAGGGCTGGAACCTCGGCACCGATCCAGGTCCCAAAGCAGGTCCCCACGCCGCTCGCAGTCCCGGCGCCGAATATCACCTCGGCACCGGTCGTAGTCGCGGCCAAGATCTTCTTCGCGGCACCGCTCTACGTCTCGGCACCGCTATGATTGTCGGCACCGATCAACGTCGAGACGTAGTTCTCGGCACCGCTACGGTCGACGCTCGACGTCGAGAGGCCGCTCCCGGCACCGGGCATACTCCAGGTCCTCGTCGAGGTCCAGGTCCGACTCCCGGCACCGACGAGGTCATCGGCACCGGTCGCGGTCCCGGCACCGATCGCCGGCACCGCGTAGAGATAGATCATCTCCGGACCGGCACCGTGCGGCACCGCAGCCCACGGGAGTCGTCTCGACGCTCTCGGCACCGCCGTGGCCATCGAGATCGGTGTCTCGCTCCTCGGAGGACCTCTCGAGATCAGCATACCCCCCTCAGGGGCAAGCCGAGGAACAGGACTTGGGCCATTGGCAGGACATGGCAGAGGACCATTCTCATGGCCCATCTCACTGGTCGTTTTGGACCCCGTGGGCGTACCATCGGGCGCAAGGGGCTCCAATTGCTTCGACCTCTCGCTCCGGTCACTCCGTCAGAAGGGCCCCGGAGTCCACCATTTCTCGGCCTCCGCCAGGGGGCATGGAGGCTTCTGTGTCCGCACCACCTGACGCCCTGGACCCAGGCGCAGGTGATGCTCCGGCCCAGGAACAGGGAGACCAGGACCAGCCCTTGGATCCTGTTCCACCGGAGGCATCTTCCTCTTCTTCTCCGGATGAGGCAGTGGCGGGCACATCGTGCACAGGTCCACCTCCAATAGATCTTCGGGCTCACCAGGATCTTCTGCGCAGGATGGCCCGTAATATGGACCTGCAGGCGGAGGAGATAGTGGAGGTGCACGACCCGATCGTGAATATCCTCGGAGCGGATGCCCCATCGAGGGTGGCGTTACCCCTGATCCGCACGATACAGGCCAATGCTTCTACGATATGGCAGACTCCTGCCTCTATCCCACCCACAGCGAGAGGGGTGGAAAGGAAATACTTTGTCCCGTCTAAAGACTACGGGTACTTGTATACCCACCCCCAGCCGTGTTCACTGGTGGTGGAATCAGTGAACGCAAGGGAGCGCCACGGTCAGCAGGCCGCAGCGCCCAAATCAAAGGAGGCTAAGCTTCTCGATTTATTCGGCCATAAAGTTTACTCAGCCGGAGGGCTGCAACTTAGAGCGGCTAACCAGCAGGCGCTCTTGAGCCGCTATAGCTTTAACTCCTGGAACTCTATGGGGAAGTTCAAGGAGTTGGTTCCCCAAGAGTCCAGGGAGGAGTTTGGAGCCCTGGTAGAGGAGGGTACCACTCCAGACCTGGGTGTCATCAATATACCGCCCACATCGGGACAGCCTGAACATGGTGGTCACAGTCCCGAACTCGGTCCTGACCTCCCTCACATGGTGGCTAGACCACAAGGTGGTTTGCGAGGGGATGCCGTTTCACGCCCCACAACCCTCTCTGCACCTGGTCACAGACGCTTCATCCCTGGGTTGGGGCGCCCATCTCAACGAACACCATACCCAGGGCCTGTGGACTGCACCCCAGATAGCCCTGCACATCAATGTTCGGGAACTGATGGCGGTGCGCCTGGCGTGCCAGGCATTTCTCAATCTCCTACGTGGCCGCTGTGTGTTAGTTCTCATCGACAACACCACTGCCTTGTTTTACATCAACAAGCAAGGAGGAGCACGTTCGTCAATTCTATGCCAAGAGGCCATTCGCCTGTGGGACTTCTGCATCGCCCACTCAATCCATCTCACGGCATCGTTCCTCCCTGGAGTCCAGAACACTCTGGCGGACCGACTCAGCAGGTCCTTTCAAACACACGAGTGGTCTATCCGTCCGGACATCATACATTCCGTTTTCCAGAAGTGGGGGTTTCCGCAGATAGACCTGTTTGCATCTCGAGACAACAGGAAGTGCCACGTGTTCTGCTCCCTGCAAGGTCGAGCTCCGGGCTCCCTCTCGGATGCGTTTCTCCTTCCCTGGAAAGACCACCTGTTTTATGCCTTCCCTCCGTTTCCTCTGGTCCACAAGGTACTGCTCAAATTGCGCAGAGACCAGGCACAGGTGATTCTGATCGCCCCAGCGTGGCCGAGACAACATTGGTATACCACGCTGTTGGAGCTCTCGGTTCAGACACCGATCCCGCTTCCATTATGCCCGGATCTCATCTCTCAGGACCACGGCCGCCTGCGTCACCCCGACCTGCAATCACTCCACCTCACGGCGTGGCTGCTCCATGATTCACCCAGGCAGAGCAGCAGTGCTCGCACTCTGTCCAACAGATTCTGCTGAGCAGTAGGAAGCCCTCAACACGGACCACATACTTGGCCAAGTGGAAGCGGTTCTCCTGTTGGTGCGAACAACGAGCCACGTCCCCGTTACAGGCGCCTATTCCTCTCATATTGGAATATCTCCTCTCCCTAAAACAGCAAGGGTTGGCGATATCTTCAATTAGAGTTCACCTGGCCGCTATATCGGCCTTTCATCCAGGGGAACTCGCGTCTTCGGTATTCTCTAACCCGATGGTCGTTAGATTCCTCAATGGCTTAGACCGGATGTACCCACAACAACGTCAGCCCGTTCCGACGTGGGACCTCAACCTGGTTCTCTCCAAGCTCACAGGTCCTCCATTCGAGCCACTGGCCACCTGTTCACTTCTGTACCTATCCTGGAAGACAGCCTTCCTCGTAGCCATCACCTCAGCAAGGCGCGTTTCTGAACTCAGGGCGCTTACATCCGAGCCCCCTTACACAGTTTTTCATAAGGATAAAGTGCAGCTCCGCCCACATCCTGCCTTTCTCCCTAAGGTGGTTTCTCCATTTCATATCAACCAGGATATATTTCTCCCGGTCTTTTATCCTAAACCACATGCTACTCGCCAGGATCAACGTTTGCATTCTCTGGACGTACGCAGGGCCCTGGCCTTCTATATTGACCGCAGAAGGCACTTTAGAAAGACGACGCAACTCTTCGTTGCAGTGGCCGACCGAATGAAAGGCTCACCGGTCTCCTCACAACGCCTATCCTCTTGGATTACGTCTTGCATCCGGACTTGCTATGACCTGGCAGGTGCCTCAGCACCACACCTCACAGCTCACTCCACGAGGGCCCAAGCTTCCTCGACGGCTTTCCTGGCGCAAGTTCCGATCCAGGACATTTGTAGAGCTGCGGTTTGGTCATCAGTCCACACATTTACAGCTCACTATGCACTAGTGCAGCAGTTCAGGGACGATGCTGCTTTCGGATCAGCGGTTTTGCACACAGCAATGTCTCACTCCGACCCCACCACCTAAGTTGGGCTTGGGAGTCACCTAATGGAATGGATATGAGCAAGCACTCGAAGAAGAAAAGACGGTTACTCACCGTTGTAACTGTTGTTCTTCGAGATGTGTTGCTCATATCCATTCCAAACCCGCCCCCCGTCCCCACTGTCGGAGTAGCCGGCAAGAAGGAACTGAGGGGGCGCCGGGTCGGCTGGGGTATATATTCAGCGCCATGAAGGCGCCACTCTAGGGGGCTCCACAGCCGACCCGCCGGTGTTGCTAGGGTAGAAAATCTTCCGACGATCGTGCACGCGGCGCGCACACACCCTAATGGAATGGATATGAGCAACACATCTCGAAGAACAACAGTTACAACGGTGAGTAACCGTCTTTTTTGATTCAGTCTGCTAATGCCTATAGCGAGTCCTTCACCAGTCAGTACCAGACGCCAAGAACCAGCTCCTCCAATGGTGCAAATTGGCTTAGCGCTACGGACGGCAATGGAGCTCTGCAAATTCCCACCAGCTGAGGATCTCTAGCCCTGCAGCATCAGTGACTCAGGACACTGGAGTGTGTTGGCTGAGGCTTTGAAATGATCATGGCAGTGAGAGATGGGCTCAGACTGGAAACCCCAAACCCAGCACTGGTGGACTTGGGGACGCTGAGATCTGGATCCGGAGCCAGAGCTGAACGATGTGGCTTGGGGCAGTCGCTGATTACAATAACCCCTGGTGTATAGCTAGGCTGTGTGCACTGCACACTGGGCTCCCAACTGCAGGATTTGACTAGTAGCCTTTTAAAAAAAAAAGTTTTGAGGTGCAGAAGGACAAGGAAAAATGTGACACCCTGTCCCAGACCCTGAGCTATTTCTGTGGTCCAGGGGTCCCTTTACGAACACAGCAGCCATCTCCATACAGCAGCTACCAAAAAAAAAGCTTCCATGATCCTTAAATCCTGACCCTGTCCCTCTGCCATCCTGCACTGTCCTTTATTACACAAAGGCCTTGTCTACACTTACGTCAGCACGTAGGGTGCGTGTAGCTACACGTGAAAGGCTGTGGTAGGGAGGGCAGCCAGGCTCAGCTCGGGGAGCTGCCGGTGCCATTCCGCACTGCCTCCCCCGACCAGAGCCTTTCCCCACTGGAATCTTTCACTGCCGTGGGGAAAGGCTCTGGCAGCGGGGAAGGGGCAGGACTCTACCCTACTAAATATAGCAGTGTAGACACGGGAGGCCCTGCATGGGCATGTAGGGTGCATAGCCATAGGGTTCAAGCGTCCCTTTACTTGCCTTAGCCAGGCCTCACCATCTACACTGCTGTTACACCCGTACTAGCAGGGTCGAAATAGCCCCAAGTGTAGACCTACCCAACGCAACCACCTCTGTTCCTGGAGTCCTAATTGACTGTGCTTGAAGAGGCTTGGGGATTGCAAAGGAAGGCAGGGTCCAAGTTAACACCCTAGCCCAGCAGCAGCCCCTCTGGTGGGAATTCGTCCTGGACTCACTGCAAGGAAACAGTTCCCCCTTAGTTAGGACTTTGTATTGTTCTTCCAAAAAAGTAAGGCAGAAACTAGTCATGTAAGCCACTCACCACAGGGTGGCGCTGATGCTCTGCCTCCCCTACGTTTTTCTTCTCTTAGGTCCCTTTGCAGCGAATCAGATTATGGCCGGTCTCTGTGCCCATTGATGCAGTCTGAGTAGCAGGAGCCCTTCAGCCCCACGGTGACATGGGCTGTTATGTGTTTGAATGATTAATCCTTCCTCTTCCTATTCCAGGCCAGAAGGGCTGAGGTGCTGTTTCCCGAGGAGCTGTTCCAGGACTAGCGAGGTAAGCACAGACATGGGCCGTGCACTACAGCTCTAGGTACACCCAGGAGCGCCGCCAGCGTTTTTGCCGCCCTAGGTGGCGGAAGGTCCCGCCCCCGAAATCCGCCCCCGACAGGCGGCAGAAGGTCCCGCCCCCAAAATACCGACGACAACGGGGGCAGCCGAAGATCCGGCTGCCGCGGTCGCCCCCCCCAAATGTTAGCGCCCAAGGCAACCGCCTAGGTTGCCTAATGGGTTGTGCCGGCCCTGGGTACACCCCTGTAGCCCTAGAGGGGCAGGAAACGTGGTCCTTTCAGGTGGAAACGATGGTCGTTTTAATATGAGTGCAGAGTGTTTAGATGCAAGCTGGATGGATAGAAACAGAGAGTTTGGAAGATCAATATGTAGCTGAAGATCATTGTTTTTATTGTGTTTTTCCCCCTCTCATAGGAGCCTTTCCAAGCGTCACAGAAGTACGGGCCAGAGTTAACATGGCATAGAGTTGTTTGTTGCATAATAAAGCTGCTGCTGATTTCCAAGTGTGTGCGGCCAACTTTCCTCACTGTGCACTAGGCTGCGTGTAGCCATGTGACTGAGATGTCGGCCTTCTCTTTTCTGGGCACTGCACCTTTAATAGTAGAGGAATCTTGCTGGCTGCAAGCATCCTGGCTAGGGTTGCCAGGTGTCCGGTTTTCGACCGGAACACCCACTCGAAAAGGGACCCTGGCGGCTCCGGTCAGCACTGCTGACTGGGCGGTCAAAAGTCCGGTTGGCGTGGGGCTGGCAGGCTCCCTACCTGGCTCCGCGCGTCTCCCCGCAAGCAGCGACATGTCCCTCGGCTCCTAGATGGAGGGACGGCCGCATTCCAACTGCCTGCCCCAGCACTGAACCCCTCCCCCCACCCGTCATCCCCAGCCCCACCCCAGAGCCCACACCCCCAGCTGGAGCCCTAACCTCCTCCCGCACCCCAACCCCCTGCCCCAGCCCTGAACCCCATCCCGCACCCAAACTCTTTCCTGAAACCCACGCCCCACCCCCCTGCCGCAACTTGGACCCCCCTCCTGCACTCCAAACTCCTCGTCACCAGCCTGGAGCCCACACCCCCAGCTGGAGCCCTCACCCTCACCCTCATACCCCAACCTCCTGCCCCAGCCTGGATCCACCTCCCACACCCTGAACCCCTCATTTCTGGCCCCAGTCCAGAACCTGCACTCCCACCCCAAAGCCCATGTCCCCTCCCACACCCCAACCCCCTGCCTCAGCCCAGACCCCTCCCACACTCTGAACCTCTCATCCCTGGCCCCACCCCAGAGCCCACACCCCCAGCCGACGCCCTCACTCCCTCCCACTCCCCAACCACCTGCCCCAGCCCGGTGAAAATGAGGGAGTGGAGTGAGGGTGAGGGAGAGCGAGCGACAGAGGGCGGGGGGAATGGAGTGAGCGGGGGTGGGGCCTCGGAGACGGGTCGGGGCAGGGCCTCGGTGATGGGGTGGCAATGGAAGGGGCCTTGGAGAAGGGTTAGGGCAGGGGTGTTCGGTTTTGTGTGATTAGAAAGTCAGCAGCCCTAACGCTGACTTTCGGGGGCAGGGGGCAAAACCGGGGGGCCTGCTGTAGTCTGATCAATGGCTGGAGTTCCAAGTGGTGCCTGTTGGCTCACAGTGGAGCAAGTTCAGCCTTTACTTTCGAAAACTCAGCCGGGCATTTTGAAGGAGAATCTCAGCTTTCTTCTTCCTTTCTTTCAAGTGAGTCGCTCTAGATTTTATGGCTGTGGGTAAATACTTGAAAATGTGAACTCCAAAGGCTCAAAAACCAGAGAGCAAATCATTTATTGATTTATTAACCTCATGATTTGGGGGGACATGACATGATTTTTGAACATGGGGTGTTGGCCCTACTGCCTCTGCGTCTAACACTTGGCAGGGGGAAAGGTACTTCCTCCTCGTGGGTTGCCAATTTAGGTTGGACGTATTCCTGAAGGTTTCATAACATGACATAATCCTTAATTAAAGATTAATCTTGAATTCATGGAGACGCCAAGCCAATCCTGGAGGCTTGGCAACCCTACCTGCAGCACAAGCCACCTTCTCTCAAGAAGAAACACCTACAAGCGACGTCCCCCAGCTCTGCCCACTCTCTGTTTTTTTGCTGTTCCTCTTCCTTGCGTGTCTCTCTCCCTCCATCTTTGTTCCTCGTTCTCTGGTCCCACCTGTTTCCTCCCTCCCTTGTTCTCTACCTCATCTTCTGCTTTGCCCACCCTTGATTCATCTCCTACCTAGAAATTTAGCCAGGAGAGTGGGGGTAACCCCCCAATTCTGGCAAAAAGTGGTGTGGGATCTTCAGCAACGACCCCTGATTTGGATCTCAGTTTTACGGCTCCTCCGGCAGGTGGTCCAGCAGCAGAGCGCCCCCTAGCCCCACTGGCTCAGTATTGACACAACGGACCTCCAGCTCCTGCATTCCAAGCAGTGCAGGCTGGAAGATTCATAGTTGGCCAGGGGGAACTCAGACCAAATCTGAGTGACATTTGATGAGGAGGTAAACAATCATGAGTTAAAAGGTCTTGCAAAAACAAATCCTCAGGTGCCCGCAGATAAATTAAATTAAAATTAATGGAGATATCCCATCTCCTAGAACTGGAAGGGACCTTGAAAGGTCATTGAGTCCAGCCCCCTGCCTTCACTAGCAGGACCAAGTACTGATTTTGCTCCAGATCCCTAAGTGGCCCCCTCAAGGATTGAAGTCACAACCCTGGGTTTAGCAGACCAATGCTCAAACCACTGAGCTATCCCTCCCCCCAGGTGCTCCGACACATTGGCATTCTCTGACATCATGGCCTGCTCCTGTTCCTCCCCCTGTTCATGTGTAGATAAAAGCCTGAAACACTTGGAGAGCTTTAATTTTCTCTGCCCCATGCAGAGGTAACAGGATAAATGATCCACACCTCTGCTTACTTCTCTGTGGGGAAAACACACCTGTTCTGCATTGCTCGAGCCACAGGGTGACTCATGGGAATGCAAACTGTCTCACTGACCTCCCGAGAGCCACATCAAACACGGAGCCGTGGCAGGAAACAAACCTACCAGACTGTAGGTCACGGCAAGTTCGGCTCTGGACTGTATTTCACCTGCAAACTGTTAACAATACAGGCAGCTCCAGAGGGAGTGCCACCAAAACACTCCCGGTTCAGCTTTGTGTTGACAATAACAGACCCAGAGCTAGGTTCTTGACACCACTGGTGTAAGGGTAAGGACGCGACAGGTGAAGCCTCTGGTATGGCACTCGAGGTGTATATGTTCTGTATGCAGCTCCTCCAATACATTACGTAAAGAAGAACCCCACGGACTAGACAGTGCCATATAGGCACAACCCTGCGCAGGGCAAATCCACTGGCCATAGGAGTATGAGGCCCAAAGCTTGCAGAGCTCCCCAGCCTGGGCCCACGGCTGTGCCCCACAGGAGGGTGCAGGGTGCCCTCCCCCCTGCTGCTCACCAGCTTTGTCTCTCCACTCCAGTCCTTTCACCACGGTGGCCCGTGTCCACAAGGCTACTAGCCGGGAGCAGACCCTGCACCCTCCAGCAAGCCTGTTTCAGGACGGCATCAATGTGCATTAGGTACCTTTAGTTCCCACCAGCGGGGTCTACACGGGCTGGCTAGAGTGCGACATGCGAGTGCTGCACAACTCACACCCCCACAGAGCGGACTGCGGCGCCGTGTAGACAATCCCATCGGTGCCTAAAGGGGCAGTTAGGCACCTAAATCCAACAATTAGGCACCACTAGCATTCACAAAAGCCCACTTAGCTGCTACCCTGTAGGCACCTAAAGCCCCTAGGCATCTACTTTTCCACTGTTGAAGTCTGTGAGGCGCTTACACTTGGTGGTGGTGACCCCTGCGCAATAGCCCAGGAATCAGAGCTCTCACCCGGATCCAAATCCCCCCTCTGCCTGATGTGGGGCAGGGCCTCGAACCCTGCTCCCACCTCCCAGGAGAGTGCCCAGGCCCCTGGGCTCTGGGGTCTCTCTCCTGGTGAAGCTGTTCCCAGTGGTGCAGAAGCAGGCTGCGGAGCCTGGCATAGCACTGGGCCAATGCTCGGCTTTGGCGCCCGTCTCCCGCGGGGGAGTTGCTGCCGTGTTGTGCAGCAGATGCTCGGCTGCGATTTGGAGACGGGGCTGCAGATGCCTCACGCACTGGGCCCTACAGGCTCTAGCATCTGGTGGGCTCATACCCAAGGGACCAGTTAGGATCTATGATACACACAGTAATTCCTATCTTGGCCTGTAGGGGGCAGTCCAGTAGAGGGGTACAGGGTAACCCTGCCCCAGGGTGTTTCTCACGTCTGTTGCCTGGGGTGCCCCTTCCAGGCCGTCCCTATGTTAGAAGGCAGGTTTCCCTGTCGGGGGCTCAGTCAAGCAGCCTGGTCTCATTGGGGCCTCACCTCATTCTCCTCCTGTCTAGCTGCAGCGGTTGGATCACATCTGTTATTGCAGACAGCTACCCCTGGGAGAGACCATTAGGCTGCAAGCCCCAAACTCCCACCCCATTGACGATGCACGACCTGCCCCAGGCCCTTTCCATGCAGAGACGTCCCTTCGCTGTGGTCAGAACACACTGCCCCCTGTCCCAGGCTAATCCCTGGTGGCTGGGGCACTGCACTGTACCGTTAGTTCACATTAGTGCCCCATTGAGAGACTTGAAGGGCACCTGCCTCTGTGCTCCTGCTGCAGCTTCTGCAGCCTCCTCTCCTGGCTGCATCCCCTTCCCTTCCTCTGCCTCCAGTTCCCAGGCTGCTGGACCCCTCACATCCTCTGGCTCCCTAGCCCCTCTCCACTAGGCCGTCATAGCACCTTCTAGAGGCTGAAATGAATCCCTGCCCCTCCAGGAACGACCCATGGCTCCGTCCCTTGCCACCAGCGCGTTCTGAACCGCTACAATGGGCTCTGTGCAGACAGGGGCGGCCCTAGGCGAGCTGCCAGGAACTGGCGCCCTAGGCAAACCATGCAATCGGCGCCCCCCCACCCCCAAGGGCAGATCTAGGCTGAGGTTTTTGGTAAACTGGGAAACATTTTGCCCCTTTTTTCCTTTTAATGTTTTTTAAGTGTTTGGTTTTTTTTAAACAGAGACTTAATTATTCGGTTTGTCCATCCGTCCATCTGTCCAACCAATGTTTCTGAGATCAGATAAAATAGAGAGACACAATTTTCAGAATAGATTTGTACACGACAGCTAGATGATATTTCAATCCGATTTCAAATAAAAATGCATTAAAAATGTTAATTATAATTTTTATTATTACAAATCCAAAATCATCCATTACGCTATCCTGCTTTAACTGCCATTACCACCACATCCGATATAGAAAGAAATAAAACTCTTCAATGAACTTTAACCTGTATTTACAAAACACTCCGAATAAAAAACACTCTGTGCTCTTAAAACATGACTTTTCTTGCTTTAAGTTTTGAAAATTCAGGCACTAGTTCTTTTAGATCCAGTTTTCCAGCTCTTTCATGCTCTATTGACATTGTGGCAAGTCCAACAAGTCTCCACCATTGTTGAACACAGATATGTTTTTACCAATTTTAACTTTGAGAAGCTATGTTCCCCACTAGCTACGGAAACTGGCAAAGTTAAAAGAGCTATAAAAATGTTTGGAAAACTGTCTGAGTTTATTTTCACAAACAAACTTCAGGAGTGGAATGTTTCTTAAGTCATCTAGTAAAAGCCTGAATGAAGCTCACTACATAAATCTGTAACATCAATGTCTTCTGAATTTTCATGAGTCAATGCCGACACCAGTTTTATACAAAATTCTCTTATCTGTTTTGCTGTTTTCTTTTGCAAGCTGTGGATATCATATAGAAAGCCAAATACTGACTCTAACTGCTGCATGTATTGAAATCTTTCATCAACCGAGTCAATAGCAGTATCAAGGACTGCGAAGTAGAAATTCACTTTGAACCTTTGTTTTGGATTCTGAAGGGGTGTGTCTCGTCCTTCATACGAAAACTGCTGTTTCTTTTGCCGAATCAGAACTGGCTCTGCTTCAAATTCTGTCGGAAAGTCTATTTCTTCAGCAAGCTCAAGAGAATCTACCAGTGTTCTTTCAAACCCTTCATCACTTCTCAATTCCTCCAGAATATTTTTATTTTGCTGCAGTTTTTGAATAGCAGAATGTACGTTCAAGTTCTTTTCCTGAAGCTGCTTACTAGTGAGGTTAATCTCAAAAAGGATATTATACCACACAATGAGTGAAAAGTCACAAATTTGAACTTGGGAAGACCATTTGCAAGAGCTTCTGCATCTGAACGTGCCATATTTCCAGATGATCCAATAAAGGTAGTATCATCAGAAATTTCAATTAGGGCATCATAAATGTTTCCAAGTTCATAGTGAAGAGGCTTCAAAGCATCAATGCGACTCTCCCATATTGTCTGACTAAGTGGCTTCACAGTTAGAGAATTCACATGGCGAGTCAGAATCTCCCAACGGCGTGTTCAGCCTGAGACAAACACAAACACGTTGCACCAGGTCAAAGAAACTGCTTGCCTCCAAACAGCATCTAGCAGCATCATTGACAACCAAATTCAGGGAAAGCGCACTGCAAGGAACGAAAAAGGCCCGAGGATTGATTTCCATCATTCTCCTTTGCACACCATTGTCTTTACCCTTCCTATTACTCACATTATCATAGTCTTGGCCACGTAAGTTTTCAACAGATAATGACATTGTTTCAAGCTCTTGTAGAATACTTTCAGTCATAAATGCTCCAGTTGTCTCCTTCAGTGATACAAAACCCCAAAAATGTTCCTTTATGAGCACTTCAACATTATCTTCATCTGCAGACTTTTCCATATTCACAAAGGTAAGGGAAATTCATGAACTTGTTCGAGTTCATGTTCCACAAGAATTTGCTGCACGCTGTCATCACATCTGGGCCATGAAGCTGGGTCCCCATACTGTAACTTGTTTGTAACGTCCTCATCCTTTCTTCCAGAATTCTACTTCTTCTTCGAGTGCTTGCTCATATCCATTCCATTAGGTGTGCGCGCGCTGCGTGCACGATCGTCGGAAAATTTTCTACCCTAGCAACACCGGCGGGTCGGCTGTGGAGCCCCCTAGAGTGACGCCTTCATGGCGCTGAATATATACCCCAGCCGACCCGGCGCCCCCTCAGTTCCTTCTTACCGCCCCTGACGGTCGTTGGAACTGTGGAGCGCGGCATAGCTGTTCTCCACTCTCCCTAGCTTAGTTAGTTATTCACAGTTATAGTTATAGTTCTAGTTCTAGTTGTTTATAGTTAAATAGTTAAATAGTTTTTAAAAGTTGTTCTAGTTGTTATAGTAGTCCAGGGGATTAAGGGGGTCGTCTCCCCCTTTCTCCCCCGGCCGCGGGGCCGGGCTCATGCCCAACGCTCCCGGCTTCAAGCAGTGCGCCTCCTGCGCTAAGCCTATGCCCACGAGCGACCCGCACGACTCCTGTCTGAAGTGCCTGGGAGAGTCCCATCAAACAGATAAGTGCAATATCTGTAAGGCCTTCAGACCAAGGACCAAGAAGGAGCGGGACTTTTGGCTCCGGCAACTCCTTATGGAGGCGGCACTTAGTCCGGACGCTCCATCAACGAGTCAGGCCCCGGCACCTAGTGCCTCGGTGCGCAGTGCCCCGGCGGCACCGGCCATGCCGACCACGCGAGTGGCGTCGGACAAGCCTCCCCGGCACCGGACCTCGTCGGCACCGCAAGCACAACAAGTGCCTCGGCGCCGGTCATTATCCCCGGGGCATAAAAAAGCCCATAAGACGGGGACCTCCGTGCCGAAGACGCCGGCTCCCCCAGTGCCGGGGGTAGAGCCGCGTCCGCCTGTGGAGCACCGGAAACAGGTGCCTCCAGCACCCTCGACTCCGGCGCCGAAGCCGTTGAGTCCGGTGCAGATAGCGTCTCCACCGAGGCCGGCAGTGATACAGTGCCTCCCGTCGACTCCAGAGACCTTCGCGGCGGCGAGAGACTTAATAGCTCTCACGGAGCCGGCACCGCAACCACCGGCACCGCAGGCACTGTTGACTCGTCCGGTCCAGTCTAGGGGGAAACCTGCCTTGATGCGCCCTCCATCGCAAGGGCTGGAACCACGGCACCGGTCCAGGTCCCGAAGCAGGTCCCCACGCCGCTCGCAGTCCCGGCGCCGAATATCACCTCGGCACCGGTCGTACTCGCGGCCAAGATCTTCGTCGCGGCACCGCTCTACGTCTCGGCACCGCTATGATCGTCGGCACCGATCAACGTCGAGACGTAGTTCTCGGCACCGCTACGGTCGACGCTCGACGTCGAGAGGCCGCTCCCGGCACCGGGCATACTCCAGGTCCTCGTCGAGGTCCAGATCCGACTCCCGGCACCGACGAGGTCATCGGCACCGGTCGCGGTCCCGGCACCGATCGCCGGCACCGCGTAGAGATAGATCATCTCCGGACCGGCACCGTGCGGCACCGCAGCCCACGGGAATCGTCTCGACGCTCTCGGCACTGCCATGGCCATCGAGATCGGTGTCTCGCTCCTCTGAGGACCTATCGAGATCGGCATACCCCCCTCAGGGGCAAGCTGAGGAACAGGACTTGGGCCATTGGCAGGAGATAACAGAGGACCATTCTCATGGCCCATCTCACTGGTCGTTCTGGACCCCGTGGGCGTACCATCAGGCGCAAGGGGCTCCAATAGCTTCGACCTCTCGCTCGGGTCACTCCGTTAGAAGGGCCCCGGAGTCCACCATCTCTCGGCCTCCGCCAGGGGGCATGGAGGCTTCCGTGTCCGCACCACCTGACGCCCTGGACCCAAGCGCAAGTGATGCTCCGGCCCAGGAGCAGGGAGACCAGGACCCTCCCTTGGATCCGGTACCACCGGAGGCATCTTCCTCTTCCTCTCCGGATGAGGCAGTGGCGGGCACATCGTGCACAGGTCCACCTCCAATAGATCTTCGGGCTCACCAGGATCTCCTGCGTAGGGTGGCCCGTAACATGGACCTGCAGGCGGAGGAGATAGTGGAGGTGCAGGACCCCATCGTGAATATCCTCGCAGCGGATGCCCCATCGAGGGTGGCGTTACCCCTGATCCGCACGATACAAGCGAATGCAACTACGATATGGCAAACTCCTGCCTCTATCCCACCCACAGCGAGAGGGGTGGAAAGGAAATACTTTGTTCCGTCCAAGGACTACGGGTACTTGTATACCCACCCCCAGCCGTGTTCACTGGTGGTGGCATCAGTGAACGCAAGGGAGCGCCACGGTCAGCAGGCCGCAGCGCCCAAATCGAAGGAGGCTAAGCGCCTCGATTTGTTTGGCCGTAAGGTTTACTCAGCCGGAGGGCTGCAACTTAGAGCGGCTAACCGGCAGGCGCTCTTGAGCCGCTATAGCTTTAACTCCTGGAACTCTATGGGGAAGTTCAAGGAGTTGGTTCCCCAAGAGTCCAGGGAGGAGTTTGGAGCCCTGGTAGAGGAGGGTAAGAAGGTGGCTCGGACCTCCTTACAGGCCTCCTTAGACATAGCGGACTCTGCTGCAAGAACCCTGGCCTCAGGTATCGCTATGCGGAGGATCTCCTGGCTCTAGGTTTCGGGTTTGCCTCAGGAACTGCAGCAAACCCTGCAGGATCTGCCCTTCGAAGGACAGGGGTTGTTTTCAGAAAAGACGGACTCTCGCCTGCAGAGCCTCAAGGACTCCAGGACAATCATGCGTTCCCTGGGGATGCATGTTGCGGGCCCTCAGCGCAGGCCATTTAGGCCGCAGCCTCAGCGCTTCTACCCCCCCCCCCCCCCCCCGCCTCGTCAGAGACAGGACTCGGCCCGGAGGCGAGGGCGAGGTGGTAGAAGAAGGTGGACCGGCCCTCAACCCGGTCAGAACCAGGGGCCACCTAGACCACCTTCAGGCCCCAGGCAGAACTTTTGAAGGTGCGGTCGAGGACGGCGCCCCAGTCATCCCCCAGGATCCAGCCCCCTCCTTTCGGGATCGCCTTTCCCATTTCCACTGTGCCTGGTCCCTTATAACTTCGGACCGTTGGGTCCTTCACACGGTGGACAGGGGATACGCTATCCAGTTTTCTTCAATCCCCCCCTCCTCCCCCCCTTCCCCGTCCCTCTTCAGGGACCCTTCTCACGAGCAACTTCTTATACAGGAAGTTTCCACGCTCCTTGCTATGGGGGCCATAGAGGAGGTTCCAGTGGAGTTAAGGGGCAGGGGATTCTATTCCCGTTACTTCCTCATTCCCAAGTCCAAAGGAGGTCTGCGACCCATCTTGGATTTGCGCGGACTCAACAAATTCGTAGTAAAGTTGAAGTTCCGCATGGTCTCTTTGGGGACCATTATCCCTTCCCTCGATCCTGGAGACTGGTTCGCCGCCCTCGACATGAAAGACGCATACTTTCACATCGCAATTTACCCGCCTCACAGACGCTTCCTGCGGTTCGTGGTAAGCAAGGTGCACTACCAATTTGCAGTCCTTCCCTTCGGCCTATCCTCGGCCCCAAGAGTGTTCACGAAATGTATGGCTGTCGTGGCAGCGTACCTTCGTCGGCAAGGGATACAGGTGTTCCCGTACCTAGACGACTGGCTGGTACGCGGTCGCACCAAAGAGCAAGTTCGAGCTCACGTCCACATAATAGTGCACACATTCAACAAGTTGGGCATCCTACTCAACAAGGACGAATCCACTCTAGAACCTACCCAGAGAATAGAATTCATCGGCGCAGTTCTAGACTCCAGACGTGCACAAGCCATCCTGCCAGACAACCGCTTTTGCACCATCACGAGCCTCATTCAAGAACTCAAGGCCTTCCCAACTACCACGGTGAGGTCGTGCCTTACCCTGCTGGGTCACATGGCTTCCTGCACGTACGTAACCAGGCATGCCAGACTTCGGCTTCGCCCACTTCAAACCTGGGTGTCATCAATATACCGCCCACATCGGGACAGCCTGAACATGGTGGTCACGGTCCCGAACTCGGTCCTGACCTCCCTCACCTGGTGGCTAGATCGCAATGTGGTTTGCGAGGGGGTGCCATTTCACGCCCCACAACCCTCTCTGCACCTGGTCACAGACGCTTCATCTCTGGGTTGGGGCGCCCATCTCAACGAACACCATACCCAGGGCCTGTGGACTGCACCCCAGATAGCTCTGCACATCAATGTTCGGGAACTGATGGCGGTGCGCCTGGCGTGCCAGGCATTTCTCAACCTCCTACGTGGCCGCTGTGTGTTAGTTCTTATCGACAACACCACGGCCATGTTTTACATCAACAAGCAAGGAGGAGCTCGCTCGTCAATTCTATGCCAAGAGGCCATTCGCCTGTGGGACTTCTGCATCGCCCACTCAATCCATCTCACGGCATCGTTCCTCCCTGGAGTCCAGAACACTTTAGCGGACCGACTCAGCAGGTCCTTTCAGACGCACGAGTGGTCTATCCGTCCGGACATCATACATTCCGTTTTCCAGAAGTGGGGGTTTCCCCAGATAGACCTGTTTGCATCTCGAGACAACAGGAAGTGCCACGTGTTCTGCTCCCTGCAAGGTCGAGCTCCGGGCTCCCTCTCAGATGCGTTTCTCCTTCCCTGGAAAGACCACCTGTTTTATGCCTTCCCTCCGTTTCCTCTGGTCCACAAGGTACTGCTCAAATTGCGCAGAGACCAGGCACAGGTGATTCTGATCGCCCCAGCGTGGCCGAGACAACATTGGTACACCACGCTGTTGGAGCTCTCGGTTCAGACACCGATCCCGCTTCCATTATGCCCGGATCTCATCTCTCAGGACCACGGCCGCCTGCGTCACCCCGACCTGCAATCACTCCACCTCACGGCGTGGCTGCTCCATGGTTCACCCAGGCAGAGCAGCAATGCTCGCACTCTGTCCAACAGATTCTGCTGAGCAGTAGGAAGCCCTCAACACGGACCACGTACCTGGCCAGGTGGAAGCGGTTCTCCTGTTGGTGCGAACAACGAGCCACGTCCCCGTTACAGGCACCTATTCCTCTCATTTTGGAATATCTCCTCTCCCTAAAGCAGCAGGGGTTGGCGATATCTTCAATTAGAGTTCACCTGGCCGCTATATCGGCCTTTCACCCAGGGGAACTCGCGTCCTCGGTATTCTCTAACCCGATGGTCGTTAGATTCCTCAAGGGCTTAGACCGGATGTACCCACAACAACGTCAGCCCGTTCCGACGTGGGACCTCAACCTGGTTCTCTCCAAGCTCACAGGTCCTCCATTCGAGCCACTGGCCACCTGTTCACTTTTGTACCTATCCTGGAAGACAGCCTTCCTCGTAGCCATCACCTCAGCAAGGCGCGTTTCTGAACTCAGGGCGCTTACATCCGAGCCCCCTTACACAGTTTTTCATAAGGATAAAGTGCAGCTTCGTCCACATCCTGCCTTTCTCCCTAAGGTGGTTTCTCCATTTCATATCAACCAGGATATATTTCTCCCGGTCTTTCATCCTAAACCACATGCTACTCGCCAGGATCAACGTTTGCATTCTCTGGACGTACGCAGGGCCCTGGCTTTCTATATTGACCGCACAAGGCACTTTAGAAAGACGACGCAACTCTTCGTTGCAGTGGCCGACCGAATGAAAGGCTCACCGGTCTCCTCACAACGCCTATCCTCTTGGATTACGTCTTGCATCCGGACTTGCTATGACCTGGCAGGTGTCTCAGCACCGCACCTCACCGCTCACTCCACGAGGGCCCAAGCTTCCTCGACGGCTTTCCTGGCGCAAGTTCCGATCCAGGACATTTGTAGAGCGGCGGTTTGGTCATCAGTCCACACATTTACAGCTCACTATGCACTAGTGCAGCAGTCCAGGGACGATGCTGCTTTCGGATCAGCGGTTTTGCACACAGCAATGTCTCACTCCGACCCCACCACCTAAGTTGGGCTTGGGAGTCACCTAATGGAATGGATATGAGCAAGCACTCGAAGAAGAAAAGACGGTTACTCACCGTTGTAACTGTTGTTCTTCGAGATGTGTTGCTCATATCCATTCCAAACCCGCCCCCCGTCCCCACTGTCGGAGTAGCCGGCAAGAAGGAACTGAGGGGGCGCCGGGTCGGCTGGGGTATATATTCAGCGCCATGAAGGCGCCACTCTAGGGGGCTCCACAGCCGACCCGCCGGTGTTGCTAGGGTAGAAAATTTTCCGACGATCGTGCACGCGGCGCGCGCACACCTAATGGAATGGATATGAGCAACACATCTCGAAGAACAACAGTTACAACGGTGAGTAACCGTCTTTTCATTTACTTCAATTTCTGCATGTGGCCGAAGGTGAATAAATTTTTTCCACTTCCATATCAGTCTGATGCTGTGAGCTGCCTTCATCTAGAAGTAAGTTTCCATCATCTTGATGTTCCAAACTGCTTCCATGCGGATGTGAGATAACCTTCTCTCCAAGTAAAATTCCTTCATCTGGATGCTGTGAACTGCTTCCATCTTTATTTGGATTAAAGAGAAAATATTTCAGGAAGGATCCCTGCTGTTTTGCTTGGTCCTTTTCCTTCTCAGTCTTTTGTTTACGATACTCAGCTCCGGAGGGTTTTCTTTTTCCTCTTTCTGCCATGGGGCACTTGAATATTGTTATGTACTGTGCTCCCGACTGCAAGCCTTATAGTGTTAAGGATGGCTGTCGCACCACATGGTTGGTGATTTAAACCACATTGCAGCCATTCCAACATGTCTTTCCACTGCTTAAAGGTTCAATAATTAGTAACATACACTCACTTACCTATTAAAACAGTTAGTTACAGCGTTTACATGGAAACAAAATGACCTTTTTTGACGTTATAACCTGACACCAGTTGTTTGGAAAGTAATCCCCTTCCTCACGGTTACCCGCTTGGAGGGGGACGTCATCACTTTCGTAGTCTATTAAGCATTAACGCTGTCACTTTTCTTTTATGGACCTTATTTATTATATGTGAACCAGTTATAACAAAGAAAAGTTCATAATTATACAGCCCAATAATAATGCTAAGATTTAATAATGCTTAAAGATACTCACATTTTGGATTTATAATGCTGAAAGACGTTATTCTTTATTCTTTGGCACCAGGAAACACAATTTTCCACAGTATTCACTCGATTCTTAACCACTTACCTGCGATGTGTGTGAAAATGACCGTTTGACATGTATCAACTCGTGATATCTCCGCTCTACATTAATTTCTGGCTATGCAACATTGATGTATATTCGAGTTAGGTGTCACTAGCATTGTAGCTCTTGCCACTGGCGGATGTGTTTCATTATGGCTGAGTTATTGCTTATCAAAATTGCGGAGTGGGTCATCTTGACCCTACGTCGCAAATAGAAAAAAAAATCGCTAAAATCTTATTTATTTTTGCAGTAAATAAAAGATTTGGCATATTAATAAATTCTCAAAAATGTAGAGAAATTAATTATAATTCCTATTCCCTCTGTATGCACATGGGAATTGAAATAATGACATCTTCGTTATTTTATTTGTATTTTTTTCATCTTTTTCATTTTTTCCCCCTTTTATTTTTTTTTATTTGATTTTTTTCCTCGAATTTGGCACCCCATTTAACTTGGCACCCTAGGCGACCACCTAGTTCACCTATATGGACGGGCCGTCCCTGCTTCCAATATATTAAGAAATATGTTAGAAAGAAGCCAGTGATCAGTTGTTCTCCATGTCCACTGAAGGGAGGACAAGAAGTAATGAACCTGCAGCAAGGGAGATTTAAGTTAGATATTAGGAAAATTTAATAAGAGTTAAGCTCTGGAATAGGATTTCAAGGGAGGTCGTGGAATCCCCTTCACTGGAGGTTTTAAGAACAGGCTGGACAAACACCTGTCAGGAATACGCCAGGGTTACTTGGTCCTGCCTCAGCGAAGGGGGCTGGACTGGATGACCTCTCAAGGTCCCTTCCAGGCCGATATTTCTGATTCTGTTGGGCTCTGTTGTAAATGACTGGATAATTATAGCCACTTGAAAAAGAAACTAAGACCCATTTGTCTTGTAACCACCCATTTCATTGTCACTTTATTTCATTCAATTAAAATTTTTGAAGAAAATCCATTCTATAAACTCCTGCATTTTTAAGCACCAGAAAGGTCCATGAGCCCCGGTCATTCTTACCCTCACTAACCCATGACTTGAGACCTACTGCTACGCAGGGCCAGCTCCAGCTTTTTTGCCGCCCCAAGTGGCGAAGCCAAAAAAAAAAAAAAAAAGATAAAGCCGCGATCGGCGGCACTTCAGCGGCAGCTCTACCATGCCGCTTCATTCTTCGGTGGCCATTCAGCGGCGGGTCCTTCCCTCTGAGAGGGAGTGAGGGACCCGCCGCTGAATTGCCGCCGAAGAACCGGATGTGCTGCCCCTTTCCATTGGCTGCCCCAATCACCTGCTTCCTTTGCTGGTGCCTGAAGCCGGCCTTGCTGCTACGGGGCTGTATTACAAGACTATGGGCTGGATCCTTAGGTGGTGGAAAGCGGTGTCGCTCCATTGACTTAAATAAAGCTATGGCAATTTATATCAGCTGAGAATCTGGCCCCATGACCCCAGTGGAGTTACACGAGGGATGAATTCGACCCCATATGTTTAGTTTTACATAGAAGACTGGACTTCACACTTCTTTCCAGCTACAAGTTTCAACCTGCAGTCTACAAAAGCAATCAGCATTCCAGCACAGTTTAATAGTGTAATAAATGGGTTAGCGCATTCATGTGCACCACTGCCCTCTACTGGATGGAATCCAAACTACTCAACTTTTCCATTATTAAAATTTATTATTTCGGGGGTGCCATATTTACATACTACCTTATTAAAAAACTTTTTGGCCACTACCCTGGTGCTATTATTTTTAGTAGGAAATGCCTTCACTCATTCTGAAAAGGAATTAATTATTACCAATAAATACTGGAATCTTTCCTTACTTCTTGGCAATTTATTAATAAAATCAATTTGAACCCTGTGCCACGGCCCAAGCCTTCGTTGGTGCATCATGGGTTGCCAGTGCAGAGGACAAGCCTCGTCCTGAATATACCACACACAATTCCGCACCCATATTTTAATATTATTCTTTCCAGGGGTCGGCAACCTTTCAGAAGTGGTGTGCCAAGTCTTCATTTATTCACTCTGATTTAAGGTTTCACGTGCCAGTAATACATTTTAACATTTTTAGAAGGTCTCTTTCTATAAGTCTATAATATATAACTAAAGTATTGTTGTATGTAAAGTAAATAAGGTTTTTAAAATGTTTAAGAAGCTTCATTTAAAATTAAATTAAAATGCAGAGCCCCCGGACCGGTGGCCAGGACCCAGGCAGTGTGAGTGCCACTGAAAATCAGCTCACGTGCCGCCTTTGGCACGCATGCCATAGGTTGCCTACCCCTGGTTCATACACTCCCATTCTGCTACTTGTTTTAGCCTTTTTAAAGTCCCTTCCACTTTTTCATGCATAAACTGATGGGCTACATTAAGTAACTTCTGTTTTTTTGGAACATGGTTAGGGTGATTTGCAGTGCCATCTGTTGGCTCAGATATGTCAGCACAGACATTCTTGTCGGGCTATTGTATCTACCCGATTATTCCAGGCGGTTTTTATACCCGTTTCTTTACTGTGTGCCCTTACATGTCGCACCTTTAACTGTTTAGGGTTTTTTGTTACCCACTGGTAAATCTTTTTTTTTTTTTTTAAATATGCAATTTTTTTTATTTGCTGCTTTTCACCTGTTCCTATACCAATGCTGTATCCAAAACTGTATTCCCTTCACTCAAAAATCACTGTCAGCATAAATATATACGGGCTGTGGGGAATTTTCATATTGCCTTCAAACCTGATAAATTGCGTGAAGCTCGGCATGCTGAGCTGATCCATGATCTAAATGTCCCTGAATGACTTCCTCTTCTAAGTTAATGGCAGCGTATTTTACACACCTTTTCCTTTTTACTACCATTGCACTCCCATCAGTAAACCAGACGTGCTTTTCTTGACCCACGGTATCTAATTCTTCCAGTGGGGGGCCTCTACCAAGGCAATTCTTTGCTTCAGAGTGACCTCTGGACATTCATGTTGGGGTTTTTTTTAATATTAGGGCATGTGTTACCATGTCCAGCTTGGACACTGTTTCTGTTGTCACCCCGTTAACTAAAATAAGTGTTCATTGGGCCATTCGGGTGTTTGAGACTTTACCTCCCATTAATCTTCCTGATAAAATGTACTTTAGAGGACTGTGGGTGCTTTGAATAGTACTAGGGGCTGTTCCTGTAAGAGGCTGAAAAACTGGTACTGCCCAGACGGCTGCTAGACACTCACGTTCACAGGGATCAAAATTTATTTCTGCTCCTTGTAATTTTCTGGATTTCTATACTACTGGCACTACCTTTCCCTCTTCATTATTTTGTAATAGTGTGGCAGTCAAGGCTATGTTATTAGCCACCAAACGAATAACAAAAGGCTGTAATTCATTGTAGGGCTGGGGCTGTGAGAGCCTTCTGTTTTAATAGGGTTAAAGTGGAGTCCTGCTCTTTGCCCCATTCCCATTTTGTCTTTTTTTTTTAAAGCAGTTTTCACAATGGATGAGTTATTTCAGCTTATTTTTAAATGTGCCGTCTAAGAACATTGAATCCTCCTAGTAGTACTCTTAAAGAGTGGGCATCGGTGGGGGCCGGCATTTCTACCAGTGCCCTTACCTTCCTCTGATCTACCTGTTTTCCTTCTTATTCTTTGGTTTGATTCCTCTGTGCTGTCGTTTATGGGCAGTTCTTTTCTTCCTTTATTAGAACAAGAGGCTGCTAGGCAGCTCTCTAACACCACATTCTACAGACCATTACCCTCTGATCCCACTGAGGGTTACCAAAAGAAACTCCACCATCTGCTCAAGAAACTCCCTGAAAAGGCACAGGAACAAATCTGCACAGACACACCCCTAGAATCCCGACCAGGGGTAGTCTATCTGCTACCCAAGATCCATAAATCTGGAAATCCTGGATGCTCCATCATCTCAGGCATTGGCACCCTGACAGCAGAATTGTCTGGCTATGTAGATTCTCTCCTTGCCCTATGCTACCAGCACTCCCAGCTATCTTTGAGACGCCACTGACTTCCTGAGGAAACTACAATCCATTGGTGATCTTCTAGAAAATACCATCCTGGCCACTATGGATGTAGAAGCCCTCTACACCAATATTCCACACAAAGATGGACTACAAACTGGCAGGAACAGTATCCCCGATAATGTCACGGCAAATCTGGTGGCTGAACTTTGTGACTTTCATAGAATCATAGAATATCAGGGTTGGAAGGGACCTCAGGAGGTCATCTAGTCCAACCCCCTGCTCAAAGCAGGACCAATCCCCAGGCAGATTTTTGCCCCAGATCCCTAAATGGCCCCCTCAAGGATTGAACTCACAACCCTCAGTTTAGCAGGTCAATGCTCAAAACACTGAGCTATCCCTCCCCCCTCACGTTGTCCTCACCCACAACTACTTCACATTTGGGGACAATGTATACCTTCAAGTCAGCGGCACTGCTATGGACACCCGCATGGCCCCACACTATGCCAACATTTTTATGACGGACTTAGAAGAACGCTTCCTCAGCTCTCGTCCCCTAACGTCCCTACACTACTTGCGCTACATGGATGACATCTTCATAATCTGGACCCAAGGAAAAGAAGCCCTTGAGGAATTCCACCAGGATTTCAACAATTTCCATCCCACCATCAACCTCAGCCTGGACCAGTCCACACAAGAGATCCACTTCCTGGACACTACAGTGCTAATAAGCGATGGTCACGTAAACACCACCCTATACCGGAAACCTACTGACCGCTATACTTACCTACATGCCTCCAGCTTTCATCCAGACCACATCACATGATCCATTGTCCATAGCCAAGTTCTAAGATACAACCGCATTTGCTCCAATCCCTCAGACAAACACCTACAAGATCTCTATCAAGCATTCTTAAAACTACAATACCCACCTGCTGAAGTGAAGAAACAGATTGACAAAGCCAAAAGAGTACCCAGAAGTCACCTACTACAGGACAGGCCCAACAAAGAAAGTAACAGAACGCCACTAGCCGTCACCTTCAGCCCCCAACTAAAACCTCTCCAGCGCATCATCAAGGATCTACAACCTATCCTGAAGGACGATCCCTCACTCTCACAGATCTTGGGAGACAAGCCAGTCCTCGCTTACAGACAGCCCCCCAACCTAGCAAATACTCACCAGCAACCACACACCACACAACAAAAACACTAACCCAGGAACCAAACCCTGCAACAAACCCCGGTGCCAACTCTGTCCATATATCTATTCAAGGGACATCATCATAGGACCTAATCACATCAGCCACACCATCAGGGGCTCGTATATCTGCATATCTACCAATGTGATATATGCCATCATATGCCAGCAATGCCCCTCCTCCCTGTACATTGGCCAAACTGGACAGTCTCTACGCAAAAGAATAAATGGACACAAATCAGACATCAAGAATTATAACATTCAAAAACCAGTCAGAGAACATTTCAACCTCCTTGGTCACTCAGTTACAGACCTAAAAGTCACAATTCTTCAACAAAAAAACTTCAAAAACAGACTCCAATGAGAAACTGCAGAACTGGAATTAATTTGCAAACTGGACACTATTAAATTAGGCTTGAATAAAGACTGGGAGTGGATAGGTCATTACACAACAAAAACTATTTCCCCATGCTAATTTTTCCGCTACTGTTACTCACACCTTCTTGTCAACTATTTGAAATGAGCCATCCTGATTATCACTACAAAAGGTTTTTTTCTCCTGCTGATAATAGCCCACCTTAATGGATTAGTCTCGTTAGAGTTGGTATGGCAACCTCCATTTTTTCATGTTCTCTGTATATATATATATCTTCCTACTGTATTTTCCACTCCATGCATCCGATGAAGTGGGTTTTAGCCACAAAAGCTTATGCCCAAATAAATTTGTGAGTCTCAAAGGTGCCACAAGGACTCCTTGTTCTTTTTGCTGATACGGACTAACACAGCTACCCTCTGAAACCTGCATTAACACTGACGCTTTCTGGCTTGCTTTGGATCCAAAGCCATCAGCAGTTGAGAGACTCTGTCTTACAAGGGACACAATCAACTTCCACCAGAATTTTGATTACTTTCCACTTTTAACTCCTGCTTCCAAAACACCCGGCGATCTGAAAACGAAAACAGCCTATTGTGGCTCCCTTTGGACCCCTAATAGGATCTTAATTAGGTAGTATGGTCTGCGTTTGCATTTCTTTTCCCCTTCTACAATATACACTGCACGTTTTTGGGAAAACGCACATTCCTTCCATAGTTTAACTTTTATAACATTAGCCATATTAATTTTGACATAAGGTGTAACTGTTTCTTCTGTGCTCACAGAGTTTTTATGTAGCCTTATCAAAGTGACAGTTTGATGACACAGAGCCACCTTAAGGCTCTGTCTGGGGCACTGTCTTTTTTTTTTTTTATTATTTTATTTATTTATTTATTTTGTACTACAACTCTTATTTGCTATTTTGTTACTAAAAAACAAATCCAGAATTTTCCCCATTCTCCTGGGTTTGACTGCCCTGCTGCAGCCACGACTTTGGTCTTTTAAAAAGATATTGAACTTATAAAGCATTAAGGTACCTTAAGGGTTAAATGCTAAATACCAAAGCCAAACACCACTAGTTACCTGTGTATGGCAAAAAGTGTTTCTCAGTTTTGCAACTTTGAACGAACAATTCAAATGGATTTTAGAGATATTATTTAAAAACAAACCCAATTCATCTGAAACCTACAAAACAAGCGTTTTACAACCAGGAGTGTTGCTTTAGGTCCTAAACACTCCACATATTTACACAATATATTTATACACATTATACATATTTTTTTCTTAACATTCCTTACACTGCTTTAATTTTTACACAGCTCTACATAGATTACATTTGTATACATTTGGGGGCAGTTACGTTCCAATAGAAACCCCTTATGTTCTTTTAGCGAATTTAACTAAATTGTCCATAATCAAATTATGTAAATCAGATAGTCTCTTTGCCTGGCTTATTTACAGACATTCCTTTAGAAAAGGGCCCATTTCCCTTCAGAATGGCTGCAAAGAATTCAAGAATTCTCTTTCTATAACACTTTTCCTTTTTAACATTTTTACAACACTCAACTGCTTAATTCCCTCCAGCTTCTGCAGAGCTAACGTCTCACTCTCTTTCCTTAAATCACTTGCTTAGCTCCCAAAATGACGCCTTCATCAACTCAGATTTCACCATTCCAAGTAGTGTTCCAGGGATCTGAATTCCCCAGGCCTGTACTTACTGCTTTCTTTACTCCTGCCACTATGCCCTCAGAGCTTCCAACCTGTTTTCCCTTTTTTTTTTTTATTTGTTGCCTGCCTGCTTGTCTGGGCCCGATTCTGCGTTCCTTGCTGAACCATCCCTTTCCATGGACACAGGCTTTGTTCCACTACCAATTTAGCAAGGAGGGTGGGCTCCTCCACTAGCCCCCACCCCTCCTGGTCCCTTTCCTGGAACATTTTTTTTTTAAATTGTGAAATCACAACAATATCCCACCCTCCTATATCCCTCAGAGTGAGGTCTTACAGAAATCTACCCCTTATTTGCCCACGCTTGTGATGGGGCTTACAAAACACAAAAAGTCTACACCCACTAAAAACAATGCCTGACAGAGCAGTACTGGGGAAGGCTAAGCCCCCTACCTTTTGGGCTCGATCCTGCTAAGACCGAGGGTATATTCATCTATGAAATTTTTGATGAATATGTGGCGTGATGAACCACATATATGCATGCCGACATATGACCCAGGAGTTGGAGGCACGCTCTGGCAGTCATCACAGAAAACCTCATGGCCACCCTGATTAGCTCCCTCAGGCTTTTGAACCTGTCCGGTGGGAGGGAGGTTCTGGCCAATGTTGTGTCCAGAATTGCGCCAATGAACTGTATGCGTTGCACCAGTACCAATGTGGATTTGGTGCTGTTTACCAGCAGCCCCAGCCTGGTACACCTGGACAGGAGGAGTGATATGTGACCCTGTACCTGTGACCTGAGCTGCCTTTGACCAGCCGGTCGTTGAGGTAGGGAAAGATCTGGACACCCCACCCCCGACGCCTGAGGTAGGCCGCTACCACAGACATGCACTTCGTGAAGACTGGGGGCTGTCGATAGGCCAAACGGGAGGACAGTGAATTGGTAGTGTTCCTGTCCTACTGTGAAGCAGAGGAAATGCCTGTGGCCCTCGAAGATATGAATGTGGAAGTATGCATCCTGTAGATCAAGGGCAGCATACCAGTCTCCGGGATCCAGGGAGGGGACGATGGAGGCCAGAGAGACCATGCGAAATTTGAGCTTTACCATGTACTTGTTCAGGTCTCACAGATCCAGGATGGACCTGAGTCCCCCTTTCACCTTTGGGATAAGGAAGTACCCCTCGCATCTGAACTCCGCTGCCAGCACCGGAGGCAGCAAACAGGGCGGCTAACAGGGGAGTTTGAGAGGGAGTTTGCAGGGGGAGGTGGAAGGGGAGGCAGGAGGGCGCGGTGTGTTGTGTGCTCTGTGACCCCAGGTGCTGTGGGCAGAGACTGCAGCAGCCATGAGCCAGACAGCAGCAGACAGAATGCAGATGGCTGCATGTGGAAGCTGTGGTATGTATATAGTCCTAGCAGGGGAGCTGGAACAAAGGTATGTATGTATGAAGTGTCGCCTTATAGTGTTACTGGAGGAAAAGATTAAGGGGCTGGAGATGCAGGTAGATACCCTGGTGGAGTTTAGGCGGGGGTTTGAGCAGCTGATGGAGGACAGGCAAGGCGGGGCTGAAGGGGAATGCTCTAGGGTGCAGGAGGAGGTAGAAGTAGACAACAGTGAGAGGGGAATGGAAGGGGGAGAACAAGGGAATTGGAAGTATGTCACTGTGAGAAGCAGGCCAAGGAAAAGGAGGGCCAGTGAGGGGGGAATAGAACTCAGGAACAGGTTTGGATGTTTGGATAACGAGGTGGAGGGGCAGCAGGTGGTGACAGAAGGTGGGAGGGTGAGGAAGAAGAGAAGAGTGGCTAGTCCAATAGAGAGAGGGGAGGTGTTGATGGAGACAGCGCAAAACCTGGGCCCACGGAGGATAGAGGAAGGCACAAGGGGGAGCATAAGAGAAGATAGGAACAGACACAGGTCAGGACTAGAGGGATCAGAGACTAGATTACTAGATCGCGCTGTTGCCAGGCGACGGCAGGTATATGTAATTGGAGACTCTTTACTGAGGAGATTGGACAGGCCTGTGACCAGGGCGGACCCGGAGAACAGAAGGGTGTGCTGTCTACCGAGCGCAAAGATTCGCGATGTGGACCTGCGGTTGAAAAGGATCCTAAAAGGAGCAGGTGAGAACCCCTTGATAATCCTTCATGTAGGAACGAATGACACAGCTAGATTCTCGTTAGAGAGAATCAAGGGAGATTATGCCAGGCTGGGGAAGACACCTAAGGAGATAGAGGCTCAGATTATCTTTAGTGGGATTCTGCCTGTTCCTAGGGAAGGGCAGCAAAGAGCTGATAGGATTGTGAGAATAAATAGTTGGCTAAGGGAATGGTGCTATAAGGAGGGCTTTGGGATGTATGGCCACTGGGAGGCTTTCGGGGACAGACGGCTGTTCTCGCGGGATGGACTTCACCTGAGTAGGGAAGGAAATAGACTTCTGGGAGGGAGGCTGGCTCATCTTATCAAAAGAGCTTTAAACTAGGAAGTTTGGGGAGACGGTTGGGAGATGTACATATAATCTCCACGCCAGATTCCAACATTGAAATGGTGAGTGAGATAAGAGGAGATATAGCCGGGGAGATGAGATTGGACACAAGAAGGATAGGAGGGAAGGACACAAAGAGGCCTGTAACATATAGTGTTACTAATGGGAGACAGGCTAAACAACACACATTAGGGTGCTTATACACCAATGCGAGAAGCCTAGGTAATAAAATGGAGGAACTGGAACTCTTGGTCCGAGAATTGCAACCGGATATCGTAGGAATAACTGAAACGTGGTGGAACGGCAGTCACGACTGGAATACAGGTATGGAGGGGTATGCGCTATTTAGGAAAGACCGGAACAAAGGTAAGGGTGGCATTGTATGTCAATAGTGAGATAAGCTGTAAAGAAATAATAGTTGATGGAATAGATAACACGGAATCCGTCTGCGCAATACTCACACTGGGTAAAAGGACTACTAGAGCCTCCCCGGGGATAGTGCTTGGGGTGTGCTATAGACCGCCGGGATCGACCCAGGATATGGATAAAGAACTATTTAATGTGTTTAGAGAAGTAAATACTAATAGGAACTGTGTAATTATGGGGGACTTTAACTTCCCGGATATAGATTGGGGAACAAACGCTAGTAGCAATAATAGGGCTCAGATGTTCCTAGATGTGCTTGCTGATCATTTCCTTCATCAAGTGGTAGCCGAACCGACAAGGGGGGAGGCCGTTTTAGATTTGATTTTGGTGACTGGTGAGGACCTCGTTGAGGAAGTGGTAGTGGGGGACAGCTTGGGCTCCAGCGATCATGAGCTAATCCGGTTTAAACTAAACGGAAGGAGTAACAGAATTAAATCAAAGACTAGGGTTTATAATTTTAAAAAGGCCAATTTTAACAAACTAAGGGGACTGGTAAGGGAAGTGGATTGGGCAAACATATTAATGAATCTTAAGGCAGATAAAGCCTGGGATTACTTTAAGTTAAAGATGCATGAGCTGTCAGAGGCCTGTATCCCAAAAAAGGGAAAAAGATTACTAAGCAAGAGATTTAGACCGAGCTGGATGAGCGACCGACTCAAAGGGGCAATTAGGAAAAAACAGAAACCGTACAAAGAGTGGAAGAGGGGAGGGATCAGTAAGGAAACTTACCTTAGTGAAGTCAGAGAATGTAGAGATAGAGTGAGAAAGGCCAAAAGCCGTGTAGAGTTGGACCTAGCGAGGGGAATTAAAAGCAATAGTAAGAGGTTTTACAGCCATATAAATAGGAAGAAAGCAAAGAAGGAAGAAGTAGGACCACTGAAGACTATAGCCGGAGAGGAGATTAAAGATAATCGAGGCATGGCGCAATATCTCAACGAATATTTTGCATCGGTGTTTAATGAGGCCAGTGAAGGTATTAGGGATACTAGCACCGTGACAGAGGGGCAAACAGAATGGGGGATTACCGTATCCGAGGTAGAAACAAAGCTCGAACGCCTTAATGGGGCTAAGTCGGGAGGACCGGACGATCTTCATCCGAGAATATTGAAGGAATTGGCGCGAGAAATAGCAGGCCCATTAGCGATAATATTTAATGAATCTGTAAACTCGGGGGTGGTTCCGTTAGACTGGAGAATAGCTAATGTGGTTCCTATTTTCAAGAAGGGGAAAAAAAGTGATCCGGGTAACTACAGGCCTGTTAGTTTAACATCTGTAGTGTGCAAGGTGCTGGAGAAAATTCTGAAAGAGAAACTAGTTGAGGTCCTTGAGGTTAATGGCAAGTGCGATAAATTACAACATGGTTTTACGAAGGGCAGATCGTGCCAAACGAATCTGATCTCCTTCTTCGAGAAAGTAACGGACTTATTAGATAAGGGAAATGCGGTGCACCTAATATACCTGGATTTCAGTAAAGCGTTTGATATGGTACCCCATGAGGAATTATTGGTTAAACTGGAAAAGATGGGGATCGATATGAAAATCCAGAGGTGGATAAGGAATTGGTTAATGGGGAGAATGCAGCGGGTCGTACTGAAGGGTGAACTGTCAGGTTGGAGGGAGGTTACCAGTGGAGTTCCTCAGGGTTCGGTTTTGGGACCCATTTTATTTAATCTATTTATAACTGACCTCGGAACCGATTGCAGGAGTGGACTGATAAAGTTTGCGGATGATACGAAGGTGGGAGGCGTTGCCAATTCGGAGGAGGATAGGGATATTCTGCAGGGAGACTTGAATGAGCTTGTGAATTGGAGTATCAGAAATAGGATGAAATTTAATAGTGAAAGTGTAAGGTGATGCATTTAGGGATGACTAACAACAATTTTAGTTACAAGCTGGGGACGCATTGTTTAGAAGTAACGGAAGAGGAGAAGGACCTAGGGGTTCTTGTAGACCGGAGGATGACTATGAGTCGACAATGTGACGTGGCGGTGAAAAAAGCCAATGTGGTCTTGGGATGCATTAGGCGAGGTATATCTAGTAGGGATAAGGAGGTGCTGCTTCCGTTGTATAAGGCGCTGGTGAGACCTCATTTGGAGTACTGTGTGCAGTTCTGGTCTCCCATGTTTAAAAAAGATGAACTCAAATTGGAACGGGTGCAGAGAAGGGCCACTAGGATGATCAGAGGAATGGAAAACCTGTCGTATGAAAGGAGACTAGAGGAGCTCGGGTTGTTTAGTCTGACAAAACGAAGGCTGAGGGGGGATATGATTGCTCTCTTTAAATATATCAGAGGGATAAATACTAGGGAGGGAGAGGAATTATTCCAGCTTAGTACTAATGTGGACACGAGAACGAATGGATATAAACTGGCAGTGGGGAAGTTTAGGCTTGAAATTAGACGAAGGTTTCTGACCGTCAGAGGGGTGAAATATTGGAACGGCCTTCCGAGGGAAATGGTGGGGGCGAGGGACCTGTCTGGTTTTAAGATTAAATTAGATAAGTTTATGGAGGGAATGGTTTAATGGTAAAACATATTAGCTGAGGAATACCGAGCAATAGCAGGTAAATAGTATAATGGCTAACAAGGGTCAGGCTGGAGACTCTTGCCTACATGCTCGGGGTCTTACTGATCGCCATATTTGGGGTCGGGAAGGAATTTTCCTCCAGGGTAGATTGGCTGAGGCCCTGGAGGTTTTTCGCCTTCCTCCGCAGCATGGGGCAGGGATCGCTAGCAGGAGGGATCTCTGCCAATTGAAGTCACCAAGACACAGGATTTGGGGACTTCATCAGCAGAGTCAAGGGAAGGGTAGGGACGGTTTTGTGGCCTGCAGCATGCAGGGGGTCAGACCAGATGATCATAATGGTCCCTTCTGACCTTCAAGTCTATGAATCTATGAATCACCTCCACAACTCCTAAACAAAGGAGCTGTCTCACCTCCTGCTCAAGTAAGCGCTCATGAGAGGCATTTCTGAAGCCTGAATGGCTGCCCTGGTGGCAGCTGTGACCTCCTCAACCAGAGCCTTAAACTCCTTCTCATCACGCTCCTGGAGGAAATCTGCCAATTTGGGCACTAAGCCCACAAGTTGAAGTCATATCTGCCCAGCAGGGCTTGGTGGTTCGCCACCCTTGGTTGGAAGCTTGAGGATGAATAAATCTTTCTACCAAATAAACCTAGTCTCCTCAAGTAATTATTTAGTGATCCCATTGACAGAACTGCACTTGAACTTTCTCCATGTCATCATGGAGGTGTGGGGAAAATCAAAGCTGAAGTGAAAAATGATGACCTTAGCAAATGGTCATTTCTCTTAATGTCTCTGTGACGGGGCAGCCCCGCCCCGCACTAGCCCCAGCGACGTCAGACCAGTAGCTCTGACAGAGGAAGTCCCACCCCGTTCATACTGGGCATGCTCCAGATGCTCACTGAGTATAAAAGGAGGGAACTCAGCTCAGTCGGGGCTGGCGGCCGCAGGGGAAGGACCTGACTGGGAAGCTCCTGCAGAGGACCAGCCGACGCTCTTGAAGCCGCCAGGAACAGAGGCTTCTACAGGCTGGCACGAACCCCTACTGCGGGAGGAACCAGAGGAGGTGACAGATCTGGAGAATCACGGAGAACCCTGGGATCCGTGGGAGACCCCAACTCCCCAGCCAGTAGGGAGCGACCCAGGGGAGGTGACGGACTGGTACCTTGACCCTGGTAAGCCTCAGCGTGTTTCGGTAGGACCCCCTCGCTGAGCCAGTAGTAAGGTTCTACGGACCTGCAACCAGGGGCTCTTATATGGACTCTGGCCATTAGGCCGTGCTGCCCTGCAACCCAGGGCGCTTATATGGACTCTGGCCACTAGACCGTGCTGCCCTGCAACCAGGGGCGCTTGTATGGACTTTGGCCATTAGGCCGTGCTGCCCTACAACCAGGGGTGCTTTTATGGACTTTGGCCATTAGGCCGTACTGCCCTACAACCAGGGGCGCTTGTATGGACATTGGGCCGTGCTGCCCTGTAAGGAGGGGCGTGAACCCTCACACGTGGTGGAGAATGTGGGCAGCAATCCGGGCCTGCTGAAAGGTTCGTGAGAACAGGGTTTAACCGTGGGAACCCCATTAAACCCCAAGATGGAGACGGAGAAGCTCCTAAAGTGGATGCTGGACTGGCAGCAAGAGCAGGCGGCCCAACAGCAGCAACAACAGGTGCAGTTGATGCAGCAGATGGCCAGCCAGCAGCAGCTGCTGCTATCTCAGCATCACGAGCAGCAGCAGCAGCTCCTCCGGGACTTGGCGATCCAACAGCAGGCGCAACAAAAACGCCTGGTGCAGCAGATGGCCACCTTGCTACACCCGGCAGGAGCCACAGCCCCCGTACCTGCCGGGGCCGGACCCAGGGAGAATGTAGGGGAGTTGCCGGTACGCCTCACTAAGATGGAGCCAGAGGATGACCCAGAGGCGTTCCTGGTGACCTTCGAACGGGTGGCGACCGCCGCCAGGTGGCCCCCTGAGCACTGGGCCACTTTATTAGCTCTCTATTTGACGGGACAGGCCCAGGCCGCTTACCGTAGCCTCGACCCCCGGGAGGCCCTAGAATACACCCGGGTGAAGGCGGCCGTATTGGACCACACCGGCATTAGTCCGGAGACCTATCGCCAGCGCCTCCACAAAGAACAGTACCCTCCGGAGGCCCGGCCCCGGGCTGTGGCCCAACGGCTACGGGACCATTGTTGGAGGTGGCTGAACCCGGAAGGCTTAACCGGACCCCAGGTAGCGGAGATGGTGGCCCTGGAGCAATTTACCCAGATCCTGCCCTCGGGAGGAAGGGCCTGGGTACGCCGGCACCGACCGGCAACCCTCTCAGCGGCAGTGACTTTGATGGAAGACTACTTGTCCGCTGAGGGGACCGAAGTGACACCCCGGACAGCAGGAAGCTACGGACAACGGGGCAGACTGGGCAAAGGGAATCCCCAGAGAGCAGGGGCTCGGGAACTACCGTCTGGCGCCCATTACGTGACCCTGAAGCTCCCCAGTCCCGAGCCCAGACACCGGGCAGCCCGGGTAATGACCCACAGGGACCCACTCCCACGAGAAAGAGGAAGCCCACCGGGTGGAGGCCCGGGACCCACCGTGGTCCGAGAGGGATGCTGGGAGTGCGGACAAGAGGGGCACTTTCGGCGGGATTGCCCGTTCATGGACTGTAATTATAGACAAGCCTGGGTCGCTGGAAGAAGGGCCCGTAAGAGAGGTCTGGGAAAGCTTGTGGTCCCCGTCCAGGTCGAGGGGATCCTCACCAATGCCTTCGTGGACTCGGGGTGCAGCCAGACCCTCATACGTCAGGGGCTGGTCCCAAACCTCAAACTCTCTGACACCCAGATACATCTACAGTGTGTACATGGGGACATCTGCCCTTACTCCTCAGCCTGGGCGAAGATAGAAGTCTGCCACTGGGAGGAGGGCCTTCGCGTGGGCGTGGCCCCCAGATTGGCCTACCCGGTAGTCTTGGGACAAGACTGGCCAGGCTTCGGGGAGATTCTCCGGAGATACCAACCGCCCAACCCACGAACCGACGGGCTGAGGCCCCCACGAGTGGGGCTGCTTGGACACACGCCACGGGATGACCCCGGAGAAGGGACATCGACTCCGGGAGAGCCCCCCGTGACCAACCCCCCTGTAAGGGCCCGGTCAGTCGAGGATGCTCAAATGGAACTGGAACGGGATGTGGACTTTGTGCAAGAACAGAGAGAGGACCCGACCCTAAGTAGGGCCTGGGAACAGGCCACCAGCCTCGGTCCCGATGAAGGCTCAACCCTTGGGCCCCCACAGGGTCCACGCTTTGAGATATGGAAAGATTGCCTGTACCGGGTGTGACGGGTTGGATCACAGAAACCTCCTTGGGAGCTGCCACCCGATGTGCAAAAGACTACCCCTGCTTCTGTTTTCCCTGCCAGCTCAGGACTCCAGCACCCTGTCTTGCTGAGCCAGACACTCCCGTCTGGCTCCAGACACAGATCCAGGGTCTGAATCTCCTGTCCCAAAGCTGCAAGTTTACCTGAAAACAGCTTACAGAAATGCGCTTGTCTTTAGCACTCAGATGCCCAACTCCCAATGGGGTCTAAACCCAAATAAATCCGTTTTACCCTGCATAAAGCTTATGCAGGGCAAACTCATAAATTGTTCGCCCTCTATAACACTGATAGAAAGATATGCACAGCTGTTTGCTCCCCCAGGTATTAATACATACTCTGAGTAAATTACTAAATAAAAAGTGATTTTATTAAATACAGACAGTAGGATTTAAGTGATTCAAAGTAGTAACAGACAGAACAAAGTAAGTCACCAAGCAAAATAAAATAAAATGCGCAAATCTATGCCTAATCAAACTGAATACAGATAATCTCACCCTCAGAGATGCTTCAGTAAGTTTTTCTCAGACTGGACACCTTCCAGGCCTGGGCACAATTCTTTCCCCTGGTACAGCTCTTGTTCCAGCTCAGGTGATAGCTAGGGGATTCTTCATGATGGCTTCTCTCTCCCTCTCTGTTCTCTTCCACCCCTTTATATATCTTTTGCATAAGGCGGGAACCCTTTGTCCCTCTGGGTTTCCACCCCCCCTCACTGGAAAAGCACCAGGTTAAAGATGGATTCCAGTTCAGGTGACATGCTCACATGTCACTGCAAGACTTCATTACTCACTTGCCAGCACACACATATACAGGGAGACTCACAGGTAAACAGCCATCTGCAGACAATGGGAGTCATCAAGATTCCAAACCATCATTAATGGCCCACACTTTACATAATTACAATAGGCCCTCAGAGTTACATTTTATATTTCTAGTTTTAGATACAAGAGTGGTACATTTATATAAATCAGATGATCATACTCAGTAGATTATAAGTTTTGTAATGGTACCTTACAAGAGACCTTTTGCATGAAGCATATCCCAGTTACGTTACATTCACTTATTACCGTATTTTCTCTAAAACTATCCCAGTTACATTATATTGACTTATTATCAAGTTTTTATAAAACCATATAGACTGCACAATGTCACACCGGGTAGTACAGGAACCGCAGGCCCAGGACACATTCCGTCAGCTATTGTTCCCTCGGAAGCTGCGACAAAGCCTCCTCCGTCTAGCCCACGCTAACCCCTGGGCTGGGCACCTGGGGCGGGAAAAGACCCTCCAGAGGATAGCTCGTCGGTTCTTCTGGCCTGGCATACACCGGGAGGTGCGAGACTACTGCGCATCTTGCCCAGAATGCCAATGGGCGGGACCAAAAGTCTGGCCCGGGTGCCCCTGATCCCTATGCCAGTCGTCAGCATACCCTTTGAAAGGATTGGGATGGACCTGGTTGGACCCCTGGACAGAAGTAAGACAGGAAATCGCTTCATCCTAGTGGTAGTGGCTTACGCAACGCGTTACCCTGAAGCCGTACTCCTGAGGATGGCCACAGCGCCGGCGATCACTACTGAACTAGTGAAGATTTTTGCTAGAGTCGGGATACCGGAGGAAATCCTGACGGATCAGGGCACGAACGTGTCCTCTAAACTGATAGCAGAATTGTGCCGCCTTCTCCATATACGAACCCTCCGGACGTCTGTTTACCATCCCCAGACCGACGGCCTGGTGGAACGTTTCAATGGTACACTCAAATCCATGTTAAGGAAGTTCATGGAGGAGGACCCTACGCATTGGGACACTCTGTTGCCAGCCCTGCTGTTCGCCATCAGGGAGGTACCCCAGGCATCGACGGGATTTTCACCCTTTGAACTCCTGTATGGTAGGCAGCCCCGGGGGATCCTGGACCTCCTGAAGGAGGAATGGGAAGCCCAGGAGACCCGAATCCTCAGGACCACCCAATACGTGTTGCAACTCCGAGAACGGCTACGAACGCTAGGGGCGTTCGCCCGGGAGAACCTGATACAGGCACAAGCGAACCAAGAACGCCTCTACAACCGAGGAACTAGGGGACGGAGTTTCAGTCCCGGGGATCGTGTGTTGCTTTTGTTACCATCGGCCGAGTCAAAACTGCTAGCCAAATGGCAGGGACCCTACGAGGTAATCCGGAGGATTGGACCAGTAGACTACAAGGTCCGGCTACCAGGGCGATGGAGGGATACGTGCATATACCACATAAACCTTCTGAAGGCCTGGAAGACCAGGGAAGCCCTGCTCATCCGCCCATCCACCCTGGAATCAGAACTTGGACCCCTAGTAGGGGACCCCCCGGACCTCAGGCTGGTGACATTAGGGGTGGGCCTTGCCCCTATACAGGGAGAGCAACTACAGCAATTGACAGGGGAGTTCCCCGACGTTTTATCCGCCCACACTGGGCAAACTACTCTAATGAGCCATCATATAGCAACCACTCCAGGTCAGAAGGTAAGAGACCACCACCGGCCGTTACCCCGGAAGATGTGGGACACCGTCCAAATGGAGCTGGAGACAATGCTGGAGATGGGGGTTGTGGAGGAATCAAAGAGTGAGTGGCGCAGCTCCATCGCCTTAGTCCCAAAGCCTGATGGGACTACCCGTTTTTGTATTGATTTCCGAAATATAACTGCTCTTCAGCACAACCAAGAGCAACGTGAGAACAACTGGCAATGATACAATCTGTATCATTGGTTACTCTAACAATAACTTTGTAATAGGAGGAATGGTATAAATGTGATGTTCCCTGGCTCCTGATAGGAAGGGCACACTCGAATTACTCATGGGACAATGGCGTTGATAGAAAGGACAAATGGGCCACTTCAAAACAGGGTGAACTGCAAAAGGAAATATGGGCCACTCATCTGGACAAGCTGAGGGATAACGGTGCTGCAAATAGTTCAAACAGCTTTACAAGTTACTATGTGGGAATCAGAAAAAGTATTAAAGAAAAAAAAGTATTGATAATCCTAGAGGTTTTTATGGTCTTGATTTCCCTTTCAGATTCTCTGATGGCTAACATGGGCTGAGTGCTCAGAGAAGGTATTCCCACACTTACTGCTTTCATAGGTTCTCTCACCTGTGTGGATTCTTTGATGGCGAAAAAGGCTTGATCTTTGAGTGAAGCTTTTCCCACACTCACTGCATTCATAGGGCCTCTCACCTGTGTGGATTCTCTGATGATCAGAAAGGGTTGATCTGTGAGTGAAGTTTTTCCCACACTCACTGCATTCATAGGGCTTCTCTCCTGTGTGGATTCTCTGATGGTGAAAAAGGCCTGATCTTTGAGTGAAGGTTTTACCGCACTCACTGCATTCATAGGGCTTCTCTCCTGTGTGGATTCTCTGATGGTGAAAAAGGCCTGATCTTTGAGTGAAGGTTTTACCGCACTCACTGCATTCATAGGGCCTCTCCCCTGTGTGGATTCTCTGATGCCTAATAAGGTGCGAGCTGCACTTGAAGGTTTTCCCACACTCACGGCATTCATAGGGCCTCTCCCCTATGTGGATTTTCTGATGGTTAAAAAGGCCTGATCTGTAAATGAATTTTTTCCCACACTCACTGCATTCATAGGGCCTCTCCCCTGTGTGGATTCTCTCATGTTCAGAAAGGGCTGAGCTGGTAGAGAAGCATTTTTCACACTCACGGCATTCATAGGGCCTCTCCCCCGTGTGGATTCTCTGATGGTGAAAAAGGCCTGATATGTGAGTGAAGTTTTTCCCACACTCCCTGCATTCATAGGGCCTCTCCCCTGTGTGGATTCTCTCATGTTGAGAAAGGGCTGAGCTGTTAGTGAAGTTTTTCCCACACTCCCTACATTCATAGGGCCTCTCCCCTGTGTGGATTCTCTCATGTTGAGAAAGGGCTGATCTGTGAGTGAAGCATTTTCCACACTCACGGCATTCATAGGGCCTCTCCCCTGTGTGGATTCTCTGATGTTCAGAAAGGGCTGAGCTGTTAGTGAAGCATTTCCCGCACTCCCTGCATTCATAGGGCCTCTCCCCTGTGTGGATTCTCTCATGTTGAGAAAGGGCTGATCTGTTAGTGAAGCTTTTCCCGCATTCACTGCATTTGTAGGGCCTCTCCCCTGTGTGGATTCTCTGATGCCTAATAAGGTGCGAGCTGCACTTGAAGGTTTTCCCACACTCACGGCATTCATAGGGCCTCTCCCCTATGTGGATTTTCTGATGGTTAAAAAGGCCTGATCTGTAAATGAATTTTTTCCCACACTCACTGCATTCATAGGGCCTCTCCCCTGTGTGGATTCTCTGATGATCAGAAAGGTCCGATCTGCGAATGAAGTTTTTCCCACACTCAGTGCATGTATTTTTCCTCTTTCCCCTGAGGATTTCCTGCTGTGTTGTGGTTTCCTTGAGGCCCTTCTGAGTTCCCCGACAGGAAATAAATGTACCCACTTTCTCTCCTGGCTGGTTTCCCTGCTCTCTTTCTTGTCTGTGCTGAATCTCACAGGATTTTCCCTGCTCATGACTGCTGGACACATTCCTTTTCCATGTTTGCGATAATGCTCTGTGTTTATCCACTTGCTCAACATTTTCCTGCTGAGAATTCTGCTCCTCTTTCTCACATACCATTGCATCACCTGCTGTGATACAGACAGAAACCTCAAACAGGGATGGAAAGGGGAAGACCAAACCAAAACAAGTGCTGGAGAGAGGTCAAATAAAAATCAGGAACTGAACTCCCCCAAATAGGAGAGAGGAGGGGATCAATTCAGCCTTCACATCCCATCCAACTTCACAGGGGGAAGGGAGGAAGCTACAGCCTGGTGTCTGCTAGGATCTATAGGAAGCCATGAGCTATGATTATCCTGAGGATATGACCCCTGCTAGGGACAATAATGAACTGAGACACCTCCCAAGGGCTTTGTAGGGCATCCCAGATGTTTCCTTCAGGCACTTACAGATTCTGAGTTGGTTTAATGTTTCCTCATCTGTGCAGGGAGCTCTCAGTATCTCTCTTTCCTCTGAACCCTGGAGGTCTGGGACCCATGGCTCTTCCCCTTGTTCCAGCCGGGAGATCACATCAGGTTGGGAAACTGGAAACCCTGCTCAGATGAAAGAAAACAAAAGGAATTCAGTTGATTTCATAAGACTTCGTCATAAAAGACATTCTATTAATTTATCTTCAGGGCTTAGTGTGACCCTTAGTGCCTGGGGCAGTCCTCACTGAAAATGCCAAAGTCAAGGCAGGCTGAAAAAGGGAGAGCAGATGCTCTAAAAACTGGTGGTTAACACTGATGTTAAAAACAACAAGGAGTCTGGTGGCACCTTAAAGACTAACAGATTTATTTGGGCATAAGCTTTCGTGAGTAAAAACCTCACTTCTTCGGATGCATAGAGACTCTATGCATCCGAAGAAGTGAGGTTTTTACTCACGAAAGCTTATGCCCAAATAAATCTATTAGTCTTTAAGGTGCCACCAGACTCCTTGTTGTTTTTGTAGATACAGACTAACACGGCTACCCCCTGATACTTGACACTGATGTTAAACTCACTGACCAGTAACAAACTGTGCTTCTGATCACCCACACTGGTTATCGAGAAGCTGAAAAAAGAAATCACACAGCCCCCTTTATTGCATTCCAGTTCTCTGAATCCCAACCAGCACCTAGGTCCAGTACAGTGATAGGGTATTTAAAAACTCTAATCACAAACAAAATGTTGGAAGGAAGGAAGGAAGGACAGACAGATGGAAGGAAAGAAAGAAGTCAGATACATTCCATAATCTATATATAGGGTTCTTAGATGTACTGGTGAGTTGCTGGCATGAAAGTCCATCTGGAACACATCCACAGCTTGGATGGGTCATTCAGTCCTTTGTTCAAGGCTTCAGTTTGTAGAGAAGTTGCTCCAGAGGTAGGAAGAGGGACTGAAGACAAAATGGAGATGATGCGGCTGCCCTTTATATTCCTTTTGCCACGTGGCTTGTACTTCCTGTGTCCCAAACACAAGCTTCACAGCATATGGCATGGAAAAGCCTTGGAGTTCTCAGTACACAGGCATAGCCCTGCATGTCTTGCTGACTCAATAGGTGTATCCCCTTGGACCTTTCCATGGGCTCATTGTACAGCTGATGACCCTGGATAGGCCATCAAATGGGCTAGGCAGTGCTGACACCAATATGTCTGGGGGTGTCAACCAGAAACACTGCACAAATCTGGAAATACAGATATACCGTACATATCTGTAACTCACAATACAAACAGAAACAAAATGATCACACTTGGAAAATCATAACATTTTCCATGACACCTTACATGGCATATCTAGCATGATTCATTGCAATTTTATATTATTATTAATACCAATATGATAAAGTGTCTCACAATTTCATACAGTGTCACACTTAGTAAATCAGTGAATTCGCAGGATCAGCTCCCCAGGTCCTTGAAGATACCGAACACTCGTTATGAGGGATTGAAATACTCACATATCTGCTGGGAACACACACAGACAGACACTGTGTCAGTCTGTACCCCTATGTTCACTCGTTTAGAAAATTATGATCAATTTTGTACCTCGTATGTTTTGTGAGGTATCACTTGAAATCGCATAATCTACTGAATATTATCCTCCTGTTAAAATGTGTAGCAACACTAGATGTAAAGTTATGAGATTTTACTGTTTGATATTACTGAAAAAGTTACAATTCTGGGGAACACCCACAGAACAGTTCCTCAGAGACAGCAAGGCAAACAGCTGGTTAAATAGCCATTGTCTGGAGGGGGAAGGTATGAAGAAGACATTTACATTCCATCACAGGGACCACTTGAGGCTCCTATCTACAACAGAGAGCCTGTCACCATGACTCGGCTGAGAACTGAAGTTGTTTCTAGTACCAAGGACTGAATTATAAAAAGAGGTGAGGAAAATGCTTGAGACTCTCTCTCTCCCTTTTCCCTCTGCTCATGACAATTCCTGAAGAACTGAACTTGGGCGGCAGGGGTGGGTTAGGGGGAGTCCTGGCTTAAAGGAAAGCCAGCATATGGTGAGAGAAACACTTGCTTTGAATCCATTTTAGCTTGTTAACTTAGATGTTAAGATTGTTTTATCTTGCATTTCTTTTGTAAATAATTCTGACTTTTATGTCTCATTACCCGTAGTCACTGAAAATCTTGTTTTATTGTTTTATCTAACCAGTGTGTTTGGAAACTCCGTTTGGGAGAACAAGGCTGGTGCATGTTATTTTCCACTGATGAAATGACAGACTTCCTATGAGCTTGCGTTGTTCAGTAGTGTGCTGGACAGTGCAAGATGCACATTTCTGGGGGAAGTCTGGGACCAGAGAATTTTCTGGGTTTCTCTGGTGGTGTACTGTAATTCGTGAGTCGCTGACTAGCAGCACTCAATACTGTGTAGCTGGGAGCGAGTTACAGGCTGGAGACTGTGTTTTACCTGCCCAGGAGTGGCTGTTCTCACAGTAAACCAGGGTAAAAGGCACCCTAGTTGGGGAACTGAGGGGACACAGCTGTTTAACACTCCAGATTGCACTGTGGTTAATGTCACAGACACTGAATTTCAAAGAGTCTCCTAAAACACAGAGAAAGTAAATCCATATCCCAGAAATCGAAGTCTCCAGACAGAGGGCAAGTCACCCTGGCACTGCTTCTTGCTGACAGAGGTCCAGAGACAATGAGAGAGTCCTGGGGAAGCTGGGAACAGTAAGCATGGGCTGGTGGGGTTCAGTGGAGAAAGGGAACAGAAAGGGCAGGGATATTACTGAATGCAGGATCTCAGCAGTTCTAGATGTGAGGATAGCGCATATTGCAGCCCATTGGAAAACATAATCCCACCTATACATATACAGTAACTCCTCACTTAAAGATGTTCTGGTTAACGTTGTTTCATTGTTACATTGCTGATCAATTAGGGAACATGCTTGTTTAAAGTTGTGTAATGCTCCCTTCTAACATCATTTGGCAGCCACCTGCTTTGTCTACTGCTTGCAGGAAGAGCAGCCCGTTGCAGCTAGCTGGTGGGGGCTTGGAACCAGGGTGGACCGGCAGCCCCCTATCAGATCCCCCAAGGTCCCTGTGCAGCAGCTGCCTGCAGTTCAGCTGTGTCCCTCCCCCCACTGCCATGTGCTGCTCCTGCCCTCTGCCTTGGAGCTGCTCCCCGAGATTCCTGCTTGCTGTGCAGGGGGGAGGGAAGGAAGGGGGGGGCTAATGTCAGGGTGTCCCCCTCCTTCCTGCACCCCCCTTAGCCCATCTTCCATAGAGCAGGGGGGGACACCCCAGGGCTCAAGATGGAGGGAACTTGCAGCAGCTGCGGTCTCAGCAAGCTGATCTAATTAACAAGGCAGTGTACTTAAGAGAAATGCGCATAGCTCCCTCCATTCCTGCTGCGTTGTGTAGAGAGACAGAGTTAACCCTTGAGGGATCAGCCAGTTGCTAGTTCATCATTTAGCAGTAAGGGAAATATCCCACCCTCTGACTCCTCCACCTCAACCAAGCTTCACAATCGTCACTGTGTACCAGTATTAAATTGTTTGTTTAAAACTTATACTGTGTGTGTATATATTTATATATAATATAGTGTTTTGTCTGGTGAAAAAAATTCACCTGGAACCTAACCCCCCTCATTTACATTAATTCTTATGGGGAAATTGGATTCATTTAACATCGTTTTGCTTAAAGTCGCATTTTTCAGGAACATAATTACAATGTTAAGTGAGGAGTTACTATAAAATGATGGGGTCTAAATTAGCTGTTTCCACTGAAGAGAGAGATCTTGGAGTCATTGTGGATAGGTCTCTGAAAACATCCACTCAATGTGCAGCAGCAGTCAAAAAGCGAACAAAGTTGGGAATCATTAAGAAAGGGATAGATAATAAGACAGAAAATATCATATTGCCTCTATATAAATCCATGGTACACCCACATCTTGAATACTGCATGCAGATGTGGTCGCACCACCTCCAAAAAGATATACTGGAAATCAAAAAGGTTCAGAAAAGGGCAAAAAAATGATTAAGGGTATGGAACAATTTCTGTATGAGAAGAGATTAAAAAGACTGGGACTTTTCAGCTTGGAAAAGAGACGACTAAGGGGAATATGATAGAAGTCTATAAAATCATGACTGGTGTGGAGAAAGTAAATAGGGAAGTGTTATTTACTCCTTCTCATAACACAAGGACTAGGAATCACCAAATGAAATTAATAGGCAGCAGATTTAGAACAAACAAAAGGAAGTATTTCTTCACACAACGCACAGTCAACCTGTGGAACTCTTTGCCAATGGATGTTGTGAAGGCCAAGACTGTAATAGGGTTAAAAAAAAATAACATGATAAATTCATGCCCATCAATGGCTATTAGCCAGGATGGGTAGGGATGGTGTCCCTAAACTCTTTGCCATAAACTGTGAATGGGCAACAGGAGATGACTCACTTGATGATTACCTGTTCTGTTCATTCTCTCTGGGACACCTGGCATTGGTCACTCTTGAAAGACAGGATACTGGTCTAGATGGACCTATGCGCTGACCCAGTGTGGCCGTTCTTATATACTAGGGAATCTAGTGAGTCCAGTGTAATGGGAGGGAGTAGGAAAATCCCTGGCTGTGGAGAACACTGGGAAATTAGAAGCTATAATTCAGGAGTAACAGACTCTAATTAGTCTGGAAAAGCAGATTGTGAAAAAGAAGAATCGGAGTCATGTGAGTTTGGGAATGAGGGACTCAAAAATCCAAGGAGCCTGAAGAGAAGAGGGATTATGGCTATTACATATGGTGATAGGGGAGCAAGACTCTCCATGTCTCAAGAATTTTCACTACCAACCTCAACCATTTTCACATGCTGGGGTGCAATCCAGATGAGTGAGGAGTTGTGTCATCTGTAATGCTGTGTGAGATTCAATGTTCTGCTTATCATAGAATATCAGGGTTGGAAGGGACCTCAGGAGGTCATCTAGTCCAACCCCCTGCTCAATGCAGAACCAAACCTCAGACAGATTTTTGCCCCAGATCCCTAAATGGCCCCCTCAAGGATTGAACTCACAACCCTGGGTTTAGCAGGCCAATGCTCAAACCACTGAGCTATACCTCCCTTATGGAGCTCCCTTGTCTGGATACTCCCAGCCAGCATTCAAGGATGCATGGAGTGTCTGTGTGATAAGTAACCCTGGACCAGCAGCTCTGACTCCAGCAGCCTGCTTGTTACACCCAAAGCACATTCTGGTCTGGGTGGAGAAGGGCACGGGTAGGAAGCTTCTATTCGTTATGCTGGACCTAAGCCCCAGTTTTACTTGAGCAAACCGGAGATATTTGACACTGTGCGATACTGCTCCTGTGCTCTGTTCCAGAGACCCTCCCCTGCTGCAGAACACTTTGGGTAGTGTGTGTGTCACTGGCATATTGGGGTGAAGCTGAAACAGGACAGAGTAGAGGTGGCATTGTGGGCTGGTGTGAACCTTATCTCTTCATTTCCCCTTCCAAGAACCGAGGGGACAGTAACCCTTACCCAATGAGGTCACATTCTCATAGTTCTCCTGCAAGACGTCTCTGTAGAGAGCTCTCTGAGTGGGGTCCAGCAGAGCCCACTCTTCCCTGGTGAAATACACAGCCACCTCCTCGAAAGTCACCGGCCCCTGAAAGAGCAAGAGTCCAACACTCAGTACCTGCTGCCCCACTCACAGCCCCCCTATACGTGGGGGACAGGAGCCAAACAAAAGCTCTGGGTGGCTCGCAGTCAACATATTCCCACCCCCACCCCACTCAGAGCATCCAGAAAACACCAGGGTGAGGGGACGAAGAGAGAGCCCCTTGTCTCTCCCAGCAGATGCATCACACACCTACTAGCCACAGACTGATACAGGAGATGGAGCCACTAGCAGGGTCCAGGAAGAGCTCCTTGGTAGGAAGCCCAACACCCTCCTCATTGTGAAGAGCTAGATATGAAGGGAGGGGCAACACCCCTAAGCCTGACTAGTAGGTGCCCCCTTCATATCTCACAGCAGCCGCTGGTTGGGTCAGGCTCCAGTACTGGGAGTCTGGTCAGTTTTCCTAGCTCCATGTAGGAGGGTTATTTTCTGTTCAACAAATTAGAGCATTTCCACCTCTGAACCTCATGGGTCTGTTCCTAGTTTCTAGGCTGCTTGTTAAACAACTCCCAGCAGGTTTGCCACACCCTGTCCTCCTCCCTTTCTCCACCCTCTGCATTTCCTGCCCTGCTCCAACCTCCAAACCAGACTGTGCAAACCTTCCTATCTCCAGTGTATTTGCTGTCCCTCTCCCTCCAGCAGGAACCCACCAGCAACCCCCCAATAATCCCTACCTGAACTGGCTCCTCTGCAGCCATTTCTCTCCCCTGTCCCATGGGAGGCTGGGATGAGCTGGAGCGAAACATGGACGTCATTCTGCAGCCTGTCTGGGTGAGAAGGGCAGTTGTTTAGGTTTCAGAACAGGCTTTAGTTAATTTCACATAATGCTTCCCCCAGGCCCTTTCCCTGCAGAGAGACATCCTAGATTCTGCCATGCTGAGAAAATGTTTGATCTCTTTATTACACTGCAGAGCTGGCCCCTCCTGCCAGGCTAAGCCCATAGACACATTTTTAACTTCCCTTCTGCCTCCCTGCATCCTGTAACTAAGTCTCTGAACACAAGGCTAGAAAAAAAGCAGAACCAAAGGAGTCACTTTTGATGATTCCCTCTAACACTGACCCAATGGGAGCCACACCCCAGCAGGAGGGATATGGAGTCAGGAACTGGGTTTTCCTCGGTCTGATCCTCATCTTGTGCACAGGAAAGTGACTCTACCCAGGGTGCAGTAATACATCTGTCTGGGCAGGTTAGAGATCTGGAAATCTCTCTTGAAACTCTTCTCTCACATGGCCCCCTTCAGTCTCTCTTTCTCCTTCTATCTCCTTTTCCCTGTCCCTTCTCCCTGCCCACCTGATAGCAAAGTCCCATTCCTGGGTTGTTTGCTCCCCCATGGCTGGATTTGCTCCTGAAATTGCTAATGGGAGGAGAAATGGGGTGCGGGGGAGGGGCTGTTTGTGTAGAGTCATTTTAATGCCAGACCCCAGCATTTTCCCTTGACTTCTTTTAGTTACCTGGAGTCTCTGGCTCAGAATTTAGTATTAACAGGGCCCAGGGGTGCCTCAGGGGGCTAGTACCAGCTGGAGAAAGTCATCACCTGGGCCAGGCAGAGAAGAAGCTTTAATTAAGGTCACTTCCCAGCACAGACCCCCCGCTGGGGGAGCTGCAGTTGCCAAGCCTGGTCTCCCAGATCACAATGGAGGCTGCAGCGTCTGACCCAGGAAGCTGAACCCCAATACCCTGAGCACAGAGGAACAGAGCGTTTGAGCAGCTTCCCTCCTTTAGCTCTCTGGAGAGAGCAGCTAATGAGAGCCCCTCCTCACAGGGAGAATTGCTAATCTCATTTGCCCCACTGTCCATCTGGAGTCACTCCTAGTGTTTCCATGCAGTGACTCTGGATTAACAATGTTCTCAATGAAACCAGATTTCAGAAAGAACAAGTCCAGAATGCTGTGGAAGAGACCATTGTGTGGCAGTGCTAACCCCCTTCACACCCCCCACCCCCCAGATCTAGGACAAGGACTGGGGGACAGGAAATTTCCTAATGGAACCGGAAGTTCTTGCAGTTTTCAAGAGGGGAGAAAAGCAAAATGTGTGATTTCACCTCACAGTGTTTGATAAGTAGATAGAAAGTTATCACAGTGACTGGGTGTGGCCGGGGAATGTCGGGCAGTGCTTGGAGCCAGGATTCTGGCACAAGCCAATCAGGGAGAAGAAGCATGGTTAGTAGCAGCCCCCAGAGCCCCCAGCCAAGGTCCCCCAGAACCCAGACCGCCGAGCCAGGGTCCCACCAGATATTCCCTGGGACCCAGCCCCCAGACTCCCTGGCCAGGGACCCCAAATACCCCTCAGAGCCCCACCAGCCAGACCTTCACTGCCAGCCTGGGAATCCCAAAGGGTTCCCCCCACCAAGAGCCCCCAGCAGCCATGGAACCCCCACTGGGAACTCTCACTGCCTGCCTGGGGTTCCCCCACTGCCTGCCTAGGACCCCTGCTTGCCCTCCACCAGGATCTGCCCTGCCGTTTGCCTGGGACTCCCTCCTCCACCTAGCGGCACCCCCTGATACTTTTCCGTGGGACCCCTCACTCTGCTTGCCCAGCATCCCCTGACCTAGTGTCAGGGATGCCCCTCCACAGCTCTGTGCACTGGGTATGACAACGATCCCAGGAGTCTGCGGAGGAATCCCAGACAGAGAGCCCGTGGGACAGCACCAGGCACTCTCTAACCCCACGCCCCCCCTCTCCAAGAGACACCCACCCCTGCTGTTCCCCAGCCAACAGACCCTCAGCTGGGCACATCAGACCCACCTCCAGGACCCATAGCCTCAGGGCTGGGCACATCAGAACCACCCCTCAAAACCCCAAACCTCCAGAATCCACCAACCTGACAAGGGTACACCCTGCCCAGCCACCCAGAGGCCTCCGCCTACCACAATGCCCCTTCAGCTTCAATCTCCACACACACACACTCCTCCACCCACCCAGCAACAGTGTTACCTCACAGTGTCTGATAAGTAGATCAAAAGTTATCACCGCCCCCTGCTGGCCAGTCGCACAGGCAGAGGGAGCCCTGGGGGATGCTTCGTTAGCAGCAGAACGGAAGGCACGGAGGGCCAAAATAGGTAAGAAATTTCCATGCCCTGTCAATAGCAAATCACTGCTCTACAGCCAAAATGCTTCTGAAATAAATGTAGTCAAACTTTACTAATTCTGGGTCACTGAGAACGAAAATGATGCTTAAAATTGTTGAATGGCTCTAGTTTTCAAGATATGCTATTGGGTCAGTATATACGACCCTTGACTTGGGAATGGCGGAGGATAAGTGAGTTATAAAGGGAAGGGATCTCAATTTAAACCAGAAATAACTAAAATACATCTTTGACTGGATCTATGAATAAATCTATGACTGGGTTTGGACAGTATTTGCTTTTTAGGCAAAACAATGAATGATGCAATCTGAAGCTGGTATTGCGTCATACATTATATGAATTGCATCATGTTATTCCTAGAAGTCATGGATGATGCAATCATAACGAAGCTTACATCACTCTGCTGAACAAATTGCCCTATATCAGCTCTAGAAATCATACAGTGTCGTGCTCTCTTATTTGTCAGTGTTTGATTTTGCAAAGGGACACATTTCTGTTTAGCCAAAGTGAGCAGAGATGCCTCGTACTTGTGTGAACAGTGCAGATAACTTCTGCTATGTTTGTGGTGAAGTGACTTTTGCATCACAAAAGCGCAGTATAACCACTATGGTTAAGAAAGCCTATCACCTTTATTTTGGCTGCAAAATTGGAGATCAGGACAAGAGGTGGGCCCCACACATATGCTGCAACACTTGTGCAACAAATCTTCGCCAGTGGTTGAACAGGAAAAGGAAATCTATGCCTTTTGCAGTGCTAGTGATTTGGAGAGAGCCAACAGATCATCCCAGCAATTGTTACTTCTGCATGGTGCCTCCAGTTGGGAAAGGTGTGTCAAAGAAAAAAAAGTGGACTGTGCATTATCCAAACATTCCATCAGCTATACGCCCAGTACCCCACGGAGAAGGACTGCCGGTTCCTGATGCACCAGAATCATTCTCACTTGAGTCAGACGAGGAAGAGGAAGAGGATGAAACTTCTGGTCCTGAACCATCAATGTCACAGGACCCACATTTTCTCCCATCCTCCTCCTCTAAACCACACCTCATAACACAAGGTGAACTGAATGACCTTGTCAGGGATTTGGAACTACCCAAGAGTAAGGCAGAGCTGTTGGGCTCCAGACTACAGCAGTGGAATCTCCTGGCAGGTGATGTTAAGGTTTCCATGTTCTGTGACCGTCAAAAGGATCTTGTCCCATTCTTCTTCATGGAAGGTGATCTTGTAGCCTGCAACAACATCGATGGTGTGATGGCAGCCCTCAACTTCGTTCACGATCCAGATGAGTGGAGACTGTTCATTGATTCATTGAAGACGAGTCTTAAAGCTGTTTTACTGCATAATGGCAATGTTTTGCCATCAATTCCAGTTGGTCATGCAGTCCATAAGAAGGAAACCTATGACAACATGAAACAACTTTTGAGGTGCATAAACTATGACCAACATCAGTGGCAGCTTTGTGGCGATTTGAAGGTTGTTGCTCTCTTGCTTGGTCTGCAGACTGGATACACAAAGTACTGCTGTTTTCTCTGCGAATGGAATAGTCGTGCAAGAGATTCCCACTACATCAAGAAAGATTGGCCACTCCGACAGTCATTGGAGCCTGGGAGGAAAAGTGTCTAGCATCCACCACTTGTTGAATCAAGGAAGATTTTGTTACCACCCTTACGCATCAAGCTGGGTCTGATGAAGAACTTTGTCAAGGCCATTGACAAAACACAAGCAGCTTTCAAGTACCTCCGTGGAAAATTTCCAAGGTTAAGTGAAGCTAAGATAAAGGAAGGTGTCTTTGTTGGTCCTCAGATTCGTGAACTTCTTCGAGATGATGCATTTGACCATGCACTGCGTGGCAAGGAAAAGACAGCATGGAAAGCCTTCCAGTTAGTGGCAATAAATTTTCTCGGAAACAACAAGGCAGACAACTACAGGTTGTTGGTGGAAAACCTCCTCAAGGCATACAAAAGCCTTGGTTGCAACATGTCACTAAAGATACATTTTTTGCACTCTCATCTAGATTTTTTTCCACCGAACTGCGGAGCAGTGAGCGACGAGCACGGCGAGCGATTTCACCAGGACATTGCAACAATGGAGAAACGCTATCAGGGCAAATAGAGCCCATCAATGCTTGCAGACTATTGCTGGACAGTGACAAGAGATGCTCCATTTAATGAATACAAGAGACAAGCCAAGAAGCGCCGAGTAGACACTGAATAGGACTAAACTATGTACAGAATAGTTTTTTGCCTTTTGTTTCATAATAAATTTTATTTACATAACCCTTTTGCTGATTTTTAAAGTGTTACATAAACAGGACAGGTGAAATATTATCATGTAAAGCAACCATAAACACATGAAAAGACCTAGGTTTACAATTTATGATTAAAACTCTACTATCTACACAATATACATAGACATAAAATATAAAAACTTATATATCTTAGAAACAGTAGCCAATCAGTTGTTTTAATTGTCATATTTGAATTCAGCACATCAAAATACATAATAAAGAGCACATTTTATCTCTGAAGCAGACGGACTTCTCAAAAAATGTAGACCAGTGTAATGGATCCACCCCAGAGATGGCTACATCTTAGCACTGTGGGAAGCAGCCCCTCGCAGAGACAATTTGTCATGGGGTTTGGGATACTTCTGGACCCACGGTGCACTCAGAGTGACCAGCTGGAGAAAAGAAAAGGATCCAGCCAACTCTCCCATTACCAGCTGGGAACCACTGATCCCCCAGACAGGGGGAGGCCTCTGGCTTTGATGGGTATTACGTCGCCGAAACCCTGCCCCACGTCCTATGCAGTTGCAAGCCCCACGCCAGAGCCTGGCAACTGCGACACAACGCCGTCCAGGACCGCCTGGTGAAGGCCATCGACCCGCGCCTGGGGGAAGTCACCGTTAACCACACCGTCCCCGGTACCGACAGTCCGCTGCGCCCAGACATCGTCATCACGGACGAGGTCGGAAAAAAGGTCATCCTGGTCAACATAACGATCCCGTTTGAGAACAGGACCCCAGCCTTCCGTGAAGCCCGAGCCCGCAAGCTTGAAAAATATACCCCCCTGGCTGACACCCTGCGGTCAAAGGGCTACGAGGTACACACAGACGCTCTGCTTGTTGGGTCCCTGGGTGCCTGGGACCCATGCAACGAGCGAATACTGAGGACCTGTGGAGTGGGCCGTCACTACGCACGGCTCATGAGACGCCTAATGGTCTCAGACACTATCCGTTGGTCCTGGGACATCTACACGGAACACATCACCGGCCACCAAGAGTGAGCCCATTAGACCTCGCTCACCTGCAAGGGAGAAGGGACTCGCTAACCCCTCCCCCCGCTGGGCCTTATCCCCTGAGGCCCGAACCCACCCAACCTGACCGGCTGCCGCCAATCCCGAGAGCGAGCCAGGGGAAACCTCGCCCACCCACAAGGGACCTATCAATTCCCCCCACACACACACTGGATTTTACCCCCTGAGCCCCGAACCCACCCAACCCCATCGGCCGCCGCCAATGCCGAGAATGAGCCAGGGAGACTTCGCCCACCCGCAAGGGGGAAGGGACATATAACCCCGCCCTACGGGACCCTATCCCCGGAGCCCCGAACCCACCCAACCTCACCGGCCACCACCAATTCCGTGAGTGAGCCGGGGAGACCTCACCCACCCACAAGGGGGAAGGGACCCGTATCCTCCCCCACCGGACCTTACCCCCCCCCCCCGCCCCCCCGAACCCCGAACCCGCCCAACCCGCCCAACCCCATCGGCCACCCCCGATAACGAGAGTGAGCCGAAGGGAACTTGCCCACCCGCAAGGGGGAAAGAGGCCTATATACCCCCCCCCCGATGGGCCTTATCTCTTGAGCCCTGAACCCACCCAACCTCACCAGCCAAAGAGTGAGCCGGGGAGACCTCACCCACCCGCAAGGGGGAAGGGACCTCTTAACCCCCCTTTCCCCCCCACGCTGGGCCTTTTTCCCCTGAATCCCGAACCTACCCAACCTAACTGAATCCCACTTCGTGAGGGTCACCCCCTCACCATTACCCAACCCACCTACTTGTACCTATGGCTATTTGTACCCCCTGTGTGGATGACTGACCCTCACCACTTATCAACTGTGTCTTGATCTCACCCACCGCTTACCCCCCCCCCCCATTGGAGACATTACAGTCTGTATGTATTATGTGCGTTGCCAACTCCAACATAACAACATCCTCCCCATACTCTGTATGTTCCCCCCCAATGATCGACAACTGACTCGTCAAATCTTTTGTACCGTTTATTTTTAAATATTCTCTAATAAAAATTTAAATATATGGCTGGTCTGTTTCATCGGCAAACATTTTTAAACAGAGATAAAGGAGGGAACAAATGATTCTCAAAGGGGAGGGGAAAGATGATCACTGGGAAATTGACCCCCCTGCAACAATCAGGATGGAGAACGACTGAGGACAGCAAATAAAATGGGTGGAAAAAATCCCCCCCCCATTGGAGAAGATTTTAAATTGATATTTGAGAAATATGAAGAGAACAGGGGGAAAGCAGGAGAGATGAGAGAGCTGATCAGAGATAATTTGAGTAGAAAAGGGGGGGGGGCGCGATCTGTCCCAGATTTTATAGCCACGTGTGAGATACTGAGAGAGAAAAGGGGAAGAACTGGAGAGAATTTGTATCCGGGGTGGGAGGCAAGTGGCACAAACAGGGACAGGATCCAATTAACTCCCCTCCCCCCACCCGCCACTTCTCCCGCGGGGATTTCTTGACTACACAGAGACAGTTCAACCCCCCCACTGACCTCCCCCCTCGCAACTCCGGCTTCTCCCCGCCCTGCCCGACACCCCCCCTCCCCCACACCACAGGGGACCCCCCCCCGGGGCCCCAGTCTCTGCCCCCCCCCCCCCAAATCCCAGCGGGGCCGGGGGCAGATCCTGCTGCAGCTCCACTGGGGCTGAGGCAGCTCCGAGGCTTCTCCCAGGTACTCGGGGCAGAGAGTCACTTTCCTGCCCGGCCCCAGCGCTCCCCCCCGGGGTCTCTCACTCACCGGGGGCTCCGGCCCGGGGCTGCCCAGGGGGCGGGTCCCAGCTGGAGAAAGCCCCTCCCCCCGGCCGGGCACGGGGGGGTTAATGCCGGGCTCTCCCCGCACAGACCCGGGGGAGCAGCAGCTGCTCAGCCCGAGCCCCGGATCACACGGAGGCAGCAGCGGAAGTGACGTTGGGCGGGGGGGATAGGACGAGTGGGGCTGGCACGGAGCATGCGCAGTAACCGCTGCTGGAACCCTCCTGGGTTTCCTGGGCGGAGAGGGCAGAAGCGCCCCCCGCTGCAGGCTGGGAGATGTAGTCCCTGACTCTCCCTGGAGGGGAAGTGACGTTAGACCGGAAGGCCGAGCCAGCCTGTGTACGCGCGCAGGGCACTGCGGCTCTGCCTGGCTCGTGCGGGGCCGTTGGAGCCTCTCCCGGAGCCGGAGAAGGGTTTTGTGCCGTTCAAGCTCTGGACATGCGCAGATCGGGGGCAAGTCCCGCATGCGCAGAGGCAGCGCTCACCCGCTGCTGCTCCCTGGCAGGAGGGTCTGTGCCGGGGAGACCCATTAACCCCCCCGTGCCCGGCCCGCGCCCTGCTCCCGCTGGAGCCGCCCCGGGCTCTGCCCGCCCCGCTGCGGAGCTGCAGCCTCCAGGTACCGGAGCGAGCCCCGGGGGCGGGGCCGGGCGGTGACTCTGCCCCAGTGTCCGTGGGGGGGGACCCGGCATCTCGCAGCGCCGGGATCTGCTCCCTGGGGGCAGCGCCCGCGGGGGGCTCGGAGCTGCTGTCCCCGCAGGAGCCCAACGCCCCCGGGCCCGGCCAGGCTCTGCCCAGGGACCCCACGGGGGGAGGGGACCGGCCCCCACTGGGTCCCTGCGTGGGGCCGGGCGGGGGCTGCCGGGTAGCACATGCCTAGGGCGAGCACTTTAATACACTCCATCTGGCCGCTGCGCCTGGGTCTCTGGGCACCGGCTGCTCCCCGGGGTCTGGCTAGTGCCCCCCCCCCGCCATGTCCTGCCTCCCTGCGGCCAGCTGGCAGTTGGGGCGGGGGGTCTCCTGCCCGAGGGATGAGTCCGGGGGCCGGTAGCGGGTCACGTGCGTCCCCGAGTGTCCGATCCAGAGACCCCCGCGTGTCCCCGCGCCCGGGGCCTGAGCCCGGCTGGGGAGTGTCCCCCCTCGCACCCGAGCCTGAGACAATAAATCATCAGGGATGTCAATGCTGCAGGCACCTGCCAGTTCCTGGTGTGTAGAGCCCCGTGTGCGAGTCAGTGTCTGGGGGGGAATTTAGTTTGTACGGACATCCCTGGTGCTTTTTCTGTAGTCTCTTGTAAAACTAGAGACATATCTAGATGAGTTGATAGACCCCTGTGTACCCCCAGGTGTACGTGTACCCCTGGTTGAGAACCACTGATGTAGGGGAACCCTGGTTTGGCTTTGCTCACCTCGCAGCAGCCTCAAGTCAGCTACACTGGGTCACCATGTCCTACCATGGCCCCATGAGCAGGAGTCGTGGCCTTGGCTACACTGGCGCTGTACAGCGCTGCAACTTGCTGCGCTCAGGGGTGTAAACCCCCCCCCCCAGTGCAGCGCTGTAAAGCGCCAGTGTAATCAGTGCCTGCAGCGCTGCATGCTCGCTCGCAGTGCTGCAAGCTATTCCCCTCGGAGAGGTGGAGTGCTTGCAGCGCTGCGAGAGAGCTCTCCCAGCGCTGGCGGCGCGACTACACTCGCACTTCACAGCACTGCCGCGGCAGTGCTGTGAATTCTCAAGTGTAGCCAAGGCCAAAGAAAGGAAGCCTCCTTTCAAATGTAAAAGCAGCAACTGCTCCATGAAGGGTCGGTTCTGGTGGAGCAATTTTTGATACTTTCTTGTCTCCTTTTCAGATTTTGCCGCATTTTCTCTCTAATTCTCCATTGTTTTTCCCATCCGTTTGAGCTGCAGCAAATTTTCTTTCTTTCTTTCTTTGGGAAATTGTCCTGAATCGTTCCCCAAATGAGAAGGGGCTTAATGGCTGCAGCTTGGGGTGGGATGGGGTGGCCATTCTCTGCCAGCAATAAGGCAAGGAAGGGGACAGCAGGAAAAAGCCCCCACTGGAGACTGTCCAGCCCAAGGTTACACAGTCCTGGCTACTGCTACCCACAAGTGCCCAACACAGCTCTCCCCTGCTGCCAGTCACCTGCCCGTCGTTGCTGCTGCCTCCTCCCCACTGCCAGGGAGTTTTCCTGCTCCATACTCCCCTCACGTACCCTCTTAAAGCACCTCCCCAAAGGTCTCCCTGCTGCCATGTGAATGGTGTGGGTGTGTCGGGGGAATTATTACTGTCTATTTATTGAACTTCCATATACAATCCCATCAAACTGTCCAACTACTCTCTCTCACTTAATATAAAATCTCTTCAAATCTGGGTGCTTTTCTCTCATTATCAAATATTTCTTTTTAGACCTATTTCTTCCCCAATTCTCAAAGATAGATATAAAATATCCTGTGTGCAGTGCTGTAGTAGCCATGGTGGTCCCAGGATAGTGGAGGCTGCCCCCTTGATTTATACCCAAATGTTCAGTGTTATTCTCCATCCCATTCCCTATGAATCTGAACAGCTTTTTTGCTGGCAGCTGTGCATTGAGTGCAGCTTTTCATTGATCTGTCTGTAGCAACATGCAGATCCCTTTCTTGAGTTGTGCAGCCGATAATCTGTTCTGCTGATGCCGCTAGGTGTAATGCATGTTCAGTGGGGGTTTCTCCCCTCTTCCTTATTTGTATTTCCTCTCCCTACTAATGTCGGAGTGTCCTTCTCCTATCGGTTAGTGTATTAATGATCTCATCTTGGTGTCATAAGTGTCAATTCATTGCCATGGCACTCCTGTGGTCAGACATCTGAGGATGTTCTACCGAAAAGCTGATGTTAGCTCATGTTCCTCTGGTCGGCTGGTGTCTTTACGAATAAAATTCCCCCTTAGACACTCTGTTTCCAGTTCTCCAAACCTTAGGGATGACTGTTTATCTATGCCAGAGTTCATAGGCCTCAAGCCTTATGCTAACTGCTGAAGCCAATATCATATAGGAGACAGGCCAGTAGGTTCCTGGCATTACTGCTGCATAAAATAAATGCTAAAGCTGGATTTATGGGCTACATTTGATAGTTAATTTACCCCCCAGTATATAAGTAGCTGCAGTTTTTCTCTCAGGCTTTGCTTCTCTCCCCATTTTCAAAACTGGAGGAACTTCAGGTTTTGGAGGGAAAACTGTTGCTGTGAATCCTTCTCAGAAGAAGGGGGAGAGGGAGTGAGGGAGGAGGAAAGGACTCTGGTCTCCTCCCTCCAGAGCCATGTTTCTGGTCTCGCTGAGACCAGTGTTAATCAAGAGACACTTCAAGAAAGAACATGGAGTGACTCCAGATTAACGTGGGGGCAAACAAAATCAGGATATGTCCCTGTGGGGAGGGGAAAAAAATGAGTCCTTGTGGCACCGTAGAGACTAACACATTTATTTGGGCATAAGCTTTTGTGGGCAATAACCCACTTCATCAGTTGCATGGAGTGGAAAATACAGAAGCAGGTGTATATACATAGTACATGAAAAGATGGGAGTTGCTTTACCAAGTGGGGGGTCAGTGCTAATGAGACAATTCAATTAAAGTGGAAGTGGGCTATTCTCAAGAGTAGAATACCAAGGGAGGAAAAATCACTTTTGTAGTGGTAATGAGGGTGGCCCATTTCAAACCATTGACAAGAAGGTGTGAGTAACAGTAGGGGGAAATTATTATGGGGAAATTAGTTTTTGTAATGACCTATCCACTCCCAGGCTTTATTCAGGCCTAATTTGATGGTATCCAGTTTGCAAACTAATTCCAGTTGTGCAGTTTCTCGTTGGAGTCTATTTTTGAGACTTGCTACTTTTAAGTCTGTTATTGAGTGAACAGGAAGATTGAAGTGTTTTCCTACTGGTTTTTGAATATTATAATTCCTGATGTTAGATTTGTGTCCATTAATTCTTTTGCATAGAGAGTGTCTGGTTTGGCCAATGTACATGGCAGAGGGGCATTGCTGGCACATGATGGCATCACATTGGTAAATGTGCATGTGAACGAGGAGAGGGAGTTTTAGTTGTTGCTAAAGCTGGGGGAAACCCTCAGTCTCTGTCTGACTGACTGTCTCTCCTCAGGATATTGGGATTGAGCTTCCTGGGTCAGACGCTGCTGCCTGCATTGTGATCTGGGAGCCCAGACTGAGCAGCTGCTGCTCCCCCGGTGGGGTCTGGGCGTGGGAGTGACTTGGAGTGAAGCTTCCTCTGTGCCCAGGCAAGGTGAGGACTTTCTCCAGCTGCAATTTGCTCCATGGGCCAGCCCTAGGCTCTGCCCACATCAACATCTGAGCCAGATACTCCAGGTGATTGATAAAGCCCTCAAGGAACGTGCTGGGGATGGGCATGAAACTGACTCTGCACAAATAGCCCCTCCTCACCCCACATCTCTCTTCCCCTTAGCAATTGCAGGAGCCAATCCAGCCATAGGAGAGCGAACACCCAGGAATGGCTGTCTGTCCGCCAGAGGGGGAGGGACAGGGACAGGAGATGGGAAACATAAGGAGAAAGGGAGAGAGATTGATATGGGCAGTGGGAGAAATAATTGGGGGGGAGAGATTCCCAGATCTCTAACCTGCCCCCACACACTTACTGCAGCATCCTGGGCAGATTCCCTTTCCAGTGAACAAGGTGAGGTGCAGGGCGTGGAAAAGCCAATTCCTAACTCTCCCTGTGCCCCCGGCTGTGGGAGTGTGCTGCCCTGGGGACAGTGTCAGGGAAAATCCCCCAAGTCACTCCTTTTGTTCTGCTCTTGTCTCATATTTGGTTCCCAGACTTTGTTACTGGGAGGGTTTCAAAATGTCTCCGTTTAGTGCTAGTGGGGTGGGCCGGGTCAGTGATGTAATAAAATGACCAAACATTTCCTCAGAATAGAATCATAGAACTGTAGGGCTGGAATGAACTATGAGAGGTCACCTAGTCCAGCCCCCCAACACTGAGGTGTTTGTCCAACCTGTCCTTAAAAACCTCCAATGATGATGCTTCCACAACCTCCCTTGGTAACCTATTCCAGTACTGAACTAGCCTTCGTCACAACTGAATCACATGGCTGGCTCAGATTCAATTTGTGATCCACTATAACCCCCAGATCCTTTTGACTAGTATTGCCCCCTACCCAGTTAGTCCCCAGTTTGTAGTTGTGCATTGGCTTTTCCGTCCCTAAACTGTAGTACTTTGCACTTGTCTTTATTGAATTTCATCTTGTTCGTTCAGCTCAATTCTCTAATTTATAAAGGTCATTTTGAATTCTAATCCTGTTCTCCAGTGTGTTTGCAACTCTTCCCAGCTTGGTGTCATCTGCACATTTAATAAGCACACTCTCCACTCCGTTATCCAAGTCATTAATGAAAATATTGAGTAGTACCAGATCGAGGATTGGCTCCTGTGGGACCGCATTAGGTACATCCTCCCATTTTGTCAGCATGCCATTAATAATTACTCTTTGAGTACAGACTTTCAAATACACCACATTTCCCTAGATTGCTGATGAGAATGTCATTGGGTCTTCTGTCAGAAGTCTTCCTAAAATCAAGATATGTCATGTCTACAGTGTCCCCCGGATCCATAAGGCCAGTACCCCTGTTAAAGTAGGAAATTAGATTGGTTTGGCATGATTCGTATTTGATGATCTATCTGGCTATAACTTATCACTTTAGTATCCTCTAGGTGCTTATACATTGATTATTTAAAACATATTTCTTTCTGGGTATCTAAACTAGGTTTGACTGGCCTCTGTTCCCCAGGTCTTCGTTGTTCCCCTTTTTGAAGACAGGTTTTATGTTTGCCCTTCTGCAGTCTTGTGGGACCTCACCATCCTCCCGGAGCTGTCAAAGATAATTGTTAACTGTTCCAAGATTGCTTCAGCTAATTCCTTCAGTAGTCAAAGATGAATTTCATTAGGTCCTGCTGACTTAAATTAAATTTATGTAAATATTTTTTCAACCTCTTATTTCCCCATTGTGGTTTCTGTTCCTTCCCCCTCTTGGTTAAGAATAATTAAGTATCTGATCACAATTACATTTGTTTAGGGAATGCAAAAAGGCATTAAAAACCTTTGTCTTGCTGATGTCATCTATTATTAGCTCCTTTTCTTCTCTGGCAAATAACACTTTCCTTCCCCTGGTCTCTTGCTCCTAATATATTTATAGAACCCTTATCTTGCGGCCTTTTTTGTATCACTTCCAAGGTGTAATTCATTTTGTGAGTTAATCTTTCTGATTTTGTCCCCACATGCTTGTGCAATTCTTTTGTACTCATCCATAGAAATTTGTCCATGATTCCACTTTTTATAGGATTCCTTTTTATTTTCTGGCCATGAAAGAGCTTATGGTAGAGTCATATTGGTTACCATTCAAAAAAGAAATCTGTGTTATTGTCAATAGTTCTCTGAAAACATCTACTCAATATGCAGTGAGTCAAAAAAAGCTAACCAAATGTTAGGAACCGTTCGGGAAGTGGTAGGTAATAAGGGGGGAGGGATAACTCAGTAGTTTGAACACTGGCCTGCTAAACCCAGGGTTGTGAGTTCAATCCTTGAGGGGGCCATATAGGGATCTGGGGCAAAAATCTGTCTGGGGATTGGTCCTTGCTTTGAGCAGGGGGTTGGACTAGATGGCCTCCTGAGGTCCCTTCCAACCCTGATATTCTATGATTCTAAGGCAGAAAATATCATAATGCCACTATATAAATCCATGGTGTGCCCAACCTTAAATACTGTGTGGAGTTCTGGTCACCCCATCTCATAAAAGGATATATTAGAATTGGAAAAGGTGAAGAGAAGGACAACAAAAATTATGAGGGTTATGGAACAGCTTCCCTATTAGGAGAGAGGAAAAAGACTGGGGGAGGGTTCAGCTTGGAAAAGAGATGACTAAGGGGGGATATGATAGAGGTCTATAAAATCATGAATGGTGTGGAGAAAGTGGATAAGGAAGTGTTATTTACCCCTTCGCATAACACAAGAACCACGGGTCAGATGATGAAATTAATAGGCAGCAGATTTATAACAAACAAAAGGAAGTATTTCTTCACACAATGCACAGTCATCCTGTGGAACTCATTGCCAGGGGTTGTTGTGAAGGCTGTAATTATAACTGGGTTAAAAGAAGAGTTAGATAAATTCATGGAGGATGAGTCCATCACCTGTTACTAACCAAGATGGTCAGAGATGCAACCCCATGCTCTGGGTGTCCCTAAGCCTCTAACTGCCATGTGCTGTGAGTGGATGACAGGAGATGGATCACTCGAATAGCTCCTTCTGAAGCATCTGGCATTGGCTACTACCGGAAGACAGGATACTGCACTAGATGGACCATTGTTCTGACCCAATGTGGCCATTCTTTGGCTTCTGTTGATCTGAAGTTCTAAGCACTATAGTTATTAAGTTGT